>NC_091625.1:13339590-13642620 GCF_027580195.1 Bos mutus
ATTATACAGAACCTTTGATGACTTTTTTTTTTTTCTTCCAGGTTAAGGTAATCATTGAGAAAAGTGATGCATTTGATATTCTAATGGCTTCGAACGAAATAAATGCCACGGGACACCAACAGACCATTCTGGTTCCCAGTGGGGATGGGGCAACTGTTCTTTTCCCGATCAGGCCAACACGTCTCGGGGAAGTGCCCATCACGGTCACAGCTGTTTCACCTGCTGCTTCTGATGCCGTCACCCAGAGGATTTTAGTGAAGGTAAATATTTGAAGCCTAAAACGAAATGGAAATACAGAATTGGAAAGGAAGCAGAAGATGGTTTTTCTCATGGTTAAATTTGTTTTCAAGACCTAGTAGGACATCTTCTCCACCCTCCAGGAATGCCTAATGTTTTTCTCATCTAAATGTAAAAATATATCACGCAATTGGAGGTAATTGCCAATGTCTTATTCAAATTTTTAGTATGATTATAAAGCAGGTTATATTTACACTCTATGTGACATTGGAATCCTGTTAAATTGTGCCAAGTTGATATATAGATTTTGAATTTTTGAATTCCTCAGTACAGGTAGAATAGGTTTTGTAGGTTTTTTCCAGAGAAGACAGGATGCACAAAAAGGCAACTCAGCATAGTGAATAAGCACTGGTGTTCTGGAGGGAGGCAGCCCTGGATTTCATCCCAGCTCTGTCAAGGGTGCCTTTGGACAAGGTATTTAATCTCTGTCTTTAAATAATAAAAGGACCTATTTCAGAGGGTTTTTCATCCCCTTTTCATCTTCTCCTTTATCATTTCCATTGCCATTCTGTGAACTATTTTCTCTAATTTAAAGAGAAAGTAAAAATTTATTAATGGGTTTGAACCAAGACCTTGTAGGCACTTATCTAACCATACACAGGCCAGATGATTAACTCATTATCTGTCTATGCTGCTGCTGCTGCTGCTACTAAGTTGCTTCAGTCGTTTCCGACTCTGTGCGACCCCCATAGACTGCAGCCCACCAGGCTCCCCCGTCCCTGGGATTCTCCAGGCAAGAACACTGGAGTGGGTTGCCATTTCCTTCTCCAATGCATGAAAGTGAAAAATGAAAGTGAAGTCGCTCAGTCGTGTCCTACTCTTAGCGACCCCGTGGACTGCAGCCTACCAGGCTCCTCCATCCATGGGATTTTCCAGGCAAGAGTACTGGAGTGGGGTGCCATCGCCTTCTCCGTTATCTGCCTATAGTTTTCTCTAAACAGAGAAATAGAGACCATGTTAATTGTGTTACTTTTTATCAACAGGCTGAAGGAATAGAAAAATCGTATTCACAATCCATCTTGCTGGATTTAACTGACAGCACGCTACAAACTACCCTGAAAACACTGAGCTTCTCCTTTCCTCCTCACACAGTGAGTGGCAGTGAGAGGGTTCAGCTCACTGCAATCGGTAAGAGCAGAGTATATCACCGTCACTACTGGTTTATTTGTATATGATAATACACATTTCTGATTTATTTGTACATGCATTTTCTTTTTTAATGAATTATTTAAATTGAAGTACAGTTGATTGACCGTGTTTTGGGGGAACAGTAAAGTGATTCAGTTATACATATGTATACATATATATTATTTTTCAGATCCTGTTCCATTATAGTTTATTACAAGACATTGAATATAGTTCCCTGTACTATACAGTAGGCCTTTTTAGGTATATTTTCTTATTTAATCCTAATTAAATAAGGAGTTGCAAAAACATTTTAGTTGCTGCCAACCGCTGATTACAGTGGAAAGGCAAGTAAGGGGTGTGTTCTGGACCAGTTCTTCTCAGTCTTCAAGGTGCACATGAATCTTCTGGGGACCCTGTGTGAAGGCAGATTCTGGCTCAGTAGGTGTGGGGTGAGCCCTGGATCTGCATTTCTAACAGGCTCCCGAGTGTTGCTGATGTTTCCGATGTGCAGTCCACTCTGAGTAGCCAGGCCACAATATTGTTGTGTGGCTGGAGGGAGGAGTTGTTCTGCCTTTGTGGCTCTCAATCACTGGTGAATATCACAGCCTCCTGTGGAGCTTTGAAAATACGCAAATATCTGGGTTCCACTCCCAGTCTACTCGATGAGACTCCCTTGGGCTATGGCTAGGGCATGCATGTTTTGAAAAGGTTCTGCTAGTGCTTCTGACAACCAGAAGTTGAGGACCACTGTCTCGAGTGGTTCTCTGTGCAGAATGCAAGTACCCTGTACCACTGGAAGCTACCCACTGACTTAGTCACCTTCTCCTAGTTGCCAAAGTACTTTCAACTATTAGAACTTCCACAGAAATGGCTTATTTGTATAGTTGTGCTTTACAAATAACTGAAAGAAATGTTTAGATTTTGTTGTTCAGTTGCTCAGTCGTGTCCGACTTTGTGACCCCATGGACTGCAGCACGCCAGACTTCCTTGTCCTTCACTATCTCCTGGAGTTTGCTCAAACTTGAGTTGATGATGCTATCCAACCATCTCATCCTCTGTCGCCCCCTTCTCCTCCTGCCCTTAATCTTTCCCAGATCAGGGTCTTTTCCAATGAGTCAGCTCTTTGCATCAGGTAGCCCAAGTATTGGAAATGTTTCGATTAATGACATCTAAATAATTTGTCAGGTCTTTGAGGTGTCAAGACCTAAGGCACTTTTTCAGAGGTTCTTTTGAATCTCACCTGCAGGTGTCGTGCTTTTTATTATTACTCCAAACAACCAGTCCCTCTAGAGAGGGCTTTTTGGGGAGACTTAGATATAATTCTTAAAAATAAATAAATGAACTCTCTGTTGAGGAGAATACATTCTGCTTAAGCACCTCCCACAGTGGTGGGGTGCTGGGAGATGGTATGGTGTGTGTGCACACATACAGAGGGATGAGCCTTGAAGTTTTTTCTTTTTTTCTTTTTAAACTTTTTATTTTGTATTGGGGTAAAGGCTACCCACTCCAGTATTCTGGCCTGGAGAATTCCGTAGGCTGTATAGTCCATGGTATCAGAAAGAGTCAGACATGACTGAGTGATAGCTTACAGTGAATGGTGTCGGATTTGTCATCTCCGAAGAAGACTTAACTTTGGGACCAGGGACCAGGCTTGATCACTCAAGAGGTTTTGTGTAGCAGAGTTTTATTAAAGTGAAAAGGAACAGGGAAAGCTTCTGACACAGACGTTGGAAGAGGAATGGAGAATGCCCCCCTTGCTAGTGTTAGCAAGGGAGTTAAATATTTTTTAAATTGGTTATTACAGTAAATCAAAAGAATGTCTCAAGGTTGTAAACACCTTACTAGACTCACTTCCACAATATACATTTTAAGATAACAGGATTGGTCAGAAGATTTTCAGGAAGGAGAAACATGTCCTCAAGCAGAATACCTTATTGTTATATAATCCTTACTAAGGAATGTAGGAGGAAACGTTTGTCCTTTCCTCCTTGAGAATTTCAGACCCCTATCTCCTCCTTGAGAACCCCAGACCCCTTTCTCCTCCTCGGGGACCCTGGACTTCTTATCAACCTGCCTGGGAATTGATTCTCTCATGAGCGACTTTCACTTTCTTTCAGAGCCAGTTAACAATGTTGTGGTAGTTTCGGGTGGACAGTGAAGGGACTCAGCCATACATACACATGCATCCATTCTCCCCCAAAATCCCATCCCATCCAGGCTGCCACATAACATTGAGCAGAGTTCCATGTGCTATATAGTAGGTCCCTGTTGGGCATCCATTTATAATATAGCAGTGTATATATCTGGAGAAGGCAATGGCAACCCACTCCAGTACTCTTGCCTGGAAAATCCCATGGATGGAGGAGCCTGGTGGGCTGCAGTCCATGGGGTCGCTAGGAGTCGGACACGACTGAGTGACTTCATTTTCACTTTTCACTATCATGCATTGGAGAAGGAAATCACAATCCACTCCAGTGTTCTTGCCTGGAGAATCCCAGAGACGGGAGAGCCTGGTGGGCTGCCGTCTATGGGGTCGCACAGAGTCGGACACGACTGAAATGACTTAGCAGTAGTGTATATATGTTCATCCCCAAACTCCCTAACTATCCCTTCCCCCCAAGAACCTTGAAGTTTGAGTGTGTACCATCTTTCCTTATGTTGGAATGAGTCTGCCTGTGGTTGTTGAATATTCTGAAGTTTAAATTTTAAAGTTTGATTTAAAATAATGTTTTTTTTCAAGTTTTATTTTTATATAGTATTTATTTAAAAAACCTGTTTGGTTTTTCATTTTCTATTAAAAAACCTGTTTGTGTTTTATTTGGTGAATATTGGCTTGCTTCTTTGAATATTAAAAGTCCAAGTTTATGTTCACTTTGAATATTAAAAGCATACTGTGCAGTGGTGGTAATAATAAGGAACAAAACCTGCACTGGTATTTACTTCTCCAAGTTAACGTCTAAAGTTTAAGACATGGTACGCTAGCGTGACTGCAGCCCACCCACATGAAAGTCTTCCTCTCTTATTTGGATTCACTTTTTTAGGAGCAAGTTTTCAGTAGGTATTTGGACTTGGAATGGTGAAGTTTTTAAAGTAAACCACACTGACGAATATTCTTCTCTATACAGTTCAACCATAGTGAGGTCAAAATTAGAACTCAGCCTTTACATTTCTAAATTTTTACTTATTTTCTTGAGTCATGGTGTTAGAATGTGGGTAGAGGAATGTGGGTAAGAGTGTGTTTTGTTTAACTGTATGTTACTCACTTTGAAGAATACTTTTAACCCGTTTTGATCCTGAGATTCACTGAAACATATATACCAGTTAGTTCTACTTTGTTGTTGATAAATAGAGCACACTGAAAAATACCACAAGCCCTGCCCTTAGAACGTCATTTCTCAAGAATTTATAGTGTATTAGTAAGGAAGTCAATATAAAGTTCTATTTATATGAAGAATACTCATAGTAAAACTTTTCTTCCCTGTTTAAGAATGATGATTTCCTAATGCAAATCCTGACATTTTGGTTAGAAATTTTAAAAAAACTTATAGTTTGCTTATATGTGCTGTATCTTTGAGCTAAAAGTCTCCTAATTTGTTGCATAATCTACAAGTTCAGTACCACCGTATTCTCATTTATTTGACCAGTCTTCCTAAAAGCTTGATGTAAAGTTTCTGCTGTGTTCCTGGCGGTGGAGCAGTCATAGTGCTTCAGTGTCGGGCGCCTTCTGCTCTCTTTGCCACTAGGAAGTATGTTTATTGGGGATTTGCTGACCTTGATAAATGTCTTGTGCTTTCAGGAGATATTCTTGGTTCTTCCATCAATGGCTTAGCCTCCCTGATTCGGATGCCTTATGGCTGTGGTGAAC
The DNA here is from genome assembly GCF_027580195.1 of Bos mutus. Lineage (NCBI taxonomy): Eukaryota > Metazoa > Chordata > Mammalia > Artiodactyla > Bovidae > Bos > Bos mutus. The sequence goes on from NC_091625.1 coordinate 13,344,881, forward strand.
AGAACATGATAAATTTTGCTCCAAATATTTATATTTTGGATTATCTGACTAAAAAGAAACAACTGACGGAGAATTTAAAAGAAAAAGCCCTTTCTTTTATGAGGCAAGGTAAGCATTTTAGAAATATATATATATATTTTTTTTGTAAAAATACATTTGTTTCTGTTTTTGGTTTGTTTTTGGTCAGAGTTGACTCTAGACTGTATTTCAAAATGGACAGATTTTGTCTTTGCTGTGTGATTGTGACATGAGATGGTGTGGAGTGTGCTAGAAGTGTTAACAGCTATCACTACTTGTCCTCAGCTCCAGGCTCACTGACTGCTGCTAAGATGTTTGTTAAAGGAGTTTGATCCTGGAGGGGCTTATATTTTCATAAGGGATTGGAAATTTAAAGCCACTTAAAAATCTGATGCTGAAGGACAGGCAAGGCTGATGTGCTGCAGTTCATGGAGTCACAAAGAGCTGGACACGACTGAGCGACTGCTACTTTGCAGGAATTTATGACATCTCATGCCCAGGTCCTTAAGTCCTCTAGGAAATTCTCAAAGATGTAGCAATTGGTACTTTCTGTACTGAAAGAAAGTGAAAGTGAAGTCGCTTAGTCGTGTCCGACTCTTTGCGACCCCATGGACTGGAGCCTACCAGGTTTCTCTGTCCATGGGATTTTCTAGGCAGTAGTATTGGAGTGAATTGCCATGTCCTTCTCCAGGGGATTTTCCCAACCCAGGGATTGAATCTGGGTCTCCCGCATTGTAGACAGACGCTTTACCATCTGAGCCACCAGGGAAGTACTGAGCTGCCTCTTAAAAATTATTCTCCTTTCTGCATATGTTTGTGCATCAGCCATGTTTTTTTCAGTTTAGCTATTAATTTATTTAAAAAGAATGGTAAAAAATCAAATGTTTATCATATATGCAGAAAACACACGTTATTAATGTTTCAAGGAAAATGGTACTTATATACTAAGACATTTCCTGTTTTCCAAGTACTATGGTCTTCATGTAATGCATCTTTGCATGTCCTCTACCTGGAATGGCCTTCATGATCTATGAATTATGTTTGCTTGATAAAATCCACTGATTTTTAAAGTGATTCAGTCATATTTTAAATATATAAATACAGGAGCTGCTTTTTTCCAAGAGGCAAGCTTATTGGAAACAGGGTAACAGGGTAAGTTGTTATCATTATTACACAGCAGTTAGTTTAGGATAAACGTGTCCCTTCATAATGAGGGAACCTGGAAGAAAAGCTCACATTAAAATAATGTCTTTACTGAGTTTTCTAATTCTTAACTGTGGAAAAGTCAGCCAATTCACTAACAAGCTTGCCTTAAACTTATAATTAGTTTAAGCAGTGGTACCAGGGACTCTTGGTATAGTGTTCAGTTCAGTTCAGTCGCTCAGTCATGTCCGACTCTGCGATCCCATGAACTGCAGCACGCCAGGCCTCCCTGTCCATCACCGACTCCCAGAGTCCACCCAAACCCATGTCCACTGAGTTGGTGATGCCATCCAATCATCTCATCTTCTGCCGTCCCTTTCTCTTCCTGCCCTCAGTCTTTCCCAGCATCAGGGTCTTTTCCAATGAGTCAGCTCTTCTCATCAGGTGGCCAAAGTATTGAAGTTTTAGCTTCAACATCAGTCCTTCCAATGAACATCCAGGACTGATCTCCTTTAGGATGGATTGGTTGGATCTCCTTGCAGTCCAAGGGACTCTCAAGAGTCTTCTCCAGCACCACAGTTCAAAAGCATCAATTCTTCGGTGCTCAGCTTTCTTTGTAGTCCAACTCTCACATCCATACATGACCACTGGAAAAATCATAGCCTTGACTAGACAGACCTTTGTTGGCAAAGTAATGTCTCTGCTTTTAACATGCTGCCTAGGTTGGTCATAACTTTCCTTCCAAGGAGTAAGCAAGCGTCTTTTAATTTCATGGCTGCAATCACCATCTGCCATGATTTTGGAGACCCCCCAAATAAAGTCAGCCGCTGTGTCCAGTGTTTCCCCATCTGTTTGCCATGAAGTGATGGGACCAGATGCCATGATCTTCGTTTTCTGAATGTTGAGCTTTAAGCCAACTTTTTCACTCTCCACTTTCATCAAGAGACTTTTGAGTTCCTCCTCACTTTCTGCCATAAGGGTGGTGTCATCTGCATATCTGAGGTTATTGATATTTCTCCCAGCAATCTTGATTCCAGCTTGTGCTTCTTCCAGCCCAGCGTTTCTCATGATGGACTCTGCATATAAGTTAAATAAGCAGGGTGACAATATACAGCCTTGACTTACTCCTTTTCCTATTTGGAACCAGTCTGTTGGTCCATGTCCAGTTCTAACTGTTGCCTCCTCACCTGAATATAGGTTTCTGAAGAGGCAGGTCAGGTGGTCTGGTATTCCCATCTCTTTCAGAATTTTCCACAGTTTATTGTGATCCACACAGTCAAAGGCTTTGGCATAGTGTATGCCACATTAACGGAGAAGGCAATGGCAGGCCACTCCAGTACTCTTGCCTGGAAAATCCCATGGACAGAGGAGCTTGGAAGGGTGCAGTCCATGGGGTCACGAAGAGTCAGACATGACTGGGCGACTTCACTTTCACTTTCCACTTTCATGCATTGGAGAAGGAAATGGCAACCCACTCCAGTGTTCTTGCCTGGAGAATCCCAGAGACGGGGGAGCCTGGTGGGCTGCCGTCTATGGGGTCACACAGAGTCGGACATGACTGAAGTGACTTAGCAGCAGCAGCAGCATTCCACATTAAAATCAGGTGAGATGTTGGTATAGTGCCATAATAGTTATAGTTATGGAGATGAATAAAAACTATTTTTCATAACTGTGCATCTTTTAAAGACAAGATTTTGACTTGTATTTGAAATTTAGTTTGGCTGATTTCAAGTAGAGAGTGTGTAGGCACTAGACTGGTGCTTTATAACTTGATATATTACCTTCTTTGAGATATTCTTTGATATATTACATTCTTTGAGAGAGTATAGAGAACAGAGGAGCCTGGCATGCTGCAGTCCATAGGGTCACAAAGAGTAGGACAGTGACTGAATAACAACAAATAAAATAAAGTGAAATATTTTAGAAAATGCCACTGATTGCATATTTTATATGTTTCTGGAATGTTGGCCAATCAAATATCAATGCTTTAAAGAAACAGAGTAAGTTTTCTAGCATGAACCATTTGGAGTGAAAGTCGCTCAGTCGTATCCGACTCTTTGCGACCACGTGGACTATACAGTCCATGGGATTCTCCAGGCCAGAATACTGCCGTGGGTAGCCTTTTCCTTCTCCAGGGAGTCTTCCCAACCCAGGGATCGAATCCAGTCTCCCACATTGCAGGCAGATCCTTTACCAGCTGAGCCACAAGGGAAGTCCATTAAGGAACAATAATTTACGCCTTAAAAATTTGAGTTTCTGTACTGGACACTTTGCTGTGGGTTAGTATTGACAGATGCCCTAAAAAATGAACACTCCAAGTCCTCAGTATCTGTTTTTTGTTGTTGTTCTAAAAGGAGTGCTGGTCCTCCAGACCTGTCCCAGCAAGTAGGTGCCAAACTGCAGTTTCAAAGCAGCTCTGCATTGCATTTGCTGGTTGTTAGAGGGCGCAGAGCCGCCAGAGGGCAGTAGAGGCTGTGTGGGCAGAAGGAAGAGCCCTGGAGCTGGGAGGTGGGTGAGCCCCCACCGCGCAAGGTGGAGCCATGATTCTGGCTTCCGTGGGGGCTGTCAGCCCTGGGCTCTGAACCCTGCCTCCTGCTCTGGGCTGGTTTCCCTAGCCTCGTTTTTCGACCTGTAAGATATGGGTAAATGAGTACCTACTTCTTAGGGCTGTTTTGAAGACTAAATGAAGTATTTTAACACAGAGTAAATGCCCAGGAATTATCAGCTGTAGTATACCTAGTTGCATCTAAACAAGGAGATAGGGTCTCAGGTCAGCAAGTAAATTCTGTCTGTTCTGCCTCTAAAAACAAGTGTGAAATTCCTCCACTCTCTCCGTCCCAGGCTGATGGCTTTCTTCTGATGCGTGGTTGCTCCCCAGCTACTCCAGTGGCTTCCTAAATAACACTCTTTGCCAACATGCTCACCTTTAATACAGTTTCTGCATATTTTATAATAAAAAGGATCTTTGGATAATGTCAAGATCATGAGACTTTCTTAAATTCTCCTACGGATTCCTGGCCTGGGCTTGCAGGCCCTGAGTGAACACCAGACCCTTCTTTCACTTCTCCTGCAACTATCCCATCAGGACTCTGTCCTGCTATGTCTAGTGTGCTCCCAGGGCCACAGTGCTCAGGGTCTTTCCACCTGTCCTGCCGTCTTCTGGGGTGCTCTTACCCCACATCTTTCCAGGGCTGGCTCTTTCTGGTCGTCCAGGTGGTGTTTTCCTCAAAATGGCCTTCCCTGGCCTGTTGGTAGCTCTGACTTAAATTATGCCATTTAATATTCTTAAATTATGCCACTTAATATATTCTTCATCACACTTGACATTGTTTAAAATGTTTTTGTTTTTCTGTTATCTGACTGTCTCCTGCTCTAGAAGGTAAGTTCCCTGATAGTGGGGACTGCTTGAATCTCTTCTGCACGGGGTCATCATTTGGGCCCCTCAGTATGTACAGAATGGGTGAAGGCATTCGTATCAGCATTAACTTCATTGGGCTTTAGGTTGATCATCCTGATGTGGAGGTTGAGGGTCTAGAAGATCTCTCAGGTGTTTCCGCGATACATGGCTATTTCCAACCACCACAGTGTCTACCTGGCTTTGGCAGGTTTTTATGAACTAGGAAATGTGACTAGGGATTTGAGCCTGTTGCCTTTTGAGCTGGTGAAGTGGCTGGACTCTGTCCAGCTGTTGTCGTTGTTCAGTCACTCAGTCTTGTCCAGCTCTTTGTGACCCCATGGACTGCAGCACGCCAGGCTTCCCTGTCCTTCACTGTCTCCCGGAGTTTGCTCAAACTCATGTCCACTGAGTTGATAATGTCATCCAACCATCTCATCTTCTGTCGTCCTCTTCTCCTCCTGCCTTCAATCTTTCCCAGCATCAGGGTCTTTTCAAATGGGTCAGCTCTTTGTATCAGGTGGCCAAAGTACTGGAGCTTCAGCTTCAGCATCACTCCTTCCAATGAATGTTCGGGATTGATTTCTTTTCAGATGGATTGGTGTGATCTCCTTGCAGTCCAAGGGACTCTCTAGAGTTTTCTCCAGTGAGCTCCTCAAAAATGCATCTTTTCACATGATGAACTAAATCATATTAGTTATAGAATAGCAGACAAAAACTTCTTGGTGTTGTGATTTTCATTATGAGATCAGTGCCTCATTTCAGAGACTCTGTTTTTCCTTTTGCCATCACGTTTGCCAAAGTTTTAAAAAATATACCATAGTTGTTTTAATTTTTTTAAGGGATTAAAGTGGCTTTCACACAAGTCATGATTATATTATTAAATATCATTTGTGAACAGCACATGGTTTTCCTTAAATCATGCTTGGCCCAGGAGCCCTGTGACCTAAGCCTGTATTTTTATTTTTTTTTATCAAAACAATAACTACATCATTGAATGAAGTGTCTCTTACTGTCAAAAAGAAAAATAGAATCATAAAATGAAAACTTGTTCAAATATTTAAATTGTAGTTCCTGCAGCTCATATTTTCAAGTAAGACTCAGACCAAACTTGGTTGGAAACACATTATATTTTCTCTGTTGAAATAAAGACAGGGAATAATAGGTTTTAGAACTCTGATGCTGCATTTGGCCTTCACAAGAATGGCTAGAGGCAGTAGTGAAGATGCTGAACAGAAAATGTTGGTGAATTTCTCACTGTCCATTTCGTGTCAGAAAGAGTAAGGAAGCTGATAATGAATACTTTTCTTTTAGTATAGAGAATATTTTAATTCCTTTTTTTTTTTTTTTGGGGCCAGAGAAAGATACTGATACAGCCACAAACAGCTGATTTTACTTCTTTTATTTGTATGCAATTATGACACTTGTCATAAACTAAGACAAATTATGTTTAGAACTTTACTTTTCTATGTGCTTCTATGAGTGGTCCTTTCCTCTTTATTATGATAAATTGTAAATATTTTACATTCATGACTATTCCAAAGAAAATTCATGGCCCACAATGTATGTATCTTGTCCGACCCTTTATAAATAACAGTTCATGCATCATTATTTTAAGTTTTAGAAGCGTCTGTTAATTCTGATTATATATTACTTTCTAACGCAAGAGCTCTTCATAAAACTATGAACTTAAAGGCAATACTCTTATTTCTTCATACATTTTGGAGATAACCATGTTTTTGCCTTTCTCACCTGGAGATGAAAAGTCTCCAATTTAGGTGACTACCCTGGAACACTGAATTACTATACAAACAATAAAGCTTACAGCCAAGCAAGCTGTCTGTTTCTCTTATGGAATTGGATGGCTTGGAGGACAAGTAGCCATGGGTTCTCTCATGATGCATGGGTGGCTTCAGACAGGGAAGGGCGCCTCACTGGAGATCCACTTCGTTCTGGTTCCTTCCTCTTTTGCCCAGGGAGCAGAGCTGGAGGATTGGAGTCTCAGTTTCACCTAAACCAGCTCAGGAAATGTACTCCATACCTGGAGACTATCTGCGAGTCATCCCCCTCCTCTGGGCTGGCTGCTCCTGGCAAAAGAAGTGTGCCAGTTGTTGATATTAATGGCGATGGTTGGAGGTCAGCCACCTGAGGGGTCATTTCCCTACGCGCTGATCTCATCTTTCTGAGGGTTTCACAGGAACCCGTCCTGGGAACTGCCGCTGATGTGACTCAGGCGAGTCACTTGGTCCTCCCCTCAGGTTGGTCCATCTTCCCACAGAAGCACCTCCTCTAGTGCTGGAGGGACCTGGAGCATCCCTTCCCTTTTCTCCCCTTCTCTTCCTCTCCTTCCTTTAGTTGATCATCTGTCTTTCAACTCTGCCTCTAGTGTTTTGCCGTGGGAAAGTTTTAAACAATTTTGTTGCTATTATCAATTTTTTTTTCTTAAATTTGGATGGTTAGAAAGTCCTTTTCTATACCCATGTTAGAGAGCAATGTCTATTGTTTTTTGAGAGCATGTAAAAGGTACTGTGCAAAGGACTTTTTATATATATATAAATTTTTATTTTCTACTAGAGTATAGCTGATTGACAGTGTTGTGATAGTTTCAGGCAAACAGGGAAGAGACTGAGCCATACCTATCAGATCAGATCAGTCGCTCAGTCGTGTCCGACTCTTTGCGACCCCATGAATTGCAGCACGCCAGGCCTCCCTGTCCATCACCAACTCCCGGAGTTCAGTCAGACTCACGTCCATGGAGTCAGTCATGCCATCCAGCCATCTCATCCTCTGTCGTCCCCTTCTCCTTAATCCCTCCCAGCATCAGGATCTTTTCCAATGAGTCAACTCTTTGCACGAGGTGGCCAAAGTACTGGAGTTTCAGCTTTAGCATCATTCCTTCCAAAGAAATCCCAGGGCTTATCTCCTTCAGAATGGACTGGCTGGATCTCCTTGCAGTCCAAGGGACTCTCAAGAGTCTTCTCCAACACCACAGTTCAAAAGCATCAATTCTTCGGCGCTCAGCCTTCTTCACAGTCCAACTCTCATATCCATACATGACCACAGGAAAAACCATAGCCTTGACTAGACGAACCTTTGTTAGCAAAGTAATGTCTCTGCTTTTTATATGCTGTCTAGGTTGGTCATAACTTTCCTTCCAAGGAGTAAGCGTCTTTTAATTTCATGGCTGCAGTCACCATCTGTAGTGATTTTGGAGCCCAGAAAAATAAAGTCAGCCACTGTTTCCACTGTTTCCCCATCTATTTCCCATGAAGTGATGGGACCGGATGCCATGATCGTCATTTTCTGAATGGTGAGCTTTAAGTCAACTTTTTCACTCTCCACTTTCACTTTCATCAAGAGGCTTTTGAGTTCCTCTTCACTTTCTGCCATAAGGGTGGTGTCATCTGCATATCTGAGGTTATTGATATTTCTGCTGGCAATCTTGATTCCAGCTTGTGTTTCTTCCAGTCCAGCATTTCTCATGATGTACTCTGCACATAAGTTAAATAAACAGGGTGACAGTACACAGCCTTGACGTACTCCTTTCCCTATTTGGAACCAGTCTGTTGTTCCATGTCCAGTTCTAACCGTTGCTTCCTGACCTGCTACAAATTTCTCAAGAGGCAGATCAGGTGGTCTGGTATTCCCATCTCTTTCAGAATTTTCCACAGTTTATTGTGATCCACACAGTCAAAGGCTTTGGCATAGTCAATAAAGCAAAAATGGATGCTTTTCTGGAACTCTCTTGCTTTTTCCATGATCCAGCGGATGTTGGTAATTTGATCTCTGGTTCTTCTGCCTTTTCTAAAACCAGCTTGAACATCAGGAAGTTCACGGTTCACATATTGCTGAAGCCTGGCTTGGAGAATTTTGAGCATTACTTTACTAGCATGTGAGATGAGTGCAACTGTGCGGTAGTTTGAGCATTCTTTGGCATTGCCTTTCTTTGGGATTGGAATGAAAACTGACCTTTTCCAGTCCTCTGGCCACTGCTGAGTTTTCCAAATTTGCTGGCATATTGAGTGCAGCACTTTCACAGCATCATCTTTCAGGATTTGGAATAGCTCAACTGGAATTCCATCACCTCCACTAGCTTTGTTCGTAGTGATGTATCCATTCTCCCTGGACTCCCCTCCCATCCAGGCTGCCATGTAACACTGAGCAGAGTTCATGTGCTTTGTAGTAGGTCCTTGTTGGTTGTTATACTGGGTGAAGTAAGTCAGACAGAGAAAGAGAAATAGCATATGACATCCCTTATATGTGGAATCTAAAAAGAAATGATACAAACGAACTTATTTACAAAGCAGGAACAGATTTAGAGAGAACGAACTTATGGTCCCTGGGGGGAGGGGTGGTGGGAAAGGACTTTTCATATATTAATTATTGAAAAAGCTCAGTGAATTAGTAGGAAGCAGCGGCTTTGGAAACAGATTGACCTTGGCTAGTGCCTAACTTCAGTGCCTACCAATGTGTGACCTTGCACATGATGTATTCTGAGTTCCTGTCTCTTCATCTCTAAAAAATGGGATAATCATAGAGTTGTGGGAGTACCAGAGTTATACCTGTAAAGGGCTTTGACTAGTTCCTGACACACAGTCAGTGTTGACTTATCATAATATTTCATATTAAATTGGGCTTCCCTGGTGTCTCAGACAGTAAAGAATCCGCCTGCAATGAGGGAGACCTGGGTTCGATCCCTGAGTTGGGAAGATCCCCTGGAGAAGGGAATGGCAACCCACTCCAGTATTCTTGCCTGGAGAATCCCATGGATAGAGGAGCCTGGTGGGCTACAGTCCATGGGGTTGCAAAGAGTTGGACACGACTGAAGCAACTTAGCATACAAACATTGAAACCATTGTAGTTAATGCCAGACTTAAATATTCCACTTTTTAATTTACTTGCTTTATTTTTAAAAAACATATTTATTTATTTATTTGACTGTACCAAGTCTTAGTTATGGCGTGTGGGATCTAGTTCCCTGACCAGGAAACGAACCTGGGCCCTCTGCACTGGGAGTGCAGCATCTTAGCTGATGGAGCATCAGGAGAGTCCCTAATTTACCTGCTTTTGAATGGCTAGAAATGTTAGCCATTTCTAGCTAATGTATAGTGTAATGGTATTCTGACTTTATTCCAGTTTGGGGCTATCTCAGTTCTTAATTTGTACATTCTACTTGGAAAGTGCTGATGTTCTTAATCTCCCACAGTACATAATGTGGAAAATATTCAATGTTATTTGATTTCATGTCTTCTTTCCCATTGTCTGCCCATGTCTCCTCAATATGGAGTCATGATTAGAAACTTCCATTCATTGAAACTTGATTACATTGATGATCTGTTTTGTTGTCTTCAGGTTACCAGAGAGAACTGCTCTATCAGAGGGAAGATGGCTCTTTCAGTGCTTTCGGAAATGATGACCCTTCTGGAAGCACTTGGTAAGTGTTTCTGCTGGTGGAACAAGTGCATGTCATGGAATGGACTCTTACTAGGTCATGATGGCCATGAAATTGACAGGTGAATCTCTGTATCTGCTTGGAGCCTGCGTTTTCCAGAGCCTGAATTTAAGAGATTCTCCCTTTCAAATATGGCTTTAAAACACTAATAAATCAGATGCTTTTATTTAGAAAAGATAAGCCATAAATTCTCTCTCTCTCTTTTTTTTTTTTTGGTGGGAAAAGCAGCAATAAAATACTTTATGATGATGGTGCAGCTGGCAAGATAAATTGGTTAGAAATACAGGGTATTGGGACATAGTTCTTTTAAGATTTTTTTTAAAGATCACTTTGAAAAATGCTTTATTTATTTATTGGCCTCACTGCACGGAATGTGGGATCTTATTTCCCCAACCAGAGATTGAACCCATACTCCCTGCGGTGGATGCTCAGAGTTTTAACCACTGGACCACTTGGGGAGTCCAGTTTTTTTTTTTAATCAGAGACAATGCAACATGAATTTTGTGGTAATACAGTCAATGTAGTTTCTTTAAGGTTATTTTTTTGTGAAAAACCATTGAGGGGGTCAAATAATGAACATTCAGAGTTTCCTCCAGAATGAAAGCTCTGTGTGGCTTATTTGGAATGATTACTCTCTTCTTGAACTATCTTCAACTTCGGTTACATTCAGAAAAAGACAGGCTAATTATATCAGTAGAGTCAGTTAAAGTGTGCTGTGGTAAAAACCTTCTAAATCTCAGTAGTTGATTAGCAAATGTTGTGCGCATGCTGCATTTCCACTGTGGGTCACCAGGGGGCTCTGCATCTTTGTTTCAGCCACTGTCTCCCTGTCTCACCCAGAGCCTCCAGGCTTGTTGCAGTCTGGGATAGAAGGCTGGGATATCCAGCACTGGCAATCCAAAGCTTCAGCCTATGTGTACAATTTCTTATCACTTTATTGTGATCAGAGCTGGTCCTGGGGCCATGCCTAACTTCATGGGGGCCTGGAAGTGAATTCTTCTGCATACCCAAAGTTAAAGAGAACTACATCACATTGAATATTTGTAATATTTACCACACTAAATCTTTTATAGGATGAAACAGATCTGCTTCAGATTTTCTTTTGGCACGAGTCAGGATATAGATCCATTAATAGAAAGGTTTCAGTGTTTTATTGCTTGATGTTCTTTTCACCTCGATATTTGGTGTTCTGTAGCAGTGATTGACATACTTTTTCTTTAAAGGATCAGATAGTAAATATGCTAGGCACTGTTGGCTACATAGAACCTTAGTTGTATGTTTTTTCTTCTTCCCTTCACCCTCTCTTCCTTTTTCCTTAAAAAAAAAAAAAAAAGCCATTTTAGGAGGAGGGTAGGGGTGGGAAGAGGTACGTATAAGGAGACGGCGGGCTGTATTATTTGGCCCAGACAGTACTGGCCCACAGACTGTAATTTGCCGATTCCTGTCCTGTAGGATAGAAATATCCATTTGCTCTACTTAAAAGTACTACAGTTGATTGTGGATTAAACATACTTCTTCCATTGCTTTGGGGTTGAACCAAACGTGCAATGAGATCTTCCTGGGTAAATACCCAGAACAGTCCACAGGTGAATAACCTTGGACAATTTATTTAACCCTCTCTGAGTTTCAGATTCTCAGCCTATAAAATAATGAGGTGGGATGAGATGATTTCCAGGTTCTTCACCAACTCTGCTGTTTTGTGAGCTGACCTGGAATTTCCCTGCCGCACTTACGGGAAGCTATGCCCACTGCCTGGCTGAGTTGTTTACTTTCTGTCTCTTGGTTGTTTTCTGTCCTTCTGCTCCTTCTTCAGTGACTGGCCCTTTGGAGAATCTTTTGATGGGGGAAAAGTGTTATTGTTGGTGTTTTCTTGCTTGGTGTAATTTGGAGGACTTCATAAAGTGTATTTTATGTAATTTTTCCCCCCTTTCACCAAGGTTGTCAGCTTTTGTTTTAAGATGTTTCCTTGAAGCTGATCCTTACATAGACATTGATCAGAATGTGTTACACAGAACATATACCTGGCTCAAAGGACATCAGAAATCCAACGGTGAATTTTGGGAGCCAGGAAGAGTGATCCACAGTGAACTTCAAGGTGGCAATAAAAGTCCTGTAACTCTTACAGCTTATATTGTGACTTCTCTCCTGGGATATAAAAAGTATCAGGTATTTAATATTTAATAAATAATGGGTGGGAAATCACAAGAAAGGTAGGTCTTGATGGGTCAAATACATGTCTGGAAACGTAAAGAATTTTGCAATATTCCATCACATTTGAAGTCTTGAATTGGAATATTCTTTTGCTTTGCATTTGTGGACACATTCCAACAGCTGAGAATGAAAATATCAACCCACTCTTTTGAGTAAGCTAAGAGCATTTTAAAAATGCTTGGTAACATTAAGTGTTCTTGTTATTGGTAAGATAAGTCAACACATATTTTATCATTGGATAATGATAATTAATTTTTTAGAGGACAGAAAAGTCTTCAGAATTTGGGAATATGTTCTAGCATACTTAGATTGTGAAGGGCTTTTTTTTTTTAATTTCTAAAATACCCTGGAGCAATTATAATGTCTACTAATTTAGTAAAAAGTACAGGCGTGTGTGCTAAGTAGCTTCAGTCATGTCTGGCTCTTTGTGACCCAGTGGATTATAACCCGTTAGGCTTCTCTGTCCATGGGATTCTTCAGACAAGAATACTGGAGTGGGTTGCTATGCCCTCCTCTAGGGGATCTCCCCACCCAGGGATCGAATCTGCATGTCTTATGTCTCCTGTATTGGCAGGCAGGTTCTTTACTAACCTGGGAAGCCCCAGTAAAAAGTACACCCACTAAAAAGCATGTTAAGTGGGCATGGATGTCTGGGTGAGGATGGGTGTGCCCAGAAAGTTATGCGAATGAGCTTAATTTTGCTCCAGAGCTGTCTCAGTGATTGATGCCTTTTACTGCTTATTGCCGACTGCAAATGATCAAAAGCAGCCATTCTCAGTATTAAGCTCCTGCAGTTTTCCTAGCCTAGTTCTAGGCATGTGGGATATAACCTTTCCCCTCAATTTAGAGCTTCAGCACCTTAGATCATATATGTGAAGTATCTTTCTCAGGATACCTTTTATGTCCTTGTCTTAGTTCATGATAGTCAATGGGAGAAACACTGGCAAAAACACCACTTCTTATTTTTTATTCCCTCTACAGCATGGTGCCTGTTTGCTTGTAGAACCTGAAAAGTGGTATTTTTTCAAAATACATGGCAGATCTTTAATTGTCAGTGATCAGGGGTGATTTCCATTGTCTAAGACAAAGTCAGGTGCTTAATAGACACTGAACTTGTTTTTGAATGAATGTTTGAAAAAACTTTTTATATAAATATGTATGTGGTGACAGGTTATGTTGAATAGTAAAATGTGTATTCTTTTCTTTCCAGCCTAATATTGATGTGCAGGAGTCTATCAACTTTTTGGAGTCTGAATTTGATAGGGGAATTTCCGACAATTACACCCTGGCACTTGTAACCTATGCACTGTCATCTGGGAGGAGCCCTAAAGCCAAGGAAGCTTTGGATATGCTGACTTGGAGAGCAGAACAAGAAGGTAAAGCGTGTAACCCCTGTGCATTGTGAAATGTGTGCATGATATGAGAAAGTTTTGTACACCAGATATGGAGGTGATTACACTTAACATCTGAATGGGATGAAAATGCAACGCGGGTAAAATCACGATGGGCTGACACGGTCACCCTGCTGCTGCTCTCCCCAAGATGTTTTCTAGAGAGTTTCGTGCCTTGGGTGTTTCCTTCTTTTAGACACGTTCTGCCTTGTGTCTGTTACCCTTCGAGTTGTCTGATGCCATTTCTGGTTTTGTGGCCTTGAGTGATCATTAAGGCTATGGTTTTTGGAAAGACCTGGGCTCAAATTCTGGTTCTGTTACCTTTCTGAGCTTCAGGTTCCCTATCTGTCAGAGGGGAATAACACCTCTTTTAGGATTGGTGTGAGGATTAAATGAGATAATGTGCAGGCCTTACCATGTAGCAAGTGTTCAAAAATGTGAATTAAAATGCTAACAGAAATGCAAATATCAGAAATGCCATTAGCAAGCTGTGTGTATGATTTTTTAACAGCACTGCTTGTGGGCTACGATAGGACAAAAAGTACACATGTTATTACTTCTAAATGGCCTCTACAGTCAGGGATCAGTTGTGTGTGTGTGTGTGTGTGTGTGTGTGTGGTGGAAGGGGATGGGGTGGGCAAAAATAATTTTAGGTGATGTCGACTGATTTTGAATCTCTTTGAATTCAAAACAGGCTAAATATGGAAAGTGCTTTAGAGGCTTCTGAGACTGTAAAAAATATTGTGTTATTATTAGCAGTGCATGTGTCCTCAGTCGTGTCTGACTTTTGGTGACCCCCTGGACTGTAGCCCTCCCAGGCTCTTCTGTCCATGGGATTTCCTGAGCAAGAATGCTGGAGCAGGTTGCTGTTTCTTCCTCCAGGGGATCTTCCCAACCCAGGGATCGAACCCAAGTTGTTAGCAGTAATTTAGGTTAAATCCTATTACCAGTGCTGGGAACTAGAAGATTTATTACCTAGAGGCTGAAGTAGTTCTTGACATTTCTGCTTCTCTGCTTGGCTAAGTGGTAGTTGTGTTACCTTCCACTCAAATGTAATCGTCATCTAAATGGTAATATTTGAGAGAAGGGGGAGTGGGTACTAAGTAGGATGTTTCTCCCGGAGACTAGCAGGACCATCTCTAGGAAGATTGTTGAGCTGGCCAGGGTCTCTCATTTTTTTATTGGGGTCTTGGATTTTGAACTTATAACACTAACTTTCAGATAATGGAAAAAGAAGTGTTTCCTAGAATGTTAGAGCTGCTTAATGGCAGATTCCCAGAATAAGTTTCTTTCCAATGTGTCCGAAAATATTTGGGGATGGTCTGGAATATACTAGGGTTTTTTCAAAAAATTTATAGCTGTTTAGTCTTAAGCCAGACATATGGAATTTCTCTTGGGAAAATATTTTCATCAAAATGTCCTCATATATAAGTAATAGGAAAAGGATGAAAATTTATAAATTTTAATAATTTTAAGAAGAGACATGTTTATTTGTATGTGTGTGTGATTATACATATATTTGCTTGGCAGAAATGTACACATGTATAGAAATACGTGTATTTTTATGCTAGTCAAGGAGAACTTGGACCAGTGTAGGAATGTTCAATGGTATCAAGTGTAATTTTTCTGTAATTGGCCAGACTGTTACTACTTTTCTCCTGCAGGAGGTCTGCAATTCTGGGTGTCATTGGTGTCCAGACTGTCTGAATCCTGGCAGCCGAGCTCCCTGGATATTGAAGTTGCAGCCTATGCACTGCTCTCACATTTCTTGCAGCATCGGGTTCCTGAGGGAATTCCGATTATGAGGTGGCTAAGCAGGCAGAGAAATAGCTTGGGAGGTTTTGCGTCTACCCAGGTGAGTGATGATCGCTTTCAATTTCTTTAGCTATCTATCTATATAAATAACTATATATATGTAAAACTAACTCTGCTCTGCTGTGCTTAGTCATGCCTGATCCTTTGCAACCCCATAGATTGTAGCCCGCCAAGCTCCTCTATCCATTGGGATTCTCCAGGCAAGAATACTGGAATGGATTGTCATGCCCTCCTCCACGGGATCTTCCCAACCCAGGGATCAAACCCAGGTCTCCCGCATTGCAGGCAGATTCTTAACCATCTGAGCCACAAGGAAAGTCCAAAAATACTGGAGTGGGTAGCCTATCCCTTCTCTGGCGGAACTTCCTGACCCAGGAATTGAACCAGGGTCTCCTGCATTGTAGGCGTATTCTTTACCAGCTGAGCTAGCAGGGAAGCCCAAAACTAATTAAATACAAAATTAAATGTATATGTTGTTGTTTAGTTGCTCAGTCGTGTTTGACTCTTTTGTGACCCCATGGACTGCAGCATGCTAGGCCTCCCTGTCCCTCACTATCTGCTGAAGTTTGCCCAAGTTCATGTCCATTGAATCGGTGATGCCATCCAACCATCTCAGCCTGTGCCACCCTCTTTTCCTTTTGCCTTCAATCTTTCCCAGCATCCGGGTCTTTTCCAGTGAATTGACTCTTTACATCAGTTGGCCAGAGTACTGGAGCTTCAGTGTCAGCATTAGTCTTTCCAATGAGTGTTCAGGGTTGATTTCCTTTAGGAATGACTGGTTTGATATATATATATATAGTGAATATATATATATTTACTATATGTGGTTCCTTTTTTTCATGACTTCATAAAATAACATGGCAGTTTAAAGGTTTAGTAACTTTAAAGGCTTAAGTTATTAATTTTAATTTTTTTCCATCATTGATATAGACATCATATCTGATACTCATATAGGATAAATTAGTTCCCTGTGGTATCTGGTACAGTAGGATCTCAGTTCTAGTCAGCAGATGTTTTCTGAGTCTTTCCTGTATCCAGGTCAACCAAATTCAAAGGTGGACCTAGGTGAGGTCCTCACCCAAGAAAGGTGGATGAGTGTATAGTGGTATCCTAAACATTACTGAAATTTACTCTTTGGAAGCCTTAATGTATGCTTATGTGCACAAACCTTTTTTTCCCCACAACAGGACACCATTGTGGCCTTGAAGGCCCTATCTGAATTTGCAGCTTTAATGAATGTAGAAGAGACAAATATCCAAGTGACTGTGGAAGGGTCCGGTTCACTGAGTCCTGTGAAGTTTGTGATTGACACACAGAACCGCTTTCTCCTCCAGACGGCAGAGGTGTGGACAAGGGGGTGGTTATCTGAATGTGTAGCTGATCCCTTCTGCTGATGATTTCCTTTCTGTTGACTTCAACAAAGACTTGTTCCCAGAGCCCTCTCCTCACAGGAAGGAGTACCCTTCTGTGGTTGAATTTGCTGAGCGGGGGAAGGGAGAAGGGGATGAGAACTTTGCAAAGATTTGGAAAAGGCGAAAACATGGGTCCTGTCGTATTGGGACGTGAATGAATACCCTTTGAGCTCCTACTCTTTTCAGACCCTGTGCCAGATTTCTTTGTGTGTGTTATATTGTATTTACTTTTCAAACCAAGACTGAGAAGCAAATACTTTAATCCCCACTATACATATTATAAAACCGAGGCTAAGGGAGTTTAAGTAACTTGCCCACAATCATGTTGCTAGTAACAGTAGAAATAAAATTTGAACCCATTGTTTCAAAGACCATGTTCCTTTTGGTTGTACCACACTCCTCTTCGGAGTTGATAGAACCAGTAGTAGAATTTTTTCCTTAAACATGGGATAGAGGACTGTACTAGACCCTAACTTTATTCCCTGGCTAACCTTGCAGGAAGTTGAGGGTAATGGAGGAAAGCAGTAACTTCAGGACTAGAACCCGAGGGAGAAGGGGTGATAGCAAAGGAAAAGGAAGGAATAGTGTTGGTCCAGGTCAGTGACGGCATGTCATTGTGTTCTCAGAAAGGCCAGGGACTTGGGTGCTAAGGGAGGCTTGAGGAGGAAGGGATGGCTTCTGTTTCTCATCTTTCTTGCTTCAGTCCCTGCAGAAGGGCTTCCATAGCACTGATGTGCACTTCCTCTGCCTTCACCCCTCTTATCTGGTTTACCCATAACTTTTGACTTGTGGGGCTGTGTAAAGTTCTTTTTTTTTTTTTAAATTATACTCCCAAATACACTTTGTTAATCTTGTATCAGTACTGGACTGTATTTTCAACTTCTTGCTTTTCATCTCCTACCATGCCTGATCCAGGTCTAAAGAAAATACTTATTTACTGTTTAACATTTGTGGGAGGAAGTAAGGTGAGTGGGGAAGGAAGGAGGATTTTATTGACTTGAAAATAATTGTGTGAAGCCTTCTATTACACACAAGATGAAGCAGCAATTTGATTCATGTGCGCTTTTGATTAAATAGGATAGAGGAAAAAGCACAGAGTCTGTTTAGGCATTATAGAGAGTAATTGTTTGAACTGTATTCTTCTTTATTGAATATGTAGTTTTTATTTGTTGAATGATAACATTTCAGGCTACAGAATGCTTAATTTCCATGATGCTAATTAAAACCAGCACATGTGTATCTAAGTGATTTGTCTAGACAAAGAAATAGGCAACCTGCGATCTGTTCTTTTTTATGGAATAATCAGTTCTCCTCAGTTTAAAAAAAAAGAAAAAGAAATGTGTGATCATAACATTTTGCTTACAACTTGCTAATAATCATTATTATTTTATGGATTCTTGTTTATCTAAGTTTCATATGTGTGAAGGTAATTTAAACCATGAACAGAAATTAGTAGTGTTTTTAAAGACACTGACCATAATTTTGTATATTTACATACCAATGAAATTATTTGCAGAAGAGTATTTTTAATTGTCAAAACATATAAAAGGTATTACTTTTGTCATAGTAATTATTATTTAATCATCATCAAAATTGACTTTCATAGTGACCTGTGTAAAAGAATTCCTTTTTTTACATTAAAATTTTTAGAGACTCTGTTATTGGAGTATAATTGCTCTGTTAGTTTCTGCTGTACAACAAAGTGAATTAGCTGCATGTGTACATATATCCCCTCCCTCTTGAGCTTCTCCCTGCAGCAGTCTCACTCCTCTAGGTTATCACAGACCTAGCTGGGCTCCCTGTGCTGTGCAGCAGCTTCCTACTACTGTACTTTCCTATATGTATTTTCCATGTAAAGTTAGAGCTTTAGCGTGCAGACAGCTCACACTCCTGATGAGGGAAAACAGTGGTCTGTGCTGGTTGGGGGGACCTGGATATGGATACTTAGCCTTATTTACTTTTTTCTCACTTTTATTCAGCTTGCTGTAGTACAGCCAACTACAGTTAATATTTCTGCAAATGGTTTTGGATATGCTATTTGTCAGGTATGTAATAATGTTTATTTTTTGTTTTGTTAAATATGACTTGCTATAATAATTCTTTGGTTTGAGGCACTGGTAAATCTTTAACTTAGATGACAAAATTATTAAAGGTTTATTTATATGACAGCAAAATCAATCACTATCTTTAATAAAAAGTGTGAGAGCTATTACTAGCTAGTGAGTGGACTAGCAACTATATGACTTAATGTGTCAGAAGAATATTTCTTGAGTATTAAATACTTTTTGAGGTGAGGGTTAAAATCCTCCAGTATGAGTCATGTGAATTGTTGGGAACTCTCACCTTTTTTTTTGTGAAAATATAGCTCAAACATAATGCTGGGTAGAGTTTCTATTGTGACTTGATGTAGTATTTTACTTACCATTTCTTAATATTCATCTAACAGTATTATAAGTAATTGACTTGAAGATAGGAAATGTGTCCCTTTGATGTAAAATTTTATATTATTGTAAATAAAACAATCAGAGCATAATATGTTCAGTGCTCTATAGGAAGAAAATTCAAAGAAATCTACCCTTTATGGTGTAACTGGGATACAGTTAAATGGAGGTAGTATATAAAATACTGAATGGAAGTTATTTTACTTAATGATACATGAAAATCATGGGGACTTAAAATCCATTTTGCATCCCAGTAACATGGTTTTAAGTCCCCATGATTTTCATGTATTATGTACTTGGTTGGAAAAAACAAACCAAACAAACCCTGACAGCTTTACTGAGAAAGTTGTTGTTTAGTCACTAAGTCATGTCCGACTCTTTTACGACCCCCATGGACTGTAGTCCTCCAGGCTCCTCTGTCCATGTGGGATTTCCCAGGGACATTGGAGTGGGTTGCCATTTCCTTCTCTAGGGGATCTTCCCAACCCAGGGATTGAACCTGTGTCTCCTGCATTGGCAGGTTGATTCTTTACCCCTTAGCCACCAGGGAAGCCCTGAGAAAGTTTTTTTAAAAAGACTGTTACAGAGAAAAGATACTTTTTCAAAAACCAGTACAACTATCCTGGTTGAGAGAACAGATGCTTTTGCCAAGCATCTGTTGTGCCCTAAGCATTGTGTTAGGGCACAATGGTCAGGTATAATTTGGAAACTTAAAAATAATATGAAGATTATTTTGTACAATACTCAAAATACAGTAAATGTTTTCTTTTAATCAGGAAAAAAAAAAAACAATTAAAGGGAACAGTATTCAATGGAAAGGATAGAAAGAAGAAAGAGTGAATAATTTGTATTGGTCTTTACCAACAAAGACCATGTGAAAATACTCATTCTCAATCTATCTTTTGATGTGAATAATAAATCCAAAAGTAAATACACAGGATATTTTAGATAAGCTTGAAAAATTATACATACTTAAACCACCAAATTGGTTTGAATTCATTCTTGATAAACAATATATAGATAAATTACTATATAGATAAAGTCAAGTGATTTTTATATGAGGTCTGAGGACACAGCAGTAAATTTGGTACCTACTGGTCAGAATGTTCACCAGTTGTGTGTCTGTATCAACACGAACAAAACAAAAGGTAGGGACCAATAGGTACTTCTTGTAATGGAGAAGAAAATTGCAAAAAAGCTGGGTACCCAGAAATAGGTATTGACATTTCCTTTAGTTAATGTTTTTGAAAGTGCTCTGGAAAAAGGAGGGCAAGGAAGACTCTCAGGTTTGCAGTAATGTTGACCCCTTTTGAGTGATAAAAAGCAAAGCTGTTTTTTGGAAATAAACTGCCAAATTTCGTGAATATAAAGACCCACTTGACTTGAAATCCATTATTTATTTTATCATCTTTGAAAAACACTGTATGATCAAAAAGAAGCCTTAGCAGTTGAATAGGTTTCTGTTCCACCAAGGCTTTTGGATAAAGATACTTTGATTTATCTTACCAATAGTTCCAGTTTGTGAACAATGACTCCAGCTGGGCAACAGAGCTTAGAAATTAGTGGATACTTTCAAGAAACTTGGCAGTAGTTTAGCTTGTTCCCTCGTGGGAATGTTTTACAGTATTTGAAAAAAACAATATCTGTGAATATTGTCTGCGATGATCTATGAAATTTTGAATATTCCCTAACAATTTTTCTCAATTTTAAAAATCATTGTTTATTAACTTTTATAATTATATTTGTAAATAATGATACTTTGCTAGCTAGTAAAATTAAGCTTTTTTTTAGATTGAAAATTACAAATTCAGTTGAGTTTATCCCAGAGAATCATTACTTAATTTTTAGAATATATAATTAAACCAGTTTATTGCTAATGACTTATTACTTATGCTTCTTTGTTACTTATTGCAGCTTAATGTTATTTATAATGTGAAAAATTCCAGATCTTCTAAAAGCCGAAGATCTATCCAAGATCAGGAATCATTTGACCTAGATGTTGCTGTAAAAGATAATAAAGATGATGTCAATCACTTGGATTTGAATGTGTGCACAAGGTTGGTATCTAAGTTCCCCTTCTTTCTTCTTAAAAAATAGATTTGAATATTTAATTAAATATATATGACTATTTATGGAGAAGGAAATGGCAACCCACTCCAGTATTCTTGCTTGGAGAATTCCATGGACAGAGGAGCCTGGTGGGCTATAGTCCATGGGGTCACAAAGAGTCAGACATGACTGAAGTGACTTAGCAGCAGCATATGACTATTTATATATTTAACTATATAACTATATAGTTATCTCTATAAGGAGTTATATTTAGCAAAGATTTCAGTTACACAGTACACTTCTGATTACAAACTAGAATGCTAATTGTATTTAAGCCTTTCTCCACATGCCAAAATTATCAATATTTGCAATTTTTTCTTGTATTTATAATAAGCTTTAATAGAAAAGTTTAATAAACTCAGGTTTAATTTATAAAAACTTTAATTGTCGTTTAGTTGCTCAATTATGTCTGATTCTTTGCGAACCCATGGACTGAAGCACACCAGGCTTCCCTGTCCATCACCAGCTCCTGGAGTTTGCTCAAACTCATGTCCATTGAATCGGTGATATTGTCCAACCATCTCATCCTCTGTCTCTTCCTGCCTTCAATTCTTCCCAGCATCAGGGTCTTTTCCAGTGAGTTGGATCTTCGCATCAGGTAGCCAAAGTATTGGAGCTTCAGCTTCAGCATCAGTTCTTCCAATGAATATTCAGGTTTACTTCCTTTAGGATTGACTGGTTTGATCGCTTTGCTGTCCAAGGGACCCTCAAGAGTCTTCTCCAGCACCATAGTTCAAAAGCATCAGGTCTTCGGCACTCAGCCTTCTTTATGGTCCAACTGTCACATCTGTACATGACTACTGGAAAAACCATAGCTTTGACTATATGGATCTTTGTTGGCAAAGTGATATTGCTGCTTTAATATGCTATTTAGATTTGTCATAGCTTTCCTTCCAAGGAGCAAGCGTCTTTTAATTTTGTGGCTACAGTCACCATCTGCAGTGATTTTGGAGCCCAAGAAAATAAAGTCTGCCACTGTTTCCATTCAAAAACCTTAATGAATCATGATTAATATTCCAAAATAGATTATTTCTTTTTGTTGGTCATTTTTCCGTTAAGCAATTATTCCAGGTTCGCATTTAACTTTTTGTATTATGCACTTAACTTAGAACTTCATAAAAGTATGCAAGTTCAATGAAGAGCCTAGTTTTTTTAGACACAGTGAAATAATTCTGATTTAGAAGATCTTTGCATTGGATATTTAGGCACTTATTAGGCACTTATTAAATGCTTCTGGGAGCATTTAATAAAGTGACTATTAAATTTGGTCTGTGTCCAGAGCATCTGTTGCTGCTGCTGCTAAGTCACTTCAGTCGTGTCCGACTCTGTGTGACCCCACAGACGGCAGCCCACCAGGCTCCCCCGTCCCTGGGATCCTCCAGGCAAGAATTCTGGAGTGGGTTGCCATTTCCTTCTCTATCAGAGCATCTGAGGATCTTGTTAAGCAAAAAGTATCCACTTCAAGACTACTGACTTCACAGATTCAGGGTCTATGAAGCCACCTTCAGCCTTCTTGCTTATTCTGATGCATACAGCAGTTTGAGAGCAACTCCTTCAGAAAGTTCTCAAATCAAGAGACTTTATAGTTTCTTCTTTGTCTATCTACTATGGTTAAGCTGGGTGTTACTCTGTTATGCACTGATCTTGACGAGCTGCTGCCTGCCCTTTTTAAATATCCCATAGTGTCTGATTGGGCTTTCCTGGTGGCTCGGACAGTAAAGAATCTGCCTGCAATGCAGGAGACCCGGGTTTCATCACTGGGTCAGGAAGATCCCCTGGAGAAGGGAATGGCTACTGAATTCAGTACCCTTGCCTGGAGAATTATATGGACAGAGGAGCCTGGCAGGAGTTGTCCATGGGGTTGCAAAGAGTCAGACATGACTGAAGGGGTAACACTTACTTACTATAGCATCTGATTGACCTTGGACTCTTGGTGGGCTGGATGTCACTGATGTGATACTGAATCTCCAGGTCCTCTTAAGGTCATCTCTAGGTGTTCCTCCAGGTGGTCAGTCTTCTTAGCCATTGCCTGAACCCAGTCTTCTTCATTACTGCTACCATTTCTACTATCTTGGGTCTCCTTGTTCCTGATGTTAGTATAAATTGCCACATGTGTTTACCCCCTTCCTCACCTATTTGGGCATTTTGAACCAGCAGCACGGGGATATCAGAATCTCTGCGGTGGCTTCCTTTTTAGCTGAGAAAGTAGGACTCCCGTTACACTTCACTAAAATTGAAACTGGGCTCTGTTCCAGAATAACAACATCAAGTTATTATTATTATTTAAACAACACCCACCTGCATTTGGGCTTCCCCAGTAGCTCAGACAGTAAAGAATCCGCCTGCAATGTGGGAGACCTGGGTTCGATCCCTGGGTTGGGAAGATCCCCTGGAGGAGGGCATGGCAACCCACTCCAGTATTCTTGCTTGGAGAATCCCCGTGGACAGAGGATCCTGGCAGGCTGGTATCCATGGTGTCTCAAAGAGTAGGACACAACTGAGTGACTAAGCACAGCACAGTATCTGCATTTATTACAAACTTACATGCTAGGGATTGCACCATGACTTGCACATGCAAATCATTTAATCCTTAGAGTTATTCTATAAAGTTGGTGCTATTATTATCCCTGCTTTTCTCATTCAGTCCTTTAGTCATTAATTCACTCAGTAAATATTGGCTCAGTTTCCATTATGTAGTGTCAGGATTTGGAATATTAAGGTTAGCCAAAATGATACAGCCTTATCTTCACATTTGAAAGAGGAGACAAAAATTAATAAAAATGATTCCTGAAAACAATGTTACTGAACTCAGGTTTGGCTGCTGGCTGTTTAGAAATCAATACCCAAGAGACAGTTGCTGGTCGAAAGGAAAGATGCTTTATTAAGAAAAACTGGCAGTCTGGGGAGAAGGTGGACTCATGTCCTGAGACCAGCTCCGAGGATTCTGCTCAGTAGTAATGGTTTTTAAAGGGAAACTGGGAAAACAGTCTCAGTCAGTCATTGAGATGGGAGTCAGAGCCATCACCACCTTGCCCTGCATGCAGGCTTGTCGACTTCTTACGATCCTCCTCTAGGTTCTGTCTTGTTCACACAGTTTGTTCATGAGGTT
Source organism: Bos mutus (assembly GCF_027580195.1). Classification (NCBI taxonomy): domain Eukaryota; kingdom Metazoa; phylum Chordata; class Mammalia; order Artiodactyla; family Bovidae; genus Bos; species Bos mutus. Next base: position 13,369,376 of record NC_091625.1, read on the forward strand.
ACTAAAGGGGAAGCTAGGGAAGAGATCTGGCCATCTGTTAATTCTTTATTCTTCATTTGTACTCCTTTGATCTATGGAAAGAACCAACAGGTTGGGCAAGATACTGTGTGATCAAAAGATTTGGGAAGTGTGCTTGGGCCAGAAGTGAGCAGAACCTGGGGGTGCCTGGTTTAAGGTTAGTTACAATACAGCTTTGCTAAAATGACAAGAAAAGAGCTTTCCTGAGGAGGGTGGTTTCCTTCAAAGAGCTGTTAGAGCAAGTCAATAAAATTCTAGTTTTGAAAAGGGCAAATTGCTCTTATGGGGCAATGAGATGGATTTTACCTCTTAGGGAGGTCAGGTGAAGACAGAAGTGAAACTGAGATTCAGACCATGATGGGACTTCACTATAAGGGGCTCAGGTAAAAATGCAGGATCATTATTCCAGCATCAGGAGTCAGATGGGCAACAAACTTTGCTATGTAGAGGACATCTATATCTTTTGTGTGTGTGTGTGTGTGTGTGTGTGTGTGTGTGTGTGTGTGGAGGATCTGGAGAAGGTAAGTGTTTTAATCAGGGTTGGGGGCTTTATAAAAAGGATTTAGACGCTGCAACTAGTCTTCTGAGAAAAATCTGCCATGAAATACAAATAGCATTCTAAATGAATTCTTTCAGTGACACTTTATAAAAAGAAAAACTGGTGTTTCAGGTACTTTATTCTCGTCAGTAAGGTCCAAGCTCTTACTCACCTCAGACGGGGTTTCTCTGTGGCATGGCAGTTTAACAAGTTCTGCCCCTGGCTGGTGGAAAGACCAGGTCAGCTAAGGCACTTCTGATGATACACTGCAGTCGTTGAATCTAGGCAGGTTGGCTGTTTTTCTCGTCTCTAAAAGCCTTCCAATTTTAATGCCCATATTGGTTTTCAACAGCATCTCTTCTTGAGCACATTACCAGCAGATGGTTTTGACTGCTGGGTTGCCAGCCAGCCACAGTCGGCACTTGTACTGTATGGCTTTTCAATCAGTCATGTTTGGCAGGCATCGGTTTGCTGCTTTGAAAAGCAAGATTTTCTACTGGCCCTTCTTGCTTTTGCCATTTAAAGGACAACAGGAACTTAACTGAACGATGCTGAGACTTCCATCTTGGAGACAAACTCCTTTCCATAACGACACTGGGCTCCTTCAGATCCAAAGTAAAAGCTCTTGCCACCTAGTCTTTATTAGAAAAATATTTATTTTAAAGAAGACAAAACGTTGTTGGTGCCCAGATGCTTTGATGCTCACAATATGTACAGCAGGGTTAGAAAACAAGCAGTGTAATAAAACTTTCCCAGGCTTGTCATTCTCCCAAGGCGACCAAAGAAAATACAAAATTTGCACCAAGTATGTGGGAGAAGAAAGGGAAGGACCTTCCCTACTGGGTCTTCTTTTTCTAAAACCGGATGAAGAAAAGGTTGTTGAAGACTTGGCCGCCATCTCCTGCTAACTGGTCAAATGATGCCTCTTTTTCAGTTCCTAGCCTTGAGCCGGGGAGGTTAGTGCCGTCAACTTTGGAGAAAATGAAAAATGCAATGTGGTTTGGAATCAACCACTGGAAAACAGAGTTGCCTGCTGAAGGGGCAAAGGTTGCCCTCATTACAGCCCAGGGCCCAAGCCGGCTGTGTTGTAGGCATTTCATGCTGGCTGACAGGTGGACCCATTGTTCTCTTCCTCACATGGTTGAAAGTTATAGGAATTTCAGACCTGTAAAGAAAGGGTTATCTTTTTACAGTTTTCTACAGTAACTTATTTCAACAAAACAATAAATATTTGGAATAACACTTGGCAGTTTTAGTTTCTAATAGTTTGCCATCAGCTGTAGGTTTTTCCTAAAGGGTTTTTGTCCTTCCTGTCATCCTTGATTTAGGTTTCTGGGCCCAGCCAGAAGCGGCATGGCCCTTATGGAAGTCAACCTGCTCAGTGGTTTTACTGTGTCCTCAGATGCCATTCCCCTGAGTGATACTCTGAAAAAAGTAGAACATGACCATGGCAAACTCAACCTCTACTTAGACTCTGTAAGTAATGAAACCTAAGTTTCACCCCCATAACCACTGACAGCACCACTCTTTACTGTATTCAGAAGAACCTTTACTTTATACGTTTTCTTTATGTCATTATTTTGGCTTTTGGTGTCCCTGAGTGACTTTCACATGGCAACCATCTATTGTCAACACTAACAAGACATTATTATAAAATTAAAGAGAATTACTATTAATGATGAGCCTAATGAAAGTCTTGATAATGAAATTATTTCATACCAGATGTTCAACCCAGAAATTGTTGTGATATGTTTTCCACAATATAGTCCAGATCTCAAATAGAGAACTCCTGTGCTTCAAGGAATTGCTGAACATACTTATTTAAATGCTGCTGATGGTGAAAGCTTTAATTACATGTTTTAAAACGCTCATTAGGGACTTCCCTGGTGGTTCAGTGGTTAAGAATCCTCCTGCCAATGCAAGGGACCCAGGTTCCATCCCTGGTCTGGAACTAGGGTCCCACATGCCACGGGGCAGTATATACCACAGTTCCTGAGCCCACGTTCTAGAGCCCACAAGCTGCAACCGGAGAGAAGCCTGAGCATCCAGAGTTGGTGCTCCGCAACAAGAGAAGCCACTGCAACGAGAACTGCAGACCACAACTGGAGAGGAGCCCCTGCTCGCTATGGCTAGAGAAAGGCCACAGCAGCAGTGAAGACCCAGTGCAGGGTGCTTTCATGAAAGAAAAAGCGTTTAATACATCCCAAAGGATTAACATTCCTGCACTGAAAAGTTAGCTGCTTGAATCATAGAATATTCTCAGAGGTTTGGTCTTTACAGAAAATCATTATATAATATAATTATATAATTTTCATGTACTCTTCCCATTCCTGTATGAAAATTATGGATTCAGGAATAAGGTGCATAAAATATTGTGAGAAAGATAAGTGTGGAATTCAAGACTCTACTTGTTATGTCTCAAAACTGCTGCCACATCTACATGAAATGTATATGTGGAGTTGAAATTGAGTTTTAAGTGTTCTTAGGATTTAATGTTACGAAGGGGGAATACATATGTTTCTTATTCCAGTTTTGCAAAGTGTGAATCAGAATTATATTGCTTTAGCAGTGATTCTGCTTTTAAAAAGCTAGTTCCTAAATATTCTAATTGTTTTAAGACTTCAAAAACCACTTTGGTTATAAAGCTGTTAAAACGAATTCAAAGTCTCTTTGCTGTTCAGTAATTTCCATATATTAAATACTGCTTGACAGTCATGGGCCTAATTTAGAGTTTGAAAAATGCATTTAATGTTTATATATTTAATAATGTAATTATGTTTGGAGTTTGTCCTCTGTCTGTGATGTTCTTGTTAATGGTTATTTTTAGTGTCCATTACATTTTTACTGATTGACTTTTCACTACCTGCTAATTGGTATGGAATGAAATGTTTGAAGGAATGTATTAATTTCAGATGCCTTAACTAGTATTTTTTGCCAGATTGGCATTAAGTATCTTTCCTGGAGGCAAAGAGGCTGGCCTTTTGTACCTTACTGGTTGGGGGCTATGCCACCCTGACTCTGAGGTTACTTCACTTAGTGGATGAGGTGGCTTCTATGAGCTGAGGGTGATTCTCCAGAGAAGGGGACTGGGGTGAGTCAGTAGCAGCAACCAGAATGGGGTACAAGACTGAGAGAGGGTTTTTGGTGAAGCACCAAGGCCAGGGGCATGCACCCTGGGCTCCTGCATTCTTAACCACTCTAATTCTCAGTATCTGTTTCAGTAAAATGGAAGTAAGAACCATACTGATCATGCAAAGATTGTTTTACAAAACAAATGATGTGATTTATGTAAAGTGCTTACCATAGTACTGGGTGTGTAGAAATGCTCCCTAAATGTTAATTTCTATAACTGTTTGATAAATGATAAGAGAAAGAAATGTCTTTTATCATGAACACAGTCTGCCACCTCTTTAAAAGTCTTCTGTATTTTTCAAGGTAAATGAAACCCAGTTTTGTGTTGATATTCCTGCTGTGAGAAGCTTTAGAGTGTCAAATACACAAGATGCTTCAGTGTCCATAGTGGACTACTATGAACCAAGTAAGTGTGTTCTGGAGTTCCCAGTACTTTAGGAGTTAAGCCAGCCATTCATTCATTCATTCAAAGTGACCAGCTATTGAATTAGCTTTGTGGGGGAGGGTGTAGTTGGGGTAGTGAAGGAGGTGGTGCAGCAGGAGGTGAGCTTTCCATTTAAATGAAAACAATGGATAATTAAAATATAAAAATGTAATCACAAGATAGCACTTTGCATATATTAAAATGATGTTTTTGCTCATAATATTTTAGGTTTTCAACTCACAGTTAAAAAAAAAAAAACTGACACAGAGAGTCTAGTTATGTTCAGTTTCCAAGGTTCTCTTGTTCCAAGCACCCACTCCATCTGGTTCTGGTTTTAAAACAAGACTTCTTCAGGAGAGAACGTGAACACCATCCATGTTGGCAAACCTCAGTGGGGTTTAGCTGTTTCTTCACTGAGGGAGATTGTTTTGCTAAAATGTATTTATTATAACAGGTTTTTTTTTATCATTTCAAGAAAAATATAGTCTGAAAAATAACTTGAGCTTCTTTGATTTTATTGGTAACTTTTACTTTATAAAGCATTAGAACTTTAGAATGTGAAAGTAGAGATCTGATCAGGAGAAATCTGCATTCAGTCAGGGAGTGACTTTTTGTCAGTGTGAGACCTGCAGGCTAACGTTTCTGCTTGTAATCACATTCATCCTGAGTAAGCTAAGCACTCCGAGTGGCTCAGAATCATCAGAATGCATGAGAATTGTGAACATTTTCATGTCCCAGGCAATTGTAGATAATTACACTTAGAGTACGAGGAACCTGTCCGCATGGTTGGGAGTCTTCGCAGGTTATTCAAGGGGTGGCACCACCTTGCTCTCCTCGTAAGTCAACAAGCCAGTTCCTCTCATCTTTTGCTTCCTGTTGGAGTTGAGGTAGAGCATTCACCCAGTTCTTGTGGGACATTTTGGAAACAAACTGATGCATTTTTTTTCCTGGTGAAAGGATGAAAGACTCAGGTAGAGACTCAGTGACAAAATAACGAATTTATCCAAATTTCTTCTTTAATAACCTAGTTGAAAGATTCTCCAATTGATATTTCTCAGGTATATGGAGAACATTTTAAACATTTAAGAAGCAAAAAAGATTCAATCTCCGTAAAGTTTTTTTGTGGAAAATGACTTATGTATTGGGGGGCATTTAAAATGAAAACATGGGTAAGATCAGGATAATAAAACCCATTCTGAAAAACCCTAGAGTCAGAAAGCATATTTATTAAATTTAAAACAATGAAAAACCATGAAGGAATTTGAAAACAGTTTCTTAAAAACTGTAAAAATAAAAATCATTTATGCTTTATAGTAAGTTTATTATAATGCTATTGGTGCTTTATCTAGTTTTTTAAAATATTAGCTTGTACTATAAAATTTACTCAAGTTCAGTAGTTTTAGAGACTATATGCTTAACATTTTAAGACACTGAAACGAGACATGACAGAGTTCTTTTCATATTTTTGCATTTTAAAGTCCACGTAAATATATTTCTGTTCAGTAGTTCTAATGATTAGAACTTTACTTGAAGGCATAGAAAATGTCATCCAAAAAAGAAGTCTCAAGGAGGTTAAAACATCCTCAAGGTACAGCCTTTCCCTTTCCTGGAAGGGTTTCAGGTTGCGCTTGACCTGAGCTGTGCAGCTAGGGTTTGTTTTTTTCTCTTTTAATGCCGGCCAGCTGCTGGTGGTACCGAAACAGGACTTCAAAGCACTGTTTCTCTCTTGGACTTGCTTCGCAGTTTGGGCTCCTTGTGAGCAGTTTTGCTGTTTTTCTTGTAAAGAAAAATAAAATTACGTGAAGAACAGAAAACTCAGAAAAGTGTATCGAAAGGCTCTTAAGTTTTGGCAGATTACCTGTTTCTAAACGCAGAGGGCACCTAAAGCGACGTCTGCCTCTTTGAACAGGGCGGCGAGCCGTGAGAAGCTACAACTCCAGAGCGCAGCTGACCTCCTGTGACCTCTGCGGGGACGCGCTCGCCTGCGGCCCCTGCGACCTTGCGGCCGCGGCCCACCTCCCGCGCCTGACCGCCGGCCTCCTCCTCCTCTGCCTCGCGCTTCTGTTCCTGCAGCGTTGGCCGTGATTTGTTTCCTAAAGACTCCATGAAACATTAGCATTTCCAAAAGCCACATGCGACTGTCTTGTCTTCATAATCAGATATTACCTCTGGAAAATCAATATTTTTCTTTTTATGAGTTGGGAGAGGGGTGGAAGTGGGGGAGATGTATTAGTAACAACGGGTCCTTGTATGTGTAGCTGCATAGATGGTTTTTCCCCCCTGACTTCTGTGTGGAACAAAAAAATAAGAATTATTGCAGCTGTATTCTTTTATTTCCTCCTCTTAAAATCTTTTAGGATTTTTTTGGAGGTGTTGTTTTCTCCAGAATAAATGCATTATTTTAGATGATTCTTTTCATTTTTTCTAGAGGAAATGAGCCTGGTTTCTTAAGCACTGCTATATGTCAGTCTCTGCTTTAAATGGTGAAACAAGCTCAAGGGAAGAGCTTGTTCCTTCCCTTCTGTATCTGCCCCAAACCCCTGCCCACCCCACCCACCCCAGCGGTCTCAGTGCTGTGCTCTGCTGTGCTAAGTCGCTTCAGTCCTGTGCGACTCTTTTTGATCCTGTGAACCCACCAGGCTCCTCTGTCCATGGGATTCTCCAGGCAAGAATACTGGAGTGGGTTGCCATGCCCTCCTCCAGAGGATCTTCCCCACCCAGGGATTGAACCCATGTCTCCTGCATTGGCAGACAGGTTCTTTCCCACTTGTGTCCCCTGGGAAGCCCATGGTCTCAGTACATCTTTCTTGATCAGATGTAGTGTTTTTCTTTAGGATGGAGGTGGTGATTTTTTTTTTTTTTTAAGGAAAATGATGTTGTTCCACTCTAGATGTAGTCACATACCCCATCCCTTGGTTTTTGCCTGTTTTCCCTCTGGAGAGAAGCAGAGAGACTGGTCTTTACTGTGCTGCCCATGGCTCAGAGGTTGAGGTCGCTGAAAAGTGATCAGAGGAGCCCTGGGTGATCTCTGTGTACCCAGCCTCCAGCCCCACACACAGGCTTTGTTCTGGCTGAGGGTCACAGAGCATTGCCACATGTGCCTTATGGGACTTGGACAAGAAGATCCTAGACCAGGAGACACATGTGAGTCATGGGGAATGCTCAGTTGGAAAATGAAAGTGTTAGTCACTCAGTCATGTCTGACTTTTTACGACCCCATGGACTGCAGTCCACCAGGCTCCTCTGTCCATGGAATTCTCCCCAAGAATGCTGGAGTGGGTAGCCATTCCCTTCTCCCGGGGATTTTCCCAACCGAGGGCTTGAACCCAGGTCTCCTGCTTTGCAGGTGGATTCTTTACCATCTGAGCCACCAGGGGGACACAACTGAATCCTGTATGAGATGCAGCAGACTGACCTCCCTGTTGTCTGGGAAGGAAGCTGGGGTTTGATGGGGTCAGAGAGATGTGAAGTACTGTACACTGTTGGCCAGGGTCCTGTGGAACCTTCTAGATTCAGGTATCTGAGCATCAGACCACCAGCTGTACACTGACATCTAATGCTTGCTCTGAACCTTACAGAAGATTCTTGAATTTTGAGCATCTGGCTCATTGGTTACGTGGTACAGAAGAATAATACTCATTAATGTGAGTGAAGTTTTAAAGAAAGATTCCTTTCTTCTTCCTTTCCTGTTTGTCCTCTTTTCTCACCTCTTTTTTTTTTATTTTTCCTTTCCTTCTCTTCTTTGTTTCTTCTTTCCATTTGAAAAATATTGAAATATTTTAGATACATCAAAAAATGTAAAGATCTTTTACTAAATCCAAAAAGTGGTTTAATTTTTACTCCTGAACTCAGCATTTATCTCAAGGGGATGTAGAAATGTAATTATCATGGGCTCCAAAGAAGCTGCGTTATACTATTTTCGGCTGTTTAAAAATAAATCCAAAATTAAAATATATAAATAATATATTTTAAAGTGAATTTTGGAAAGAATGTTTTTATTTTAGTGACTTTAAAGAAATTACAGTGGAGTGGATATTCATGGATTGCTTATGGATATTTTGGACACAAAGGTAGGAATTACTAATATTCAGGTTTTTAAAGCTTGAATTCTGAATGTAGAAAATAGATCCTCAGAGGGTGGTCTATGGAGAGAGAGCAGTTAAATAACAAATATATAATTTTCTTGTATATACTTTCAAGTGGGGAAAAGTTTTTAGTTGTGTTACCCCTTTGAAACAGTCTGATCTGAAAAAGACACTTGGGTTTGGGCCTCCATGTGTGGGATTTTTGGCTTTTATATGTTAGGACTTCTTTGGAGGTGAAAATATCTTAAAATGAACTTGGAGGAGGGTTGGCAAAGGATCCCGCTTCCCCAGCCCCACTGCCTAGAGAAACTCTGACTACCCATCAACAGCTTTCTATTCTGTAGCTCATATACTGTTCATACCAGACTTGAAGTATAGAATCTTAGGGAACACAAGAATGGAAAACCATTGGAAGACGGTGTAGCTTTTAAAAAATGTATTTCCTCATTTAAAAACTAGAAATCCTATATTTTTTTGTGAATTATTTCAGAGTTTCAGGTTAAACACTCACTTTGTAACTAATATTTTAATGTATTAAAAATTCATTACAGATGTATTAAAACGTATTGAAAGTGAGGAGGAGGATGGGATTGAGGAGGAAGAGCAGGAGCGGACGGAGTGGGGGAGAGGGCGGTCCGTGGCTGGAGGTGTGCAGGCAGTGGGGATGCCTCTTGGAGGCAGGCTCTGTGACAGCCGGGCTGGGATGAAGAGGGTCCAGAAAAGCCGCAGGCGTCTGGGTTAAAGGAGAGCAGTAGTAGCAGGAACTGGCGTCATTCACTCTTTTCTGCACGTGCTATGAGTAACAATACTAAAAACCTTGTTTTGCCTTTTACTTTCCTGAAACTTCTCCAGTGCCCTCAGTTTCATTCACTGATATAAATCTGAAGTCTCTCCTTCTTTCCTGCTGAGTGGGAACCTCATTATTAAGACACCAGCATATGTCACTTCCAGTTTTGACTGGCCAGGGGTTCCAGACACGGAATGTTGGGAATAACTAGTAGCCACATAAATTCAAGGACAGATCAACGCTAGTATATTTGGTTTCAGCATGTTACTGCCTTTAGTTATAATTCTAAAAAAGTAATTAAAACCCATTAAAATATGTTGGGTCAGTGAAAAGATTCCTTTTATTGTATTGTCCTGTTATACTTAATGTTTTTAAAAATACTCTAACAATAAATTTGGTTTAGTATTTTGGTTATATTTAATCTGTGGAACATTGTGTTAAAATCCAGGTATATGCTTATTGCCTAACATTTTGTTACTTACGTATGCAGTGCTATATTCTACATGTGGGAATTTTCAGAATTGTACATAGCATAAGTCTCCCTGCTTCCATTTTTTGAGCCTGAGTGTAATGATTTTTTTAAAAAGGTTATATTTAACCATAATTACTTTTTATGTTAAATTTAGTTACAAATATTCTGGCAACAGAATGCTAGTAATCTTTATTTTGATTATTTTGATCCAATTCAATTATTTTGATATCATTCATTTTGATATCATTCAACATTTCTGACTATCCAGTTTTAAAAATTGGAGCTATGATTTTTCTTTATCATTCTTTAAAGGAGCCATTTTATTAGTCTTCCAGCATGTAATCTGGAGTTTTTTGTAATAACCTCACTTCTAATTGGCTTTATTAAAGTTTAATACTGATTTTTATAAAAATATGTTATAAATACCTCCCTGACAAGGTTCTTTATCATAAAGACAGTACTTACTTGGAGTTCATCAGGTAGCTCCCATGGGTCCAGGTGCCATTACTTATTCTTGGGTGCATCATTTTCTTGCATTTTGTAAATTTAAGACAGTTAGTAGACTGACTCTTGGAGAAGCTTCAGAACCTTAAGTATATGTACCCTTATATACCCTAAGAGGCTTCTATTAGAAGAATATACTATTTTTTGTTTGTTTTCAAATCCAGTAAAGCATACCACATTTAAGAACTTAAAAATTTCCTGTCATCTACTCAATTGATATTCATGTTAATATTAAATATCTTAAGTTGTATTGGGAGTAATTTGAGGTGCAGTTATTTTTATCACTACTTTCTTCAGGAAACCAAGCAATAAATATACATTTTTAATGAAGAATATATCAGTTGTGAGTAGGCTTGTTTCAAAACTATTCTAGCCATTGAGTTGTGTTTTCATGTGCCTCATCAGAAGACGGTGCCACATGCATTGTTCCATAAAATGTTGCCGTTTCATTTCAGTAGTTATAATACAGGGAAATAGGTATTTCCTGGGTGATTTCTGAGTTTCTCAATTCACAAGACACTTACACATTGGTATGTGTGTGTCTTTGTAATGATATTGGTACATATTTAAGAAAAATTCCGTGTCATGAGGCCATGATTTACCACTCTGCTGTCAGGGTATTGAATCAGTGGTAGAGGATAGATCCATGTTCCACTTACAGATCTTTAGATTTAACTTTGATAGATTTAATAGAATGTGGCTCTATTCTGGTCCTTCACACCTTTATGTTTTGGATTTTTACTGGGGTGCAGTTGATGTGGTAGAGTCAATTTCTTCTGTACACAGTATGCTTTATAAAATTTTATTCATAAATCTATTTTAGGACCTTGTTTGCATATAAGAAGGATACTATTGAAATAAAACTTTTTCACAGAAACTAAAGCTTTATATATTGAACCAGGGTGATTCTGAAAGTTTAAATTTTAGAGTGCTGTTATATTGTTAATTGTACTTGATTGTGTATTCAATAGGAAATCATGGTTTATCAATAAAAATGAAAATTTCCATTGATTTATTACCAGTGCTGTTTTTATTTTATATCATGTGTATAGCACATCTCTTTTACCTAAACCTATTTAATGGTGAGGAATGGGATGTCTGAAAGTAGATTTGAGGGGTGATTATTGTTAGATTTTGAATAATGAAGAGAAACTTGGCCTCCAGCTGCCTTCACCTCCGCCCTCATTCTTTGCACTTGTTGTTGGAGTGGGATGTGTGGAGAGGTAAGTGATACACAAATGAAAGATGTGAGGTGAGGACTCACTTAGCTTCTGGAAATTATGCGGAAATACAGAATGCACGGGCTTCCCAGATGATGCTAGTGGTAAAGAATCTGCCTACTAGTGCAGGAGACGTGAGAGATGCAGTTTTGGTCCCTGGGTTGGGAAGATCCCCTGGAGTAGTAAATGGCAACTGGCTTCAGTGTTCTTGCTTGGAAAATACCATGGACGGAGGAGCCTGGTGGGCCACAGTCCATGCGGCCACAGACTCGAACATGACTGAGTGACTGAGCACATAGAATGTGCAGTTTGTATACCCAGGAAAATGGAGGCATGGACTCCTGCATCCACAAACATTTCAGGTATATTTTCTTGATTTCTCCTTGGTGTTAACAGTTTTCTTGCCACAAATTTTCTAGGCTTCTGTGAAATGTTAAAGATAGTGTGCATGCCTGCACAGTCTGACTCTTTGGGACCCCATGGACTGTGGCCCTCCAGGCTCTTCTGTCCATGGAATTTTCCAAGTAAGAATACTGGAGCCAGCTGGTATTTCCTACTCCAGGGGCTCTTCCTGACCCAGGGATTAAACCCACGTCTTCTGCATCTCCTGCACTGGTAGGCAGGTTCTTTACCACTGAGCCACCTGGGAAGCCCCCTAAAGACAGTATAGTGGTTCTCAACTGGGGATGATTTTGACCGTGGGTGACACTTGGCAATGACTGGAGATGGTTTTTTTTTTTTGGTCACAACTGAAGATAGTGCTACTGGCATCTAGTGGGTAGAGAACAAGGCTGCTGTTAGACATCCTGCAGTGCCCGACCCCACAACAAAGGGCAGATATCAAGAGAGGCAAATATCAATAGTTCTATGGTTGAGAAACTCCTTAGCTAAATGATGCTGGGAACTTCTAGATCACTGAGTCAACTTAATGACTCGAGTTAATTAATTCAATGTCTCAATTCAGTGTCAATTAACGAATTCCTTAAATAAGTCATTGGAATCACTGAGAAGATATTCATATTTAGATTAACAAATAAATCTGTATCTCAACCCTAGAAAACTTAGATTGGAGACTGGGGAGTCCCTTGTACTGTAAGGAGACCAACCAGTCCATCCTAAAGGAAATCAGTCCTGAATATTCATTGGAAGGACTGATGCTGAAGCTAAAACTCCAATACTTTGGCTACCTGATGTGAAGAACTGACTCATTTGAAAAGATTCTGATGCTGGGAAAGATTGAGGGCAGGAGGAGAAGGGGATGGCAGAGGATGAGATGGTTGGATGGCAGCACTGACTCAATGGACATAAGTTTGAGTAAGCTCTGGGAGTTGGTGATGGAAAGGGAGGCCTGGCGTGCTGCAGTCCATGGGGTCGCCAAGAGTCAGACATGAGTGAGTGACTGAACTGATGTGCATAACTCTGGGTAGAAGGTAAAGGAATTCTCTCATTCTCTAGTTGAGTTGTTCCTTCTGGGTGGGTCCCTTTGAAGCTCACAGCCTGCTCTGACATAATCTCTGATACTCACAACGGACGAGATAGGGTGCTCTGCTGGGGCGGATGGGTTCTCTTCTCCTTCCTACTCTTGCCCCGGGTCATTGTTTCTGCTAAGGTGATCCAAAATGGGTCCTTGTAGAAGTTTCAAGTAACGGTATATTCAAGGTCGTTGCTATTGTTTTAGTTGCTAAGTCTTGTCTGACTCTTTTGCGACCCCATTGACTGTAGCTCACCAGGCTCCTCTGTCCATGGGATTCTCCAGGCAAGAATACTGTAGTGGATTGCCATTCCCTTCTCCAGGGGATCTTCCTGACCCAAGGATCGAACCCATGTCTCCTGCATTGGCAGGTGGATCCTTTACCACTGAGCCACCTGGGAAGCCTGTATTCAAGGTTACCAGTGATGAATCCAGATTATGGAGGTTCAGATATGGGGCTCTTGTGCCCTTTGATCTAGTTTTGTTGATCCCACCGACTGTATTAGGAATGTGAGGCATCGCCTCCCAGACTCTGCAACGTCCCCGCGAGGACCCCTCCTGTGCTGGCAGAGCACCTCTGGGTGCATCCCTGAGGCTCTCTGTAAGCCATCGCCCTCTTCTTCCCAGGTCTACCATCTCTGTTTTGCATTCTGAAGTTCCCGTCATTTTTCCCTTTCTCTGTCAGTGACTCCCTCTCAGGCAAGCACTGTGTCTCCCCTTTTGCCTTCAGCTTCTTCACGTCCCATGAGCTGGGAGCCAGAGCCTTCTCTCTTCTGGCTGTTCTCCTGTGAGGTCACGTCCCCAGGGAGGAGGAATACTGAGAGGACTTTGGAAGATTCTTTGCTCTGATTGGTAGAGACTTTTACTGTCTTTGATTTTCTCGAAGTTTGGAGAACTGCATGCGTTCAGGATGAGGGGGACATCAAGTGGCAGAACACACAGAAGAAGACCGGATGGCTTTTTTCCGAGTCATTGACAAGAGAGCAAATGCCTCCAGTTTCTCAACAAGGGACGTGATTCATTTCAGTATACCCTGCACGTTTCAGGGTGTTTTGCCTGGTGACTATATCACAGTTTAAGAAGGAAGACCAACTGGAGTCCACATGGGACAGAGCAGCCATAAAGGTGTCAGGATGAAAGATGAAGGGACGTGGGGACACTGAGCTGGTGAAAGAAACTACATGGACTTGGACACTTTCCTTCAAATATCCCAGAGGCTGCCACCTGCAAGCTCACATGGGAGAATTGCTACAAGTGGGCCGATTTGGGCACAATAGGGGGAATCAATTTCAGGTGCTGGTAACTACATGGTCCCTAGAGTTGTTAAGCAGAGGCTCATGATCATTGCAGAGAAGGCAATGGCACCCTACTCCAGTACTCTTGCCTGGAAAATCCCATGGACGGAGGAGCCTGGTAGGCTGCAGTCCATGGGGTCGCTGGGGGTCTGACACGACTGAGTGACTTCACTTTCACTTTTCACTTTCATGCACTGGAGGAAATGGCAACCCACTCCAGTGTTCTTGCCTGGAGAATCCCAGGGACGGGGGAGCCTGGTGGGCTGCCGTCTATGGGGTTGCACAGAGTTGGACACGACTAAAGCAACTTAGCAGCAGCAGCAGCAGCAGCATGATCATTGAGGGCTGATGCTTTTTAAATTGGTATCTTATCCATTGCTTTTTTTTTTTTTGCATTATTTAAAATGGTGGGGGTGAAGAGGTTTTCTGGTTGAGCCCTGGTTATGGATTGAATCATGTTCTCCAAAAGCCATGTGGAAGTCCTAACCCTTGGTACTCCAGAATGTGACCTTATTTGGAAATAGGATAGTTGCATTATAAAAGAAGATGGCTGCGTGAAGACAGAGAGCCAGAGGGAGAATTCCACGTAACTACAAAGGAAGAGATATGAGTTATGGGCTGCAAGCCTAGAAATGCCAAAGAGCGCCCAAAGACTGGAAGTTGGAGAGAGGTAAGGAAGCATCCGTCTGCAGGTTTCAGGATGCTCCTTTTCAGGAGCAAGGTCTTTCTGACACTTTGGATTCAGACTCCCAGCTTCAGAACTGTGAGACAATACTTTCCTGGGATTTTAAGCCACCAGTTTGTGGGACTTTGATACGGCAGTCCTAAGAAACTAATACAGCTCCCTAGAGAGGTTAAGTGCTGGGTACAAGTTCTACAACTTCTTTTTTTGGTTTTGCAGTTTAAGAGGAAAATTGGGACTTCTGCCTGGCAAGTACCAGGCATTCAGTAACAGCAGTTGACCAAGCACTGATGGCTAAGCACCCACATTTATCCTTTGCTCTCGGCATCCCTGCCTCTACCCCTTCACTCCCAGGTAGGGGGACTGGAACTGCTCTCCATTCGAGATAGTGATGGCAAATAGAGCTCTGTTGAATACTTGCTGTAGTCATTTGATAATGACGGTCTGGAGGGGTTCTGCCAGGGATTTTGAGGCCACTATCCAGGTGGTGCTTATGGTAAAGAATCTGCCTGCCAGTGCGGGAGATGCAGCTTTGATCCCTGGGTTGGGAAGATCCCTTGGAGGAGGAAATGGCAACCCACTCCAGTATTCTTCCCTAGAAAAATTCCATGGAAAGAGAAGCCTGGTGGGCTATGGTCCATGGGGTCACAACGAGTCGGACGCGACTGAGTGCACACACAACCGGGACCCACTGATAAGAGTTAGAACCTTCAGAGCATAAAAGCCAGAGTCAGCTGTGAATGTTTGTGTGGGGGAGGCAGGGCCAGGTGGTGGCACCTGAGCTGGGAATTTACCATGCCAGATTTAGGGTCTCAGTGTACAATTGAGCTTTTAAATATTAATATATTACCTAGACTTGAACTAACTGTTTGTATTGGTGTTAGTGGCTTCTCAGGTGGCACTAGTGGTAAAGAACCCGCCTGCCAATGCGGGAGACATACGAGAGGCGGGTTCCATCCCTGGGTCGGGAAGATCCCCTGGAGGAGGGCATGACAACCCACTCCCGTATTCTTGCCTGGAGAATCTCATGGACAGAGGAGCCTGGTGGGCTGCAGTCCATGGGGTCTCAAAGAGTTGGACACAACTGAAGTAACAGCTTGCAGTCTTGGTTCACATACCACATTTTGAGCCAATGCTCTCATCCTATACCACAGACTTTCTCTCCCTGTTTCCATATTTATGGTAAATGCTATCTGATTCATGTACCCAGAGTATTCTGTAGGTTCTGAACTGTAGACTTATAAATAATAAGAAAATAATAATAATAAAGGTATGTACTAAAGGCCCTGGCATGCTTCTAAACCACAATGTTGCAGACACTAATTGCTCTCTTTTCACAGTCATGTTTCATCTCTTACAGCCCCTAACACTGCCTCTAACTCACTAGATACTGAGAAATGTTTAACTAATTGATAGAATTTGAAGTAACTGCAATTAAGAACATATCCACATGAATAAGTAAGCTATAGGACTGGAGTTATAGGACGTAAGGGTGGAAAGAAAGAAATGCAGAAGGTAGAGAAATATGGACTAGATCTGAGCATAACCATCATGTTCCTTATTAAATTTCAGTTATGGTATTTGGAGAATTTCAGCTGATTCCCACTATAGATTTATATATTTTAAAGATTTATTTAGTCATTTGATTTTTTGGCTACGGTGGGTCTTACTGCTGTGCGTGGGCTTTCTCTAGTTGCAGCAAGCTGGGGCTACTCATGGTTGTGGCGTGCAGGTTTCTTATTGAGGTGGCTTCTCTTGTGGAGCACAGGCTGTAGGTGTTTGGACTTCAGTGGTTGCAGCACGTGGGTTCAATTGTTGCAGTTCAAGGGCTCCGGAGCGCTGGCTCAGTAGTTGTGGCACATGGGCTTAATTGCTTCGAGGTGTGTGGAATCTTACCGGACCAGGGACTGAACCAGTTTTCCTTGCGTTGCAAGGTGGATTCTCCACCACTGGACCACCAGGGAAGCCCCCACTATAGATATTTAAGACATGCGCTTTAAGTGCTAAATAAAAAGTTCACCTGAGTTTATAAAGTCATGAGCAAATGTGTCTCCATGTGTTACTGCACTGTCTAACTTCTTATTGCCCTTGCCCAAGTCTGCAGGAGCAAGATTTCGATTCTTCTTAGCTTTAACTAAGTAATGAATATTGTAAAACAAAGAATGTTGCCTACCATCCGGTTCTAGAAGGACTAAGTCTTTAGCATTTCAGTCACGGATGGACAGTGTACCCCGAAAGGAATTCAGGGTGAAAAATAGGATGAAGTACTCTGTGTTTTGGAAGAACAGGCCCATTAGATAGTGTTATGTATATCTTAAGGAGAATTTTAAGGAACCCAGATTCTTGCATCTTTCCACACGTAGAAAAGCACTAAAATCATTAACTGAAATATCTGTTCCTGGTGACTAGTGGTATTTTACTTAGATGTGTGCTTGACTTTTTGTATTCCCTATCCAAAGATCACATATACACTGGCTTCTCTCCCTGTCTCTTCAGAGCAGTTCCCTCAGAGCTACTGAGGGGTTGTTTTTCAGGCTCTTAGAGGTCAATAAGGTTCTGAATACAGATCCAACTTACAGCTCTTCTGTTGTGCATTTTCTTTTCTTTTTTCTTTTAATTTAAATTTATTTAATTGGAGGCTAATTACTTTACAATATTGTGTTGGTTTGCCATATATCAACATGAATCTGCACATACACATGTATATATACATGTTTGTTGTTCAGTCACCAAGTCATGTCCAACTCCTCCCAATCCCATGGACTGCAGCATACCAGGCTTACCTGTCCCTCACCATCTCCAGGAATTTGCCCAAGTGCATGTCCATTGAATCAGTGATGCCATTCAACCATCTCATTCTCTGTTGTCCCCTTCTGCTCCTGCCTTCAATCTTTCCCAGCATCAGGGTCTTTCCAGTGAGTAACACATATATCCACTATTTTTTAGAATTCTTTTCCTATATAGGCCATTACAGAATATTGAGTAGAGTTCCCTGTGCTAATAAGTAAGTCTCTATTCCGTTCAGTTCAGTTCATCGCTCAGTTGTGTCCGACTCTTTGCGACCCCATGAACCGCAGCACGCCAGGCCTCCCTGTCCATCACCAGCTCCTGGAGTTTACCCAAACCCATGTCCATTGAGTCGGGGATGTCGCCCAACCATCTCATCCTCTATCATCCCCTTCTCCTGCCCTCAGTCTTTCCCAGAATCAGGGTCTTTTCCAATGAGTCAGCTCTTTGCATCAGATGGCCAAAGTATTGGAGCCTCAGCTTCAACATCAGTCCTTCCAATGAACACCCAGGACTGATCTCTTTTAGGATGGACTGATTGGATCTCCTTGCAGTCCAAGGGACTCTCGAGAGTCTTCTCCAACACCACAGTTCAAAAGCACCAATTCTTCTATGCTCAGCTTTCTTCACAGTCCAACTCTCATATCCATACATGACCACTGGAAAAACCACAGCCTTGACTAGATGGACCTTTGTTGGTAAAGTAATGTCTCTGCTTTTGAATATGCTATCTAGGTTGGTTATAACTTTTCTTTCAAGGAGTAAGTGTCTTTTAATTTCATGGCTGCAATCACCATCTGCAGTGATTTGGAGCCCAGAAAAATAGTCAGCTACTGTTTCCACTGTTTCCCCATCTATTTCCCATGAAGTGATGGGACTGGATGCCATGATCTTAGTTTTCTGAATGTTGAGCTTTAAGCCAACTTTTTCACTCTCCTCTTTCACTTTCATCAAGAGGCTTTTTAGTTCCTCTTCACTTTCTGCCATAAGGGTGATGTCATCTGCATATCTGAGGTTATTAATATTTCTCCTGGCAATCTTAATTCCAATTTGTGCTTCATCCAGCCCAGCGTTTCTCATGATGTATTCTGCATATAGGTTAAATAAGCAGGGTGACAATATACAGCCTTGACATACTCCTTTTCCTATTTGGAACCAGTCTGTTGTTCCATGTCCAGTTTTAACTGTTGCTTCCTGACCTGCATACAGATTTCTCAGGAGGCAAGTCAGGTGGTCTGGTATTCCCATCTCTTTCAGAATTTTCCACAGTTTATTGTGATCCACACAGTCAAAGGCTTTGACATAGTCAGTAAAGCAGAAATAGATGTTTTCCTGGAACTTTCTTGCTTTTTCAGTGATCCAGAAGGTGTTGGCAGTTTGATCTCTGGTTCCTCTGCCTTTTCTAAAATCAGCTTGAACATCTGGAAGTTCACGGTTCATGTATTGCTGAAGCCTGGCTTGGAGAATTTTGAGCATTACTTTACTAGCGTGTTAGATGAGTGCAATTGTGCAGTAGTTTGAGCATTCTTTGGCATTGCCTTTCTTTGGGATTGGAATGAAAACGGACCTTTTCCAGTCCTCTGGCCACTGCTGAGTTTTCCAAATTTGCTGGCATATTGAGTGCAGCACTTTCACAGCATCATCTTTCAGGATTTGGAATAGCTCAACTGGAATTCCATCACCTCCACTAGCTTTGTTTGTAGTGATGCTTCCTAAGGCCCACTTGACTTCACATTCCAGGATGTCTGGGTCTAGGTGAGTGATCATACCATTGTGATTATCTGGGTCATGAAGATCTTTTTTGTACAGTCCTTCTGTATATTCTTGCCACCTCTTCTTAATATCTTCTGCTTCTGTTAGGACCATACCATTTCTGTCCTTTATTGAGCCCATCTTTGCATAAAATGTTCCCTTGGTATATCTAATTTTTTTGAAGAGATCTCTAGTCTTTCCCATTCTGTTGTCTTCCTCTATTTCTTTGCATTGATCGCTGAGGAAGGCTTTCTTATCTCTCCTTGCTATTCTTTGGAACTCTGCATTCAAATGGGTATATCTTTCCTTTTCTCCTTTGCTTTTTGCTTCTCTTCTTTTCACAGCTATTTGTAAGGCCTCCTCAGTTCAGTTCAGTTCAGTCACTCAGTTGTGTCCGACTCTTTGCGACTCCATGAATCGCAGCATGCCAGGCCTCCCTGTCCATCACCATCTCCCAGAGTTCACTCAAACTCACGTCCATCGAGTTGGTGATGCCATCCAGCCATCTCATCCTCTGTTGTCCCCTTTCTCTTCCTGCCCCCAATCCCTTCCAGCATCAGAGTCTTTGCCAATGAGTCAACTGTTCGCATGAGGTGGCCAAAGTACTGGGGTTTCAGCTTCAGCATCATTCCTTCCAAAGAAATCCCAGGGCGGATCTCCTTCAGAATGGACTGGTTGGATCTCCTTGCAGTCCAAGGGACTCTCAAGAGTCTTCTCCAACACCACAGTTTAAAAGCACCAATTCTTCAGCACTCAGCTTTCTTCACAGTCCAGCTCTCACATCCATACATAACCACTGGAAAAACCATAGTCTTGACTAGACGGACCTTTGTCGGCAAAGTAATGTCTCTGCTTTTGAATATGCTATCTAGGTTGGTCATAACCTTTCTTCCAAGGAGTAAGCGTCTTTTAATTTCATGGCTGCAGTCACCATCTGCAGTGATTTTGGAGCCCCAAAAAACAAAGTCTGATACTGTTTCCACTGTTTCCCCATCTATTTCCCATGAAGTGATGGGACCAGATGCCATGATCTTCATTTTCTGAATGTTGAGCTTTAAGCCAACTTTTTCACTCTCCACTTTCACTGTCATCAGGAGGCTTTTTAGTTCCTCTTCACTTTCTGCCATAAGGGTGGTGTCGTCTGCATATCTGAGGTTATTGATAGTTCTCCTGGCAATCTTGATTCTAGCTTGTGCTTCTTCCAGCCTAGCGTTTCTCATGATGTACTCTGCATATAAGTTACATAAGCAGGGTGACAATACACAGCCTTGACATACTCCTTTCCCTATTTGGAACCAGTCTGTTGTTCCATGTTCAGTTCTAACTGTTGCTTCCTGACCTGCATATAGGTTTCTCAAGACTGATCTCCATAGTGCCTGTAAAAATTTACATTCCCACCAACATTGTAGGATGGTTTCCTTTTTTCCACATCCTCTCCACAATTTATTGTCTATAGATTTTTGGTGATGGCCATTCTGACCAGTGTGAGGTGATACCTTGTAGTAGTTTTGATTTGCATTTCTCTAATAATTAGTGATGATAAGCTTGTTTTCATATGCTTTTTAGTCATCTGTGTATCTTCCTTGGGGAAATGTCTATTTAGGGCTTCTGCCCATTTTGTTTTTTTTGATTCAGTTTGATTTTTGATATTGAGCTGAATGAGCTCTTTGTTTATTTTGGAGATAAAGCCCTTAATGGTTACTTCATTTTCAAATACTTTCTCCCATTCTGAGGGGTTGTCTTTTCATTTTGTTTATGGTTTCCTTTGCTGTGCAAAAGATTTTAAGTTTAATTAGGTCCCATTTGTTTATTTTTGTTTTTACTTTCATTACTCTAGGAGGTGGATCAAAAAAGATTTTGCTGTGATTTATGTAAAAGAGTGTTCTGCCTATGTTTTCCTCTTAAGAGTTTTATAGGAGCTGGCCTTTCATTTAGGTCTTTAATCCGTTTTGAGCTTATTTTTGTGCATGGTATTAGGAATTATGCTAATTTCACTTGTTTACATGTAGCTGTCCAGTTTTCCCAGCATGACTTACTGAAGAGACTGTCTTTTCTCCACTGTATTGTCTTGCCTCCTTTGTCATAGATTAGGTGACCATAGGTGTGTGGGTTTATTCTGGACTTCCTGTCCTGTTCCACTAATCTATACTTCTATTTTTGTGATAGTACCATACTATTTTGATGACTGTAGCTTTGTAGTATAATCTTAAGACAGGGAGCCTGATTCCATCAGCTTCACTTTTTCTAGAACTGAAGATTCCTTTGGCTGTTTGGGGTCTTTTGTGTCTCCATAAAAAGGCTTCCCTTGTAGCTCAGTTGGTAAAGAATCTGCCTGCAGTGCAGGAAATCTGGGTTCGATCCCTGGGTTTGGAAGATCCCCTGGAGAAGGAAATGGCAACCCCCTCCAGTATCCTTGCCTGGAAAATCTCATGGACAGAGGAGCCTAGTGGGCTGCAGTCCATGGGGTCGCAAAGAGTTGGGCACGACTGAGCAACTAACACTTACTGTGTCTCCATACAAATTGTAAAATATTTCATTCTAATTTTGTGAAAAATGCAATTGGTAATTTGCATTGAATCTGTAGATTGCTTTGTGTAGTTTAGTAATTTTCACAATATCGATTCTTCCAAACCAAGAAAATGCTCTATCTTTCCATCTATTTGTGTCATCTTTGATTCCTTTCATCAGTATCTTATACTTTTCTCAGTATAGATCTTTGCCTCCTAAGGTACGTTTATTCATAGGTATTTTATTCTTTTTGATGCCACGGTAAATGGAATTGTTTCCTTGATTTCTCTTTCTGATCTTTTGTTGTTAGCATATAAGAATGCAAGACATTTCTGTATATTAATTTTCTATCTTGCAACTTTACCAAATTCACTGATGAGCCCTAGAAGTTTTCTGGTAGCATCTTTAGGGTTTTCTATGTATAGGCTCATGTCACCTGCAAACAGTGACAGTTTTACTTCTTCCAGTTTGGATTCCTTTTCTTTCTTTCTTCTTCTTTGATTGCTGTGATTAGGAATTCCAAAACTGTGTTGGATAATAATGGTAAGAGTGGACATCCTTGTCTTGCTCCTGACCTCAGAGGAAATGCTGTCAGTTTCCACCATTGAAAAGAATATTTGCTGTGGGTTTGTTACATATGGCCTTTGTTATGTTGATGTAGGTTCCCTCTGTGCCTACTTCTGGAGACTTTTCATGATAAATGTGTGCTGAATCTTTCTGAAAGCTCTCTCTGCATCTATTGAGGTGATCATATGGTTTTTATTCTTTAGTTTGTTAATATGGTGTGTCACATTGATTGATTTGCATATTTTGAAGAATCTTTGCACCTAGGATAAATCCCACTTGATTATGGCATATGATTCTTTTACTACGTTGTTGGCTTCCATTTGCTAGTATTTTGTTGAGGATTTTTGCTTCTATGTTCACCAGTGATGTTGGCCTGTAGTTTTCTTTTTTTGTGTTATCTTTACCTGGTTTTAGTATCAGGGTGATGGTAACCTTGTAGATTGAACTTGAGAGTGTTCATTTCGCTTCAAATTTTGGAAGAGATTCACAAGGATAGATATTAATTATTCTTTAAGCCTTTGATAGACTTCACCTGTTTAGCCATCTGGCTCTTGACTTTTGTTTGTTGGAAATTTCTTTTAAAAAAAATTTAGTTATTCATTAATTCATTCACTTGACTGTTCTGGGTCTTACTTGTGGCATGTGTGATCTTGTTCCTTCCGCAGGGATCAGATCTGGGCCCTCTGCTTTGGGGGCGCAGAGTCTTAGCCCCTGGATCACCAGGAAATCCCTGTTAGAAATTTCTTAATCACATTTTCAACTTCAGTACTTGTGTCTGTTCTTAGTATTTCTCCCTAGCTCAGTCTTGAAAACTTGTATCTTTCTAAGAATTTGTCCATTTCATCTAAGTTTGTCCGTTTCATTGGTGTAAAATTGTTTTTAGTAGTCTCTTATGATATTTTACATTTCTGTGGTGACAGTTGTAACTTCTCGTTTTTCATTTCTGATTTTATTGATTTGAGTCCTCTCCCTTTTTTCTTCGTGACTCTTACTAAAGGTTTATCAGCTTTGTTTACTTTCTCAAAGGACTAGCTTTTAGTTTCCTTCATTTTTGCTGTTATTTTCTTTATTTCACTTGTTTCTGCTCTGATCGTTATGATTTCTTTCTTACTAACTCTGACATTGTTTTGTTCTTCTTTCTCTAGTTGCTTTGGGTGTTAGGTTGTGGGTGTGCATGCCAAGTCACTTCAGTCATGGCTGTCTCTTTGTGACCCTATGGACCATAGCCCGTCAGGGTCCTCTGTCCACGGGATTCTCTAGGCAAAAGTACTGGAGTGAGTTGTTGTGCCTTCCTCTGGGGGATCTTCTCGACCAAGGGATCGAACCTGCGGCTCTTATGTTTCCAGCATTGACAGGCAGGTTTTTACCAATATTGCCACCTGGGAAGCCCAGGTGTAAGGTTCGTTTGTTTATTTGAGATTTATCTTGTTTCTTGAGGGAAGGCTGTATTGCTATAAACTTCCATCTCAGAACTGTTTTGCCATGTCCCATAGGTTTTGCTGTTTTGTGTTTTTTGGTCATTTGTGTCTAGGTATTTTATGATTTCCTCTTTGATTTCTTCAGTGATCCCTTGGTTATTTAGTAATGTGTTGTTTAGCCTCCACGTGTTTGTGTTTTTAATGTTTTTTTTCTGTCATTGATTTCTAATCTCATCATGTTGTTGTTGGAAAAGATGATATTCCAATATTCTTAAATTTATCAAAGCTTGACTTGTAATATATCTTGGAGAACGTTCTGTGTTCAGCTGAGAAGAAAGTGCATTCTGCTGCTTTTGGATGGAATGCTCTATAAATAGCAATTAAGTCTAACTGGTCTAATATGTCATTTAGGGCTTGTGTTTCCTTACTGATTTTCTGTCTGGGTGACCTGTTCATTGGTGTAAGTGGGGTGTTTAAGGATCCCCACTATTACTGTGTCACTGTTGATTTCCCTCTTTGGACTGTTAGCATTTGCCTTATATATTGAGGTGCTCTGATATTGGGAGGTATGTATATTTATAGTTGTTATATCTTCTTTGATTGATCTCTTGATCATTATGCAGTGTTCTTCCTTGTCTCTTGTAACAGTCTTTATTTTAAAGTCTATTTTGTCTGATATGAGTATTGCTATCCAGCTTTCTTTTGATTTCAAGTTGCATGGAATAACTTTTTCTATCCCTTCACTCTCAGTCTCTATGTGTCCCTAGGTCTAAAGTGATCTTTTATAGACAGTATATGTATGAGTTTTGTTTTTGTATTCATTCAGCCAGTCTGTCTTTTCTTTGGAGCGTTTAAGCCATTTACATTTAGGGTAATTATTGATACATATGTTCCTATTGCCATTTTTCTTAAATGTTTTGGGTTTATTTCTGTAGGTCTTTATTCTACCCTTCCTCTTTGTTTTCTTCTCTTGTGGTTTGATTGCCATCTTTAGTGTTGTGTTTGGATTGCTTTTTCCTTTTTATGTTTGTATCTATTGTAGGTTTTTGGTTTGTATTTCCCATGAGATTTTTTTTTTCACTTGCTATTTAAAATGTATTGAACACAGACAGTGTGTCATTGAAGTACTTTATTAAAAATTTATAGTCTTTGCCTTTGAGTTTTACATTCTTTATATAATGTACATTTAAAAAAATACAATATAGTACATGGCATCATAAAAAGATTATGTGAACCTAGACTGAGTCCCTTTATGGTGAAATTTTGTAAGATTCACTGTGTTTTATTTACATCATGGTAACTGATGACTAAAAGTCTGGATGAAAATGGAGCACTTTATGTGAAAACAAAATGGAAACCAATATGTCAAATTATGTGTGTAATTCTTTAACTTTTGACCTCTGTAGGCTGAATCCTATAATAATAGCCATCTAATGACCACTGGGATCAATTACAAGCACATTATCTTGGAATTACAATGCCCTCATTTTTCACAACGATGTACAGAAACAATAATATAGGGTTGACATGTATACACTACCATGTATAAAATAGATGGCTAGTGGGAACCTTAAAACTCAACATTCAAAAAACTAAATCATGTCATCCAGTTCCATCATTTCATGGCAAATAGATGGGGAAACAATAGAAACAGTGATAGACAATTTTCTTGGGCTCCACAAATACTGTGCATGGTAACTGCAGCCATGAAATTAAAAGATGCTTGCTCCTTGGAAGAAAAGCTATGACAAATCTAAACAGTACATTCAAAAGCAGAGACATCACTTTGCCAACAAAGGTCCATATAGTCAAAGCTATGGTTTTTCCAGTAGTCATGTATGGATGTGAGAGTTAGACCATAAATAAGGCTGAGCTGAAGAATTGGCTTAAGAATTGATGTTTTTGAATTGCGGTGCTGGAGAAGACTCTTGAGAGTCCTTTGGATTGCAATGAGATCAAACAAGTGAGTCCTAAAGGAAACCAACCTTGAGTATTCATTGGAAGGACTGATACTGAAGCTGAAGCTCCAATACTTTGGCCACCTGTACCAACTCATTGGAAAAGACCTCTTTGCTAGGAAAGATTGAGCGCAAGAGGAGAAGGAGGAGACAGCGGTTGAGATTGTTGGATGGCATCATTGATTCAATGGATGTGAGTTTGAGCAAACTCCAGGAAATGGTGAAGGACAGTGAAGACTGGCATGCTGCAGTCCATGTGGTTGCAAGGAGTCAGACATGACTGAGTGACTGAACAACAACAATTGGGAGCCTGTTACAAAGTACAGGAAGTTCAGTTCTGTGTTCTGTGATGCCCTAGAGTGGTGGGATGGGGATATGTGGGAGGGAAGCTCAAGAGGGACCCCTTGAGCTGTGCACATATAGCTGATTCACTTTGTTTTTCAGCAGAAACTAACAGAGCATTGTGAAGCAATTATACTCCATTTAAAAAATTTATCCTTCAATACCCACAGTAAGTGGATTTTTAAAATTTTGTTTAACAATATGGGTAACCTCGATCAAAAGATTTAAAACTGCCTCCTTTTTTGCTTTAGTCAAACTAAAACAGTGAAGAAAACATACTTCCAGAAATACACAAACCAAAGAAATTATTTATCAACAAGTGTTCCCATGAGATTTGATAAAGTTTTTATATATATATGTTTGTTTGTTTTAAGTCACTGATGTCTTAATTTCAATTCCATTCCCTGCATTTGTAGTGTCTTCTTCTCATGGTTGCTGGGTTTGATATCATATTTGTATGGGTGATTTCCCGCTTTTGCTGTATGTTTGCCTTTGCCAGTGAGCTTTCCCATCTGTTATTTCTTGTTTCTAGTTTTGGCTTCTTTTTCTTCCTGCTGCCTAGAGAAGTTCCTTTAGCATCCATTGCAAAACTGGTCTGATGGTGCTAAATTTTCTTAGCTTTTGCTCATCTATAAAGCTTCTGATTTCTCTGTCAAATCTGAATGAGAGCCTTGCTGGGTATAATATTCTTGGTTGTCTGTTTTTTCCTTTCATCAGTTTAAATATAATATACCACTTCTTTCTGGCCTGCAGAGTTTCTGCTAAAAAATCAGCTGATAACCTTATGGGGAATCCCCATATATTGTTTGTTGTTTTTTTTTTATCTTGTTTTTAATATTTTTCTTTGTATTTAATTTTTGTTTGATTACTAATGTCTCAGTGTGTTTCTACTTGGGTTTATCCTGTATAAGACTCTGCATTTCCTGGACTTGAGTGACTATTTCCTTGCCCAATCTAGGGGAGTTTATGACTATCATCTCTTCAACTATTTTCTGAGGCCCTGCCTCTTTTTCTTCTTCTGCTGCTGCTGCTGAGTTGCTTCAGGCGTGTCCGACTCTGTGCGACCCCATAGACCGCAGCCCACCAGGCTCCCCTGTCCCTGGGATTCTCCAGGCAAGAACACTGGAGTGGGTTGCCATTTCCTTCTCCAGTGCATGAAGAAAGTGAAAGTGAAGTCACTCAGTCGGGTCCTGAGACCCCTATAATTGGAATGTTGGTGCATTTAATGTTGTCCCTGAGGTCTCTTAGGCTGTCCTTTCTTTTTATTCTTCTTTCTTTATTCTGTGCCAGTGATTTCTACCAATCTGTCTTCCAGCTTACTTTTCTGCACTTCTGTCTCAATTATTCTGCTATTTATTCCTTCTAGTATATTTTCCATTTCAGTTATTGTATAGTTAATGTCTTTTTTTGTTCTTTAGTTCTCCTTGGTCATTGTTAAACATTTCTTATGTCCTCTCAATCCATACCTCTATTCTTTTTTAGACATCTTGGATCATCTTTACTATCATTACTCTGAATTCTTTTTCAGGTAGATTACCTATCTCCTCTTCATTTACTTGTCCTTTGTAGATTTTTACCTTGCTCCTTCCTCTGCAACAACATTTTTGTTGTCTCATTTTGTCTAATTACTGTGTTTTTGGTCTCCTTTCTGCAGGCTGCAGGATCATAGTTCCTCTTACTTCTGGTGTCTGCTTCCTGGTGGGTAAGCCTGGTCCAGAGGCTTGTGCCTTTCCCTTGGTAGGGGGTGTTGACTGGTGTTGTGACCAGAGCCTGCCCTGGATATTGAGTGGGGCCTTCTTTTGCTCTGTGGTTCTCACTGTCCTTTCAGAGGTGGGGTCTGTTCCCTAGTTGTTGGAGCAGATATCCCCAGATTTGTTTCTTAGGTGTGTTTCTGATCTGTGGTGTGAGGCAGGTGGGATTGGAGTGCTCCTATTGGGAGAGAAGCCACTGAGTATTCCTCCTGTGGAGCTGTTCCCCTGTGAATGTGCTCTGTTGTGTTCACTCTGGCCTGTTGTGTGGGTTCACAAAGTACACGGTTGCTGGCACTGCTCCTGGTCTAACCTTCACCATGGGAATGCTGGCAATTGACCCTGGTGACTCTCAGGCATTTTTCACCAGCTTGCCAGTGCAGTCACTGAGTCAGGTCCCAGGACTGCTGCAGTCATGCGCCTGGATCTGCTATGGGAGCTGTGGAGGCAGCTCAGACTCTACCCTGCCCATCCCCTCTGTGTACGTGCCGACAAAGCCCACAGCTGCTAGAGTCAGGCCTTTCCCAGCTGCAGGAGCGCTTGTTGTCCTTTCAGATGTTCACAGGCACTAAATTTAGGAAGCCTTCAGCGGAGGTGTAGTTCCACAGTTGACACAGCTGTGAGGAGAGATTTCAGCTCTTCTTTTTCAGTCACATGGCCCCTGGGGCTCAGTTGTGGTTTCAGCCCCACCTCTGAGTGTGGACCATCCCCCAGAGTCTGCCCTAAAGGTTGCTGGAGTACAGAAGCCCATTGGGCAGGAAGGAACCAAGTTGACAATTGGGGCAGGAGGGCTGCCCAGGTGGGAGGGTGCAGGGGTAGCGACTGGAACTCCAATGCCTATCAGTTGGGGATCAGAGTGAGTAGGGACAGGGTGGAGGAAGCGATGGAGGGGGACCACAGGTCAGCTCCAGTGGGAGCCCTCCCACGTGCCCATGGAGGCAAGGGCTGGTGCATGAGGAGAGCCCTGCCATTTGCATGTCCCTCACTAATGGCACTTTGCTTCTACGGAGGTCCAGGCTTCCTCCATGAGCACTTCTGGTTGTGGGGCTCCTCACTCCTGTCTCCTCAGGCTGTCTGCTCATTGTCAACAGCAGTCCCCTTCCCCGGGTTGCTCTCCAAACCCCACATTCCAGCACCCAGCCCCTCCCATCCCCCCCCAGTCCCTCCCAATCTGCACTGGTGGACACCCATCTTAGGCTGGGGCACACAGGGCTGTGGCAGGGACCATTTGTGTAGGCCTCACTCTGTCCTGCTGCATTCTCCTCTGCATTCTCTGCTGCATTTTCCTCACAACCAAATCTCCCCTTCTGTCCCATCTAACATCCCTGCTTGTGAGGGGGCTTTCCCAGATGCAGGAACCTCTTCTCACCGAGAGCTCCCTGCTGAGGGCACAGGTCCCATCCAGCTTCCTCTCTTCTTTCTTTTGTTCTACGTGTTATGTGGGGATCTTGTTCTTTAAGGTGTCTGAACATCTGCTAGTGTTCAGCAGTGTTCTGTGAGACATGTTCCATTTGTAGATGTTTTCCTGATGTGTTTGTGGAGACAGACAAGCTCCACATCCTCCTACTCCTCCACCATCTTGGAAAGTCCTGTTTACTTTCAACTGACACTTTCAGAGTTATGAATTACTAAGTATATTTTGGAGTATTAAAATAATTATAAAGCAAACGCTATTGTGGAAAAAAGTAATTATGAGTCTTTACCGGGAGAATTTTAAAAACTCTTGAGGCTTGCACATATTAAAAACTGTGTCCCTGTCAGCCATCACTCTCTCTTCTTCCTTTAGAGTCAAACTTTGATAGAATTTTCTGTATTTATTACCTATCCTTCCTCATTTCTCATTCGTTCTTCAAACCACTGAAGCCTGGACTTACTCTTTCAAGGCCACTCTGAATAAAGTGGTCAGCTCCTTTCTTTTTTCTCTGTGTCTAGAGGACTATCTCCTTCCTCTCTTCCTGACATCTTAATAGCATTTGATACTGTGGACCACTCTCCTATCTGAATCTTCTTTTTCCTTCAACTTCTGTGTCTGCACACTCCCTTAATTTTCCTTCCACCTATCAAATGCATTGTCTCAGTCTCTTTGAAATCTTATTTCCCATTCTATATTTTAAAAATTCAGATGAGGTATTTTGGGGGTATTATCAGGAAAACTTCAGAATAGATTGTCTGTAGAAAGTGAGGAAAAGAAGGGTCAAAAACTAGGGTGGGGGGAGATAATTTAGGAGTTTGGAATTAACATATACACACAACTATATATAAAATAGATAAACAACAAGGACCTGCTGTATAGCACAGGGACTATTTTCAATATCTTGTAATATGTATAGGTCTCTGTCTCTCCTCTCTCTCTCTCTCTCTCTCTATATATATATATATATATATACACACACATAAATGTCTCTATATATAGGTGTCTCTCTCTATATATATATGAATCACTTTGCTGTACACCTGAAGCATTATAAACAAACTATACTTCAGTACAAATTAAAAATTAAAGAAAAGTCTAGGAAATGAAGGAGAGGCATTTACTGAGACAAAGAAGAAAGACTAGAAAAAGTGTATGTGTGTGTATATCAGGTATTCCATTTTGGGTTATTTTATCTCATTGAATTCCCAGTGAAGAGAAACAATATATAGTATTGAGGTAGAAATTACTAGGCAGTCAGTGTAGAACTCTGAGACCTTGGTCTTACTTTCAGTAAACACCCTTCTCCATTGTCTTGAATTCCTGTAATGTGTCTTTAGTCTAATAAATTATCAGCACTCAGATCCAGGCAAGGGCAGTAATTAAATTCTGCTCCATATGCATGAGGGAAAAAACCGCTGATGATCATTAATCTTAAGACCTTACATCTGATAAATGGCCAGGGGGCATGAAAAAGCATAGTGACTTAATCCAAGGATCAAAGAGGCCATAAGGATGTTAAGTACTTGACCTTTATTTTTTTTTTAATTTTATTTTATTTTTAAACTTTACATAATTGTATTAGTTTTGCCAAATATCAAAATGAATCCACCGCAGGTATACATGTGTTCCCCATCCTGAACCCTCCTCCCTCCTCCCTCCCCATACCATCCCTCTGGGTCGTCCCAGTGCACTAGCCCCAAGCATCCAGTATCGTGCATCGAACCTGGACTGGCAACTCATTTCTTACATGATATTTTACATGTTTCAATGCCATTCTCCCAAATCTTCCCACCCTCTCCCTCTCCCACAGAGTCCATAAGACTGTTCTATACATCAGTGTCTCTTTTGCTGTCTCGTACACCGGGTTATTGTTACCATCTTTCTAAATTCCATATATATACATTAGTATACTGTATTGATGTTTTTCCTTCTGGCTTACTTCACTCTGTATAATAGGCTCCAGTTTCATCCACCTCATTAGAACTGATTCAAATGTATTCTTTTTAATGGCTGAGTAATACTCCATTGTGTATATGTACCACAGCTTTCTTATCCATTCATCTGCTGATGGGCATCTAGGTTGCTTCCATGTCCTGCCTATTATAAACAGTGCTGCAATGAACATTGGGGTACACGTGTCTCTTTCCCTTCTGGTTTCCTCAGTGTGTATGCCCAGCAGTGGGATTGCTGGATCATAAGGCAGTTCTATTTCCAGTTTTTAAGGAATCTCCACACTGTTCTCCATAGTGGCTGTACTAGTTTGCATTCCCACCAACAGTGTAAGAGGGTTCCCTTTTCTCCACACCCTCTCCAGCATTTATTATTTGTAGACTTTTGGATCGCAGCCATTCTGACTGGTGTGAAATGGTACCTCATAGTGGTTTTGATTTGCATTTCTCTGATAATGAGTGATGTTGAGCATCTTTTCATGTGTTTGTTAGCCATCTGTATGTCTTCTTTGGAGAAATGTCTATTTAGTTCTTTGGCCCATTTTTTGATTGGGTCATTTATTTGTCTGGAGTTGAGCTGTAGGAGTTGCTTGTATATTTTTGAGATTAGTTGTTTGTCAGTTGCTTCATTTGCTATTATTTTCTCCCATTCTGAAGGCTGTCTTTTCACCTTGCTAATAGTTTCCTTTGATGTGCAGAAGCTTTTAAAGTTAATTAGGTCCCATTTGTTTATTTTTGATTTTATTTCCAATATTCTGGGATGTGGGTCATAGAGGATCCTGCTGTGATGTATGTCAGAGAGTGTTTTGCCTATGTTCTCCTCTAGGAGTTTTATAGTTTCTGGTCTTACATTTAGATCTTTAATCCATTTTGAGTTTATTTTTGTGTATGGTGTTAGAAAGTGTTCTAGTTTCATTCTTTTACAAGTGGTTGACCAGATTTCCCAGCACCACTTGTTAAAGAGATTGTCTTTAATCCATTGTATATTCTTGCCTCCTTTGTCAAAGATAAGGTGTCCATATGTGCGTGGATTTATCTCTGGGCTTTCTATTTTATTCCATTGATCTATATTTCTGTCTTTGTGCCAAGTACTTGACCTTTAAACTGATTGGTTAGAAAGAATGTGATTTGAGGAAGGATATAAAACTGCTGCAAGTCCTGACTTGAGGGGACTTTTTACCCCCTCTCAGTATCTATGCTGAGAGCTTTGTACTTTCCTCCTCTTTAATAAATCCTATTTGCTTGCGATCATGAGTGTCTGCATGTTCATGGATTCTATTCTTTGGCTCCGCAGACAAGAACTCAGATTCCTGTTTCAGTGTGACCCTAGAGTAATCACCAATGCAAAGAATAGCAGCAATATGTTATCTAATTATTCCTACAGGAATAATATGCTGCTACTGCTGCTGCTAAGTCGCTTCAGTCGTGTCCGACTCTGTGCAACCCCATAGACGGCAGCCCATCAGGCTCCCCTGTCCCTGGGATTCTCCAGGCAAGAACACTGGAGTGGGTTGCCATTTCCTTCTCCAATGCAGGAAAGTGAAAAGTGAAAGTGAAGTCGCTCAGTCGTATCTGACTCTTAGCAACCCCATGGACTGCAGCCCACCAGGCTCCTCCATCCATGAGATTTTCCAGGCAAGAGGACTGGAGTGGGGTGCCATTGCCTTCTCCGATAGGAATAATATAGGAAATAGGAAAAGGAATACATCAAGGTTGTATATTGTCACCCTGCTTATTTAACTTATATGCAGAATACATCATGAGAAACTCTGGGCTGGAAGAAGCACAAGCTGGAATCAAGATTGCCGGGAGAAATATCAATAACCTCAGATATGCAGATGACACCACCCTTATGGCAGAAAGTGAAGAGGAACTAAAAAGCCTCTTGATGAAAGTGAAAGAGGGAGTGAAAAAGTTAGCTTAAAGTTCAACATTCAGAAAACTAAGATCATGGCATCTGGTCCCATTACTTCATGGCAAATGGATGGGGAATTGTGGAAGCAGTGTCAGACTTTATTTTGGGGGGCTCCAAAGTCACTGCAGATGGTGACTGCAGCCATGAAATTAAAAGATGCTTACTCCTTGGAAGGAAAGTTATGACTAACCTAGATAGCATATTAAAAAGCAGAGACATTACTTTGCCAACAAAGGTCCATCTAGTCAAGGCTATGGTTTTTTCAGTAGTCATGTATGGATGTGAGAGTTGGACTGTGAAGAAAGCTGAGCACCAAAGAATTGATGCTTTTGAACTGTGGTGTTGGAGAAGACTCTTGAGAGTCCCTTGGAAATAGGATCCAACCAGTCCATTCTAAAGGAGATCAGCCTTGGGTGTTCTTTGGAAGGAATGATGCTAAAGCTGAAACTCCAGTACTTTGGCCACCTCATGTGAAGAGTTTACTCATTGGAAAAGACTCTGATGCTGGGAGGGATTGGGGGCAGGAGGAGAAGGGGACGACAGAGGATGAGATGGCTGGATGGCATCACCAACTCAATGGATGTGACTTTGAGTGAACTCTGGGAGTTGGTGATGGAGAGGGAGGCCTGGCGTGCTGCAATTCATGGGGTTGCAAAGCGTCAGACATGACTGAGCGACTGACCTGAACTGAATTATTCCTATAGAGTGCTGTACTCTTGTTGGTTTGTTTGTTTGTTTTGGTAATCTAGAGGAACTTAGAAAACTCCAAGGGAATTGCTGGGGAGAAAGAAATTTTCCTCTACCATTCTAGATTCTTCTGTATGGTCTAAGAATTATATTGACATGAAACAGATTAACAGGAGAAAGTGAAACAAAGGTTTAATGGCATGTATAGATAGGCAAGACCCAGGAAAATTCACTAACTCAACAAAATGGCTGAAGCCCTCACCTTAAATACCACCCTCAGCTAAAGACAAAAGAGGGTATTGAGGATGGGGGCAGTTATAGGAGGTGACCTAGAAAAGCACAGTAAGCAAGGATAAGGTTGTGGTGCAGATTTGAATCAGTTTCCTTCTCCATTGATAAATGTTCTGGAGACTTGGCCATCTTCCTTTTTCTGGTACAGAGGTACCAGATAAAGATTTCTCTTGTAAATGCAAACATTTCTTAGAAAAATGTAATTTATTCTTTGTTATCAGGGTCTATCCATGTTTACTGTTTCTTAGAAAATAAACAACTGAAAATAATGTGCTAAAGAGACACATTTTGGGGTGTCAAATTCTATTCTCTTATAGAATTCATATAGCAAAATCCTTGGTGTAGTTTGATTAAAAAACTTTTTATTTTGAAATTATTATAGGCTCACAGGAAGTTGTGAAATCATACACAGAGGTCTTCTGTGTCTCTCTGCTGGCTTCCTCAGTGACTGCAGTACACTGTGGGAGCCAGGATGGCACAGCACAATTCACTAGATACAGGTTGTGTTTTTATGATCTTTTCACATGCATTCATTTCCTTATGTCTTTGTGTATAATTCTGGGATGTTTTATCACATGTACATGGTCTAAATGTGTCCCCACAGAATTCTTATTATGAAACCTAACCCCTAAGATATTTGGAAGTGGGGCCTGGGGGAAGCCATTAGTCATAAGGGATGAGTGCCCTGTCACAGAGATCCAAGAGATTCCCATACCCTCATCCCCCTTGAAGTTACAGAGAAAAACCTGCCGTCTGTGAACCAGGAAGCAGGCTCTCACTGAGGCAGGGGGTAGATGGCCCCCCACCAGGATAAAGCAATAGTAGATTTATTCTTTGTGGACAAAACCCCCTAGAAGAGAACAGCAGGACAATTAAGAGGTGAGGTTTGGCTATACCCAGACCACATATTTTTCATTCTCAAAGTCAGGAGACCTCTTTGAAAGTGCAGAAAGTCTCTTTGGAGGTCAAAGGGGAGTGATGTCAAGATACATTCTGCCCATAGGCCTCTGCGGTAGAATCTATCTTGCCTAAGAGATGTGTGCCCACCTATGGGAGGATCCTGAGATATATCAAATATGGACTGTGAACCAGGCAAATCAAAGTTATTGGCCAAAGGGGACCTGGAAGAAATGCCCATGTAAGTGATTTAGACTGCCATGAGTGTGCGACTCAGGGACTCTGCCTCTGAGTTTGCTCAGAGGGAAAATATTTGAGGTAGAGGTGTTGTAATGTGTCTATTCACGCATACTGTACTCTTTTTCCTGCTAAAAAACACTTTATGTTCCACTACTTTCTGTCTTTGTGGGGATTTCTTTTCTGCAAAGCCAAATGGCCAGGGACTTGGCACGGACCACTGGTCTAGTGGTTAGGATTTGGTGCTCTCACCTCTGCAACCTGGATTCAGTCTCTGGTGAGGAACTGAAGCCCCACTTCAAGCTGCTGCAGGCCAAGGCCACCCAAGATCACTGTGTGTGTCCATGTGTTCGACTTTGTGGAAGATTTCTTTGGTGTGGTGTATATGCTCAATCGTGTCTGACTCTTTGCGACCCCATGGACTGTAGCCTGCCAGGCTCCTCTGTCTATGGAATTTTCCAGGCAAGAATTCTGAAGTGGGTTGCCATTTCCTACTCAAAGAGATCTTCCTAATCCAGGAATCGAACCAGCATCTCCTGCATTGACAGGCAGATTCTTTACCACTGAGCCACCTGGGAAGCCCAGAGATCATTACCAGCCACCAGATCTACTGGTGCCTTGATCTTGGAACTTCTAGCCTCCAGAACTATGAAAAATAAATATTTGCTGTTTACAGGCCACTCCATCAGTGGTGTTTCATTAGAGCAGCCCAAATGGACCAATACGTGTAGATCTGAATAACTACTATTACAAGTAAAATACAAGTCCTTTTTATCACCACGAAGGCACTCCTCCCCGTTTTATTGCCACAGCTTTTGTTTCCTCCCTTGTGCTAAGTCACTTCAGTTGTGTCCGACATTTTGCAACTCCACGGACTATAATTCCCCAGGCTCCTGTTCATGGGATTCTCCAGGCAAGAATACTGGAGTGGGTTGCCATTTCCTTCTCTAGGGATCTCCCCAACCCAGGGATCAAACCTGCATCTCCTATGTCTCCCGCACTAGAAGGTGGATTCTTTATCATTAGCGCAACCTGGGAAGCTCTCCTCCCTTCATCCCTGGCAACCACTTATCTGTCTTCATGTCTATAATTGTCATCTTGAGAATGTAATGCAAATGGAATCATATAGAATGTGGCCTCCCCACCCCCCATTCAGTATAATGCCCTTAAGACCATCTATGTTGTCCTGTGTATGTTTCATCCCTCTTACTGCTGATTGGTGTTCCAAGATTTGATCTCGAGAGCCTGCTGCAGTCCTAGGTATGGAGTGTGCATCAGCTTGGCAACCTGATATCAAGTACTCAAATGAAACAACTGAAGTTAATACAGTGGGGAATAATCAGTGTGATAAAGGAAGAATAGTAGGGAAGGAAATTCTTAGCCATTCTCAGGAGAGAACAACGGGCTGGAAATAAAGCTTACATGCTGACATTTCCCAAGGTGAGTTTACCGGAAACCAGCAAGTCTAACATAAAAAGAGTGTTTAGCGCCAAAGTCTAGAAAATCACAAAAACTGTCACTGCTGTGGGACTGATCTTTAACATGATGATGCATATTTAGAATTCTAGAAGAGGACATGATATTCTCTGCTTTCCAAACCTTTAGACCAGCACATTAATGTCCTTTTCCAAGAATATTTCTCTCTGGGAGTTTTCCAGGGAAAATATTTGAGGTAGAGTTGTTGTAAGTTAATACACAATATTTAAATTCTAAAATGATCATGCAGTTTATTACACAGTCAAATGTGTTTATCAAGTTGATTTTAAGGTTTATAATAGGCATAAAATACCGAGATAACTCTACTGCTGCTGCTGCTGCTAAGTCGCTTCAGTCGTGTCCGACTCTGTGCGACTCCACAGACGGCAGCCCACCAGGCTCCCCCATCCCTGGGATTCTCCAGGCAAGAATACTGGAGTGGGTTGCCATTTCCTTCTCCAATGCATGAAAGTGAAAAGTGAAAGTGAAGTCGCTCAGTCGTGTCAGACTCCTAGTGACCCCATGGACTGCAGCCTACCAGGCTCCTCCATCCATGGGATTTTCCAGGCAAGAGTACTGGAGTGGGCTGCCATTGCCTTCTCTGGAGCTAACTCTACAGAGCTACATAAAACAGAGCTACTCTATTCTGGTGGTGGAAATATAACAATGAAATATTCCTAAAGGCAAGCCCCTTCCCCCCAAACATCAAAGAATACACTCATGGCACCAGAGAGTATAACAGTGGTTTCCAGGAGGTGGGGGTGAGAAAATGGGGAGATGTTGGTCAAAGGGCACAAACTTTCAGTCTGTGAGATAGTTTCTGGGAGTCTAATATACAGAAAGATGACTATAGTTAACACTGAACTGTATGCTTTAAGTTTGTGTATATTGTATACAAACAAAATACACTTTATATTGTATACAGAGTGTACTTTACATTGTATACTGTATACTTTGAGGAGAAGGCAATGGCACCCCACTCCAGTACTCTTGCATGGAAAATCCCATGGACGGAGGAGCCTAGTGAGCTGTGGTCCATGGGGTCGATAGGAGTCGGACATGACTGAGCGACTTCACTTTCACTTTTCACTTTCATGCAATGGAGAAGGCAAGGGCAACCCACTCCAGTGTTCTTGCCTGGAGAATCCCAGGGACGGGGGAGCCTGTTGGGCTGCTGTCTATGGGGTCGCACAGAGTCGGACACGACTGAAGCGACTTAGCAGCAGTATATTTTGAAGGGTAAATTTGTGTTCTCATCACACCAAAAACAAGGTAACCATATTAAGTTGACTTTGGTAATTACTTCAGAATGTATACATAAATCATCATATTGCATGTGTTAAATATTGATACATGCAGTTTTTATCAGCACCTCAATAAAGCTGAAACAAAATTACATAAAATATATTGCCACTAGGGGGCAGAAGAGGATTAGAGGAAAGGGAAACCTCCCAATTGTTGCCTAATTAAAAAAAAAAAAAAGTGTACCTAAATGAAATGAGATCTGAGAATCTTTTTTCTCCTTTCTGTGCAAACAGATAATAAAGTTGTTAAATATTCTTTGTATTTATTACCATAAAACAATGCTTATTTTGCAATGTACATAAGTTATAAATAATATTTTTTTGTTTTTAGAGTAAAAGATATATCTAGGCTGGGAGCTGCTGTTTGATTTTATAAACATAAATCCTGATTTTCCAAACCTGAGAGCTCATTAACCTTCAGACAGTTTAGAAAGAAATACTGTTACCATATTCTATTATCATTTTCCCAGCTTGTTTTGGTTAGGGAATAAGTTACAGCAAGTCAAGTTTGACCCGAATTTGTGGAATTTTAACTTTCTGATGGAATCAAAGAGTCTCTATTAATCTTCTAACATATATTAATTACTATATTTTCCCGCCAACTTTTGCTTTGTGCTTGAAGTGTATTTTTTCCTCTTAATGTTTCTTCTTTGGTAATCACAACTGGATAAGAACAAATACAACTGAAAAGATAGCAAAATGGACTGATCAGTGGAGGTCTGGTTGCCTGGTGAGCTTTTCAAAGCCTGTCTTTGCTTACTTCACCAGGGCCACCACCCCCCACCCCATCCCAGCCCTACCCTGCCCCACCCTTCTTCAGCCTGGACCAACTTATTTGTATAAGAATGTTTTATGAGAATCCAGGAAACTCCTCTCATTTAGAAGGATTGTCTAATAGTAAAGTTTGACATTGTAATGGAGAGACACTCCCTCCATGGATCCCAATTCTTCCTTTTTCTAAAGTGAATGCTTGTCTGTGATACAGTTTTCCTGGTGAGCAAAGTTCCAGACAGGGGCTGTTGTTGAGTCACTTCGTTGTGTCCAACTCTTTGTGACCCTGTGGACTGTAGCCCGCCAGGCTCTGCTATCCATGGGATTTTCCAGGCAAGGATCCTGGAGTGGGTTGCCATTTCTTCTCCAGGGAATCTCTTCCTGACTCAGGGATGGAACCCATGTCTCCTGCATTGGCAGGTAGATTCTTTATGACTAAGCCGCCAGGGAAGCCAGGGGTTGCGTCTCTTCAAAGGTGGCTGTTATTCCCTGGGGGCAAGTTGTGGGTCCTCAGACAGGAAGACAGAAATCAGGAGGTGGGAGCTCCTGCCTTTCTTTTGGTGGTGGTCTCTTGGGGCTGGTTTCTTAGGGGTGTTTGGACATGCTTGATGGTGCTCCCAGATTGGAAGGGAAGGCTGGGATGCAGGGAGGAGGCTGAAGATGAGGGAATCACACCGTATACGCCGGAGTGAGTTTTTAGTTGCCCATTTATTCTCCTCCTGTTCTCCCTTATATGTTTGTGGTTTATAAATGCTTTGGCCTTACTTCAGTTGAAGGGAATTTAAGGAAGAGTTAAACTTCCAGATGAGAACAATGCCTCCTTGTGAAGCAGTTTGGAAGTGATAACTTTCACATACAAGACACTGAAAGCAGGAATTTGCATGTCAGGGTCACAGGTCTAGCCCTCTGTCTGCACCAGAGTCCTTGTTCGTTGCCACCGTGAAGGCCAATTGAGTCCTCTCAGACACTGAGAACAGCACATGTGGAAAGAGGGGGTGGTGATGTTTCCTTCCCACACAAAATGCTGCAGAGAGCTACCCTCAAAGCTTCTTCCTTGAAAAAGTTCATTCAAATCTCAGGTCTTAGGATGAGGAGATCATGTAGGTGATTTATCTTTATTTATTATTAACTCAGAATTGACTCCCTCATCCAAACAGGTGAGGAAACCAAAAACTGGTTCTGAGAGATCAAGTGATGCCCCTAAAGTCACAGGGTTGAAGTCAGGGTGGGGCTAAAGCTCAGGTTTCCAGGCTCCAAGTTGTTCTGACATTGCCCATGGTAGGGAGGTTTCTACTTTCTTGGCCAAGTGTTCCTCTGCCATGAGACAGAATTTGCAGGATATAGTCAACAGCTATTTGGGCTTCCCAGGTGGCACTACTCGTAAAGAACCCACCTGCCAATGTGTTCCATCTGTGAGTCAGGAACATCCCCTGGAGGAGAGCATGACAACCCACTCCAGTATTCTTACCTGAGAATCCCATGGACAGAGGAGCCTGGTGGGCTACAGTCCATGGGGTCACAAAGAGTCAGACATGACTAAAGTGACTTGGCATGCATGCATGCACCAGGTCTTTATTTCTACTCAGGATAGTGCTAAACAATATTAGACATTAATTGTGGTCTGCAGCCCTGTGTGGAAAGAGGAATTCTTTCAAGGACTTGGGGACCCTGAGCTGTGTGGGTCATTGGTTGAGGGGATTGACATAGATTTTCCTGCTGGCCCCACAGTCAAGCCTGGAGGTCTGACAAAGTGAATGCTTTAGAGGGAGTGTGTGTGTGTGTGGTGTGAGGAGTGTGTGTGTGTGTGTGTGAGAGAGAGAGAGAGTCCTTTCATTGCCACCAAGAACTGGTGGGCTGGGGGACATCAAATCCTTATTATCTCTCTTTGGACAGTACGCTGAAGGGCAAAATCCTCTGTTGTTAGTCAGACATGGAAGAAGGACGTCATCTCAATTCCAAACAAAAGGGCACTGAGCAGGCATAGCTAGATGTACCATTTTCTCCTCCTTGGTGTACTTTATCTTTATCTCCTGGGAAAGAAACGCCAAGATGTTGATGACCATTACTTAATGATCACAGCTTATTGACGCCATGTGTTTCTGTGAAAAGGAAAACCATTGTGTGGTACTGTCTGTGCTCCCAGACTCGCTCCAGCAGGGAGCCCCCTGGGGCAGCCTGTGTCCCTGAGCCTCAGCTGACATGGATCACTGCCTACAATGTGTCAGCATCACTTTAGATTCTTCACATGTTTCATAAACCTTCCATATGCCTTGTAAGATAGGTGCAGTCTACAGATGCAGATGCTGATGAGGTTATGTGTGCATCACACGCTAGGAGGTGGAGAGCCTGACTCACGTCCTAGCAGCCTGGTTCCAGAGTGCAGGCTCCTAACCCCTCCACAGCTCTTTCCCCCACTAGCATCCACCTGACTTCCACAGAGCCCTGTGGACCTAGATTAAATCCTGCAAATTTTATTCACAATCCTTTAGGTTCTGATGTGATCACATCCACGCAAGTGACTGGTTTGGGGAGAGCAACCATATAGTAAGAACTGGGGATGAAAAAAGATCACTCTGATACATACTCAAGAATAATGTGACCTTGGGTGTCATTTCCTAAATTTGACTCATTAATACTATTTTCAAATAATGAAGCTAATGATTATTGAGATATTATTGAGTACTTAACTAAATGTAAAAAGTCCTTTACATATATCACCTCTTTATCCATCCAGCTATCAAATGAATGTAGTATTAGTGTCCTGAGTTTAAAGATGAATTTAGACTTATTGAGTAATTTTGCAATGTTATACAGCTTCTTCAAAGGCAACACTGTCTCCAGTGACCACATTCTTAGCCATTGAGCTATATCAGTGCCCTTGATGGCTGGTTTGCAGTTCAGGATGGACATCTTTCCAATTAGTTAGCTTTCCTGAAAACTTGGGAGCAGGATAAACTTGGTCTCTGTGTTCCTGAATTTTGTTTTGCTGATTCTGTTCTGCTCTTGAACCATCTGTGTACCATTCTTTCTTTCTTTAGTATTTAGCTTTCATCATCTGGCTTTAATTTGCTCAAACTCTTTCCTCTATGCAATTTGTATTGTTTTGGTTTCTTTTTCTATGGAAACCATTTTTTGGGTAGTTAATTTAATAATAGATGTTTTTACTACTTTGAAGTCTTAGGCTTTCACTATAATAACATAATTTATATAGGACTATGGTAGATGGTTTCAGTAAGAATTATTTATACATACATAATTTTAAATTTATAAAAATTTTTTGGGCCCTACAAGTATCTTTGTGAATTGTTTGTTCAACTCCCTTGCCAATGTCACTTTTTCCACATGGCAAGATTTGAGGGGTATAGAAAAGTGTCTGCCTTATATACTTGTTAATGGCATAGAGAAATAAAGTATTATATCCAGAGAAATAAAATATATCCAGAAATGCCTCTGAAACAAAGTCATCCCTGAAGGACCATGTACTAACTTACAGTGTTATAACAGCCAAACAAATTGCTTCAAGTTGCAGAGGGTGAGGCAGGACCTTTGGTAAAAGAGGTCTGAGACAGGTAAATTCATCCCAGGGCAGAACACTTTACTTAAGGCATGTATGTGGATCAGAGAGCATGGCAGATCTGAGAGTCTTGAAGAAAGTGGGTTGCAGCAGGAGCAAGGGGTGCAGAGAGAATAAGAGGAAGTTGAGAAGGCAAAAGAAGTTACATCTGTGTGTGGACTTGCAGGGCACATCCCCATGCTCCGCTCACAGTTCTTCTTTTCTGATAAACTTTCACCCCTCCCCTGGTCTCCCCGCCAACATCCCAGCCCAAGTGATAGTGGGAACAGCCAAGTTTACACCACATGTCTTTGCTTTCACAGCTGATTGGGCAAATATGGGCCAATATGTTCCTTCTCAAATCTCTGAGCCCAAGAGATTCTAGACAGTTGGCTGTTCTCCCAAACAGAGGAGATATAAATCAGGACTTCTGATTTGTATCTCTGAAGATACAAACTTCCACTGAAGAGGAAGAATGAGGGAGACCCTAGAGCTGGAACTCTTGGTTCTCCAGTGCTCTAGCTGCAGTTTGGTCTAATCCATTTCATAGGACCGTTTGTAACTCTGCCCTTGGCATTGGTCCTCTGCTTTTTTGCTTAATTGATTGCACTTCTTATCATTTATAACTGGTCACTTTTTTATGTGGTCAATACATATAACATAAAGTTTACCATTTTAACCATTTTTAATGGGTTCAGTCAATGCCATTAAGCTCATTAACATTGTAGTGTGATCATTGCCTGCACCCATCTCCAGGACTTTTTTCATCTTCCTAAACAGAAACTCTGTACCTGCTAAACAGCTCCGCATTCTCCTCTGCCCTCAACCCCTGGCAACCACTACTCTACTTTCTGTCTTTATGAATATGATGACTCTATGTACCTCATGTAAGTGAAACCAACAGTATTTGTTCTTTTGTGACTGGCTTATTTCCCTTAGCATGATGTCTTCAAAGTTCATCCACGTTGTAGCATGTGTCAAGGTTTCCTTTCTTTTTAAGGCTGAGCAATATTTCCTTGATTGCGTATACCACATTTGGTTTATTTATTCATCCATTGAAGGGCCCTTGAATTGCTTCCACATATTGGCCGTTGTGTATAATGCTGCTATAAACATGAGTGTACAAATATCTTTTTGCATCCCTGCTTTTGATTCTTTTGGTATGTACCCAGAAGTGGAATTGCCAGATCATATGAGAATTCTAGGTTTAGTTTTTTGAGAAACTGCCATATTGTTTTTCCACAGCAACTTCAACATTTTACATTCGCACCAGAAATACCCAAGGGCTCCAATTTCTTCACATCTTTGCCAACACTTACTGTTTTATGTTATTTTTACAAAAGCCATCCAAATGAATTTGAAGTAGAATCACATTGGGTTTTGATTTACAGATCCTTAGTGATTTGTGATGTTAAGCATATTTTCATGAGTTTATTGTCTTATAGTATATCTTCTTTGGAGAAATGCTTATTCAATTATTCATTTAAAAATTGTTGTTGTTGCTCTCATCGAGTCCTTCATATATTCTGGATATCAACCCTTTATCAGATATGTGATCTGCAAGTATTTTATCCCATTCTATGTGCTGCCTTTTCACACTATTGACAGTGTCCTTTGATACAAAAATTTAAAAAATTTTGATGTAGTCTATATTATCTTCTTTTGCTTTTGTTAATGTATTTTTGGCCTCATAGTCAAGAAATTATTGCCAAATCCAGCATCATGAAGCTTTCTTCCTTCTGTTTTTTTTCTAATAGTTTTAGCTTTTATATTGAAATCTTTGGTCCATTTTGAGTTAGTTTTTGTGTTTGGTGTAAGGTAAGAGTCCAGGGTCATTCCTTTGCATGTGGATACTCAGCTTATTCAACATCATTTGTTGAAGACTGCTTTTGTCATTGAGTGATCTTGACACAATGGTAGAAAATTATTTGACCATATATGTAAGGGTTTATTTCTAGGCTCCATGTTTTATTCCATTGATCTAAATGTCTGTGTTTATGCCAGTATCATAGTTTTAAAGTTTGAAATAAGAACGTGTGGATTTCCAGCTTTGTTCTTCTGTTTCAAGATGGTTTTGGCTATTCAGGGTCCCTTGTGAGTCCATATAAATTTTAGGATGGATTTC
This sequence comes from Bos mutus, assembly GCF_027580195.1. NCBI lineage: Eukaryota > Metazoa > Chordata > Mammalia > Artiodactyla > Bovidae > Bos > Bos mutus. The sequence continues at coordinate 13,413,703 of NC_091625.1, forward strand.
TAAGTTTATGCAAAACACATTTTTGAAATTTTAGTAAGGATTGTCTTGCTTGAACTCTTGCATCTTTGCTTTGAGCTTCTATTTTAAAAAAGTAATTAGCTTGTTAAGTTTTAAAATTTGCTTTTATTTGTTCCATGAGTATTCTTTGCCATTTGTTTCCCCAGTCTCTCCTTCTTCCCTAGCCGACAAACATTTTGGTTGTATTTTAGTGACATTTATTCAAATGATTCCTTTTTATTTCTTCTTTGCATGCTTCTGTGCTAAGTCACTTCAGTTGTATTTGACTCTTTGTGACTATGGACTATAGCCTGAGAGGCTCCTCTATCCATGGGATTCTCCAGGTGAGAATACTGGAGTGGATTGCCATGCCCTCCTCCAGGGGATCTTCCCAACCCAAGTATTGAACCCGCATCTCTTATGTTTCCTGCATTGGCAGTAGGTTCTTTACCACTCATACCACCTGGGAAACCCTATTTCTTCTTTATTCAACCCTAAATGAGTAGAGTTGTTTCTGCACCATGTATTATAGAAGGTTCAAGCTTGTAGAAATTTTGCACTACAAGTTCTTTATGATACAGGGTTGTGTGGGTAAATTCTTTGAGGTTTTCTTTTCTCCCAGCTACTTGAGATTGTCAACCACATCGCTATCCATAATGTACTCCACTCTGTCCTACCTTTTGAAAACTTCCTAAAAATCTGAGTGATTCCTCCGTTACCCCGACCTTCCCTTCTCCTCCTTGACCCAGGCTTCACACCCTCTCAGGTTGTCCCACTGGCCCTGGAGACCTGTGCTCTGACAGCTTTGTCATACTTGCTGCGTGTCTTGCTATACCTCTGTTAGACTTTCAATGTATTTGGCAGCCCATTCTCATGTACTGTGTTTTGGAAGTATAAAAGTCCCTGAATTTTATTAAACATGGAGCTTAACTCTCTGTTACTCATTTTCTTAGGGTTTTTTATTTTTTGGTGATTTCCTGAAGGAGGAGAGACTAGCCTTATAATTTCCAGCAATGAATCTGGGAGGCAAAACTTTAGCTTGTTGAAATAACAATCATAGAAGGTTGACTTTCATGAGCAAGAAATGTGAGGAGAATGGGTAATATCAGAATAGCAAACAATTTAAGGGAAACTCTAGTTAAGTGAAGACACCTGTGAGATCTGCATGAATGACAGCACGTGGAATGCAGAACTGGTGTGCATTAGCTGTCATTGGCCTTCATAGTCAACTTTAGGATACTCTGTAGATCTCTGCTCTAGGCTTATGCCTATTTATGATTTTGTTTTCCAATCTAGTATTGTCATTTGGTGTTTCCAAGTCTAAAATTCCTGGCTTAAATGCTTTCCATATTCTTCCTTTCAATCCATTGAATCCATTGGCTGTACCCTCCTTTTATCCTTTTGCTGCTGCTGCTGCTGCTGCTAAGTCGCTTCAGTCGTGTCCAACTCTGTGCAACCCCATAGACGACAGCCCACCAGGCTCCGCCATCCCTGGGATTCTCCAGGCAAGAACACTGGAGTGGGTTGCCATTTCCTTCTCCAATGAAAGTGAAAGTGAAGTTGCTCAGTCATGTCCGACTCTTAGTGACCCCATGGACTGCCTACCACCAATCAACTAGTTTCTGCTTAGCAGATTGGGTGAGTTTCTATGTTTTCAAGGTAATATGAATGTGACAGGGCAATAGGTAGTTTAGTCTTCATTTCCATTTTCTATAAGCTGGAATTATGAAGAGGATATGGGAAGTCTACCTTACATTCAGGATATGAGCAGAAGCTGGAATCAAGTATGAATAAGGGAGGTTATGATTTCCACATGAGATTGGAAATGTTTAGATAATAATAGTGTTTAGCCCTGGAGAAGGAAATGGCAACCCACTCCAGTGTTCTTGCCTGGAGAATCCCAGGGACGGGGGAGCCTGGTGGGCTGCCATCTATGGGGTGGCACAGAGTCGGACACGACTGAAGTGACTTAGCAGCAGCAGCAGCAGCAGTAGCAGTGTTTAGCCCACCAGAGAGAGTTATTCTAAGGGAGGTTGTGTGACAGAGAAGCTTAGATGAGGGTTTGTTTCCTTTATAGTAGGCACCTGTAGGAATATTATCTAGGACAAAGTGCTCAATAAAGCACAGTAATGAGTAGCAGTACAGTGGAGTGGTGGGGGAGGGGAGTGGTTGGGCAGAGATTCAGTGAAGCAGTGGATTTTTATAGATGTTGTCATAAAATAATCCATAAAACATGTATGGGAATTCCCTTTTCCTTTTCCAACTCTGCCCTTCTCTCATGCTTCTCCTTGTTTTTCATTTTTCCTTCTAGTTTGCCCTAAGTATTCATTTTGCCTTGTATAGGATTGTGAAATATGGTAGATGACTGAAGAGAATAGTCAGTTCAGACTTGCAGAGATTACCCTTATTATATCATGTAGACTCCCTAATATTATAACAGTATATAGAACTATTCAACCATGGTCATAAAATTAGTTTTTGAAATACTGGAAATAGAATACTTACCTTGTTTTCAAATTTTAAATTGGAAGATAATTGCTTTACAATATTGTGTTAGTTTCTGCCGTATATCAACGTGAATCAGCCACAGATGAACATATGTCCCCTCCCTCTTGAACCTGCCTCCCACCTCCCGCCCCATCCTACCCTCTAGGTTGTCACAGAGCACTGGGCGTGAGCTCCCTGTGTCATACAGCCAGCGGACATTTGCTATTTTATATATGGTAACATATATGTTTCAATGTTGCTCCTTCAATTGGTCCCTCCCTCTCCTTCCCCCACTTTGTCCACAAGTTTGTTCTCTATGTCTGCGTTTCTAATGCTGCTCTGCAAATAGGTTCATCTTTCTAGATCCATATATATGCATTAATATACGGTATTTATTTTTCTCTTTCTGACTTAGTTCACTTTATATAATAGGCTCTAGGTTCATTTACCTCATTAGAATGGACTCAAATGAGTTCCCTTCTATGGATGAGTAATATTCCATTGTATATATGTACCACAACTTCTCTATCCATTCAAAAGTTAGTAGAAGAAATCATAAAGATCAGAGCAGAAGTAAATGAAAAAGAAACCAAGGAGACACTAGCAAAGATCAATAAAACTAAAAACTGGTTCTTTGACAAGATAAACAAAATTGACAAATCATTAGCCAGACTCATCAAGAAAAAAGGGGAGAAGATTCAAGTCAATAAAATTAGAAATGAAAAAGAAGTTACAACAGACAATGCAGAAATACAAAGGAGCATGAGACTACTACAAACAACTATATGTCAATAAAATGGACAACCTCAAAGAAATGGACAAATTCTTAGAAAAGTATTACCTTCCAGAACTGAACCAGGAAGAAATAGAAAATATGAAGAGACCAATCACAAGCACAGAAACCAAAACTGTAATAAAAAAAGTCTTCCAACAAACAAAAGCTCAAGGCCAGATGGTTTCACAGGTGAATTCTACCAAAAGTTTAGAGAAGAGCTAACCTCTATACTGGGAGAAGGCAATGGCACCCCACTCCAGTACTCTTGCCTGGAAAATCCCATGGATGGAGGAGCCTGGTAGGCTGCAGTCCATGGGGTCGCTAGGAGTTGGACACGACTGAGCGACTTCACTTTCACTTTTCACTTTCATGCATTGGAGAAGGAAATGGCAACCCACTCCAGTGTTCTTGCCTGGAGAATCCCAGGGATGGGGGAGCCTGGTGGGCTGCCATCTATGGGGTCGCACAGAGTCGGACACGACTGATGCAACTTAGCAGCAGCAGCAGCAGCAGCAACAACAGCAGCAGCAACATCTATACTGCTCAAACTCCTCTTGAAAACTGCAGAGGAAGGAAAACTCCCAAACTCATTCTACAAGGCCACCATCACCCTGATATCAAAGCCATACAAAAAAGAAAATTATAGGCCAGTATCACTCATGAACATAGATGCAAAAATCCTCAACAAAATGCTAGTAAACAGAATCCAACAACACACAAAAAGGATCATATATCATGATCAAATGGGCTTTATCCCAGGCATGCAAGGATTCTTCAACAGCCATTTATGTAAAAACTCTCCAAAAAGTAGGTATAGAAGGATCATACCTCAACATATGATGGTGGGAAGGATTGATGCTGAGGAAGATTTCCTGATGCTGGGAAAGATTGAAGGCTGGAGGAGAAAGGGATGACAGAAGATGAGATGATTGGATGGCATCACAGACTCAATGGACATGAGTTTGAATAAACTCCAGAAGTTGGTGATGGACAGGAAGACCTGGCATGCTGCTGTTCAGAGGGTCGCAAAGAGTCGGACACAACTGAATGACTGAACTGAACTGACCTCAACATAATGAAGGCCGTATATTACAAACCAACAGCAAACATTATTTTCAATGGTGAAAAACTGCTGAAAGCATTTCCTCTAAGATCAGGAACAAGACAAGGGTGCCCATTCTCACCACTATTATTCAACATAGTTTTGGAAGTCCTAGCCATAGCAATCAGAGAAGAAAAAGAAATAAAAAGAATCCAGATGAGAAAGAACAAGTAACTCTCAGTATTTGAAGATGACATGATACCATATATAGAAAACCCTAAAGATGCCACCAGAAAGTTATTAGCATTAATCCATGAATGTAGTAAAGTCATAGGATATAAAATTAATACTTAGAAATCCCTTGCATTCCTATATACTAACAATAAAAAATAAGAAAGAGAAATTAAGGAAACAACCCCATTCACCATTGCAACAAAAAGAATAAAGTGCCTAGGAATAAACCTACCTAAAGAGGTGAAAGACCTGTATGCAGAAAGCAATAAGACATCAACGAAAGAAATCAAAGACAACACAAAACAAATGAAGAGATATACCATGTTCTTGGACTGGAAGAATCAATATTGTGAAAATAATTATACTACCTAAAGCAATCTACAGATTAAATACAATTTCTATCAAACTACCAATGGTATTTTTCACAGGAATAGAACAAAAAAATTCACAATTTGTATGGAAACACAAAAGACCCTGGATAGGCAAAGCAATCTTGAGAAAGAAAAACAGAGCTGGCTTCAGACTATACTACAATGCTACAGTCATCAAGACACTATGGTACTGGCACAAAAACAGAAATACAGATCAAAGGAACAAGATAGAAAACCCAGATATAAACCCACACATTGATAGACACATTATCTTTGACAAAGGAGGCAAGAATACACAATGGAGAAAAGACAGCCTCTTCAATGAGTGGTATTGTGAAAACTGGAGGAGTACTTACCTTTTAAAGCATGGTTACAATCCTATAGTAATTATGTTAAAGCATATTGCATCTAAATGCTACTTCTAGAGACAAATAATGTGTCTCATAGTTCCATGTATTAAGGAGAAAAAAGGTGCATAAGTTGTTATCAAGGCAAACATTATCAGGTGCATATTTTCCAAATTTTGTTTTCAATTCTTTAAATTTTTCATGAAGAGGATTTCTGTAATATGCAAGTCATTGTCCATTAGCATACTGACCATTATACAGTTTTCAAATGAGTTCAATTTTTAAAATGTTTGAGATAAAATCAAGAGTTCTAACCAAGTTCTATCCCTCTAAAGGATAATATCAGTTATATCAGAATAAGTAAGGGAGAAATCATATACATATTTTTTAAATGAAATAATATGGTGTCACATTCTTTAAAACTTATTTAAATTCTCTCACATGCTGTATCTCTTGAATTGATCTCATTCTTCTATGTCTCATTTTATTGTACTGAATGTATGTTTTTCAAGTTCCAGGAAAAATTCTTTGTTAAATTTATAGTTGGCCTCTTTACTCCCCAGAGCTTGCAAATGATATCAGAATGGGAAATATTGTGAATTATTCTAAATAATTGGAACTTTGGAAATGAAATTTGTTCTCCAATGCAAGTAAAATAATTGTTTTTTCCTGGAGTGCATTAATTCTAATTTTATTACCTATCCACTTTATGAAGTTTCTCTACTTTTTATGTGGAAAAAGTAAGAAATAGAATTGCTATACACATTTCAATTATGAGAAACTCTATAGTAGCATAAGCCAAAATTAAAGAATGTCTTCCATTTTAGAACAATTATTTCCATCTTTATTATATAGAAAAGGGAATCTTTCAGTCCCATTTCCCAAGTGAGTTATTGTTTTCTAAATAGCACACGCTAGAATAGTTGGATGATGGACCCAGATGTTAGAGGATTAGTTCAACTTTTCAAATGTTCAAGGTGAGATGAAATTCAGAGTTCTAATCAAGTTCTCTTCCACCTAAAGGGGAAACATAATGCCTCTATTTTTCCTTCTCATACATAGAATCTTAGAGTTGGCAGGGGTCCCGAAACGTTATTTTTTTCTAAGCTATTTGATCCAAGAATGATGGACTTCTTCCTGATTGTTTAAATTTGGCCATTTGGGGGTCTGATTCAGAAATTAGAAAGTCCTAAATTGGTCAAGGATTGCCAAACTATAACATCAAAGAATTAAGCTTAGTTAAAAAAAATAAAAACTGTGAATTCTGATTGAGTGCTAAACTTGGCAAATAGCTTTGGAGAAATCATCTGCCTTACATAAAGTGGGTTTGTTTCTCCAGAAAATGATGCCCATTAACTTTTTTTTTTAAACAAATACTAGTCATTTATTAATATAATAGTATGAAAAGAAAGAAGAGTATTAGAGTCACACAGCCTTAAATTTCTTTCAAATGCTTGAGCTATTTGTTCCACAACATCTTATTTTTTTTTTCAAATAATGAGCGCTTGATAATGAATTTTTGGTAGTCAGGACCTATAAGGCTCTTTGTCCTCCAGATGCTATTAGGACTATACTGAAGCAGTCTTGTAGTTATGTGTATTTAATGCCCTAAAATTGGAAAATAAATGCACATTTAATTTTACTAGTGCAGGTAATAAATCTGTATATCTATTTTTGGTTTGTTTTTAAAAATTAATTAATTAATTTTAATTGAAGACTAATTACTTTACTAATTACTAATTAGTACTTTACTAATTACTTTAGTGTTGTGGTGGTCTTTGCCATACATTGACATGAATCAGCCACTCATGTACATATGTCCTTCCATCCCGAACCCTCCTCCCACCACTCTCCCCATCCCATCCCTCTGGGTTGTCCCAGTGCAATGACTTGATTGCTCTGTTTCATGCATTGCACTTGGACTGGTCATGTTTCACATATGGTAATATGTATGTTTCAATTCTATTCTCTCCAATCATCCCACCCTTGCCTTCTCCCACAGAGTCCAAAAGTCTGTTCTTTACATCTGTGTCTTTTGCTGTCTTGCATATTGGGTCATCGTTACCATCTTTCTAAATTCCATATATATGCGTTAGTATACTGTATTGGTGTTTTTCTTTCTGGCTTACTTCACTCTGTATAATAGGCTCCAGTTTTATCCACCTCATTAGAACTGATTCAAATGTATTCTTTTTAATGGCTGAGTAATACTGCATTGTGTATATGTACCACAGCTTTCTTATCCATTCATCTGCTGATGGACATCTAGGTTGCTTCCATGTCCTGGCTATTATAAACAGTGCTGTGATGAACATTGGGGTACACGTGTCTCTTTCAATTCTGGTTTCCTCAGTGTGTATGCCCAGTAGTGGGACTGCTGGGTCATCTGGCAGTTCTATTTTGTTTTTTAAGGAATCTCCACACTGTTTTCCGTAGTGGCTGTACTAGTTTGCATTCCCACCAACAGTGTAAGAGGGTTCCCTTTTCTCCATACCCTCTCCAGCATTTATTGTTTGTAGACTTTTTGATGACAGTCATTCTGATCAGCATGAGATCGTACCTAATTGTGGTTTTGATTTGCATTTCTCTGATAATGAGTGATGTTGAGCATCTTTTCATGTGTTTATTAGCCATCTGTATGTCTTCTTTGGAGAAATGTTTGTTTAGTTCTTTGGCCCATTTTTTGATTGGATCGTTTATTTTTCTGGTATTGAGCTGCACGAGCTGCTTGTTTATATTGAAGATTAATTCTTTGTCAGTTGTTTCATTTGTTATTATTGTCTCCCATTCTGAAGATTGTCTTTTCACCTTGCTTATAGTTTCCTTCATTGTGCAAAAGCTTTTAAATTTAATTAGGTTCCATTTGTATATTTTTGCTTTTATTTCCATTACTCTGGAAGGGGGTCATAGAGGATCTTGTTCTGATTTATGTCAGAGACTGTTCTGCCTATGTTTTCCTCTAGGACTTTTATAGTTTCTGGTCTTACATTTAGATCTTTAATCCATTTTGAGTTTATTTTTGTGTATGGTGTTAGAAAGTGTTCTAGTTTCATTCTTTTACAGGTGGTCGACCAGCTTTCCCAGCACTTGTTAAAAAGATTGTCTTTTCCCCATTGTATATTTTTGCCTCCTTTGTCAAAGATAAGGTGTCCATAGCTGTGTGAATTCATCTCTGGGCTTTCCATTTTGTTCCATTGATCTATATTTCTGTCTTTGTGCCAGTACCATACTGTCTTAATGACTAACTTTGTAGTATAGTCTGAAGTCAGGCAGGTTGATTCCTCCAGTTCCATTCTTGTTTCTCAAGATTGCTTTGGCTATTATAGTTTTTTTTGTGTGTGTGTTTCCATACAAATTGTGAAATTATTTGTTCTAGTTTTATGAAAAATACCATTGGTAGCTTGGTAGGGATTGCATTGAATCTATAGATTGCTCTGGGTAGTATACTCATTTTCACTATATTGATTCTTCCGATCCATGAACGTGATATATATTTCTTCATCTATTTGTGTCATCTTTGATTTCTTTCACCAGTGTTTTATAGATTTCTATATATAGGTCTTTTGTTTCTTTAGGTAAATTTATTCCTAAGTATTTCATTCTTTTTATTGCAATGGCAAGTGGGATTATCTCTTTAATTTCTCTTTCTGTTTTCTCATTGTTAGTGTATAAGGATGCAAGGGATTTCTGTATATTAATTTTATATCCTGAAACTTTACTATATTCATTGATTAGATCTAGTAATTTTCTGTTGGTGTCTTTAAGGTTTTCTATGTAGAGAATCATGTCACCTGCAAACTGTGACAATTTTACTTCTTTTCCAGTCTGGATTCTTTTTATCTCTTTTTCTTCTCTGATTGCTGTGGCTAAAACTTGCAAAACTATGCTGAATAGTAGTGGTGAGAGTAGGCACCCTTGTCTTGTTCCTGACACTATAGGAAATGCTTTCATTTTTTCACCATTGAGGATAATGTTTGCTGTGGATTTATCATATATGGCTTTTATTATGTTGAGGTATGTTACTTCAATGCCTTTTCTGGAGAGTTTTTATGATAAATGGGTGTTGAATGTTGTCAAAGGCTTTCTCTGCATCTATTGAAATGATCATATGGTTTTTATTCTTTAGTTTGTTAATTTGATCTATCACATTGATTGATCTGAGAATATTGATCAATCTTTGCATCCCTGGGATAAAGCCCTCTTGGTCATGATGGATGATCTTTGGAATATATTGTTGGATTTCTGTTTGCTAGAATTTTGTTGACAATTTTTGCATCTGTGTTCATCAGTGATATTGGCCTGTAGTTTTCTTTTTTTGTGTTGCATCTTTGTCTGGTTTTAGTATTTAAATACTAAGTATTTAGTATTTAAATACTGGTATTTAGTATTTAGGGTGATGGTGGTTTCATAGTTTGCGAGTCTACCTTCTTCTGCAATATTCTGGATAAGTTTGAGTAGGATAGGTGTTAGCTCTTCTCTAAATTTTTGGTAGAATTCACCTGTGAAGCCATCTGGTCCTGGACTTTTGTTTGTTGGAAGATTTTTGATTACCGTTTTGATTTCTGTCCTTGTGATGGGCCTGTTAAGATTTTCTGTTTCTTCCTGGTTCAGTTTGAAAGGTTATACTTTTCTAAGAATTCAACCATTTCTTCCATGCTGTCCATCTTATTGGCACATAGTTGCTGATAGTAGTCTCTTATGATCCTTTATATTTCTGTCTTGTCTTGTGATTTCTCCATTTTAATTTCTAATTTTATTGATTTGATTCTTCTCCCTTTTTTTCTTGATGACTCTGGCTAATGGTTTGTCTATTTTATTTATCTTTTCAAATAACTAGCTTTTAGTTTTGTTGATTTTTTTTGCTATAGTCTCCTTTGTTCCTTTTTCATTTATTAATGCTCTAATTTTTATGATTTCTTTCCTTCTACTAACCTTGAGGTTCTTAATTTCTTCTTTTCCTAGTTGCTTTAGGTGTAAAGTTAGATTATTTATTTGATGTTACTCTTGTTTCTTGAGGTAAGCTTGTATTCTATGAACCTTCCTCTTATACTGCTTTTACTGAATCCCATAGGTTTGGGGTTGCCGTGTTTTCATTTTCATTTGTTACTATGCATATTTTGATTTCCTTTTTTATTTCTTCCATGATTTGTTGGTTAGTCAGAAGCATATTATTTAGTCTCCATATGTTTGTATTTTTAATAGTTTTTTTTTCCTGTAGTTGACTTCTAATCTAACCACTTTGTGATCAGAAAAAGATGCTTGAAATGATCTCAATTTTTAAAAATTTACCAAGGCTAGATTTATGACCCAGGATGTGATCTATCCTGGATAATGTTCCGTGTGCACTTGAGAAAAAGGTGAAATTCATTGTTTTGTGGTGAAATGTCCTATAGATATCAGTTAGGTCCATCTGGTCCATTGTATCATTTAAAGCTTGTGTTTCCTTGCTAATTTTCTGTTGGTTGATCTATCCATAGGTGTGAGTGGAGTATTAAAGTTTCCCACTATTTTTGTGTTACTGTTCATTTCCATTTTCATACTTGTTAGCATTTGCCTTACATATTGAGGTGCTCCTATGTTGGGTGCCTATATATTTATAATTGTTATATCTTCTTGGATTGATCCTTTGACCATTATATAGTGTCCTTCTTTGTCTCTTTTCATGGTCTTTATTTCAAAGTCTGTTTTATCTGATATGAGTATTGCTACTCCTGCTTTCTTTTGGTCTCCATTTGCATGAAATATTTTTCCAGTCCTTCACTTTAAGTCTGTATGTGTCCCTTGGTTTGAGGTGGGTCCCTAGTAGACAGCATATATAGGGGTCTTGTTTTTGTATCCATTCAGCAGTTTTTGTCTTTTGGTTGGGGCATTCAACCTATTTACATTTAAGGTAACTATTGATAAGTATGATCCTGTTGCCATTTACTTTGTTGTTTTGGGCTTGATTTTATAAACCTTTTCTGTTCCCTGTCTAGAGAAGATCCTTTAGCATTTGTTGAAGAGGTGGTTTGGTGGTGCTATATTCTCTCAGCTTTTGCTTGTCTATAAAACTTTTGATTTCTCCTTCATTTGTGAATGAGATGCTTGCTGGGTATAGTAATCTTGGTTGTAGGTTTTTCCCTTTCATCACTTTAAGTATGTCCTGCCATTCCTTTCTGGCCTGAAGAGTTTCTATTGAAAGATTAGCTGTTATCCTTATGGGGATCCCCTTGTGTGTTATTTGTTGCTTTTCTCTTGCTGCTTTTAATATTTGCTCTTTGTGTTTGATCTTCATTAGTTTGATTAATATGTGTCTTGGGGTGTTTCACCTTGGGTTTATCCTGTTTGGGACTCTCTGGGTTTCTTGGACTTGGGTGACTATTTCCGTCCCTGTTTTAGGGAAGTTTTCAACTATTATCTCCTCAAGTATTTTCTCATACCCTTTATTTTTTTCTTCTTCTGGGACACCTATGAGTCAAATTTTGGGGTGTTTAACATTGTCCCAGAGGTTTCTGAGGTTGTCCTCATTTCTTTTAATTCTTTGTTCCTCTCTGCTTCTTTCATATCTACCATTCAATCTTCCACTTCACTTATGCTCTCTTATGCCTCAGTTATTCTCCTGATGGTTCCCTCTAGAGTGCTTTTAATCTTAGTTATTGCATTATTCATTATTGATTGAATCTTCTTTATTTCTTTAGGTCCTTGTTAAGCATTTCTTGCATCGTCTCAATCCTTGTCTCTGGTCTATTTATCTGTAACTCCATCTTGTTTTCAAGATTTTGGGCCATCTTTACTATCATTATTCTGAATTCTTTTTCAGGTAGACTCCCTATCTCCTCCTCTTTTGTTTGGTGTGGTGGGTATTTATCATGTTCCTTTACATGCTGAATATTTCTCTGCCTTTTCATTTTGTTTGCATTGCTGTGTTTTGGGTGCCCTTTCTGTAGGCTGGAAGTCCATGGTTCCTCTTTATTGTGGAGTCTGCTTCCTGTGGGTGGGGTTGGACTAGTGACTTGTCAAGGTTTCCTGGTTGGGGGAGCTTGTGTCTGTGTTCTGGTGGGTGGAGCTGGATCTCTTCTCTCTGGAGTGCAATGAAGTGCCCACTAGTGAGTTTTGGGGTGTCTATGGGTTTGGCATGGCTTTGGGCAGCCTGTCTTTTAATGCTCAACATTGTGTTCCTGCTTTGCTGGAGAATTACCAAATTGTATGTCTTGCACTGGCACTTGTTGGCTCTTGGGTGGAGCTTGGTTTCAGTGTAGGTATGGAGACTTTTGGGTGAGCTCTTGTCTATTAATGTTCCCTAGAATCAGGAGTTCTCTGATGTTCTCAAGTTTTAGAGTTAAGCCTCCTGCCTCTGGCTTTCAGTCCTTCTCTTACAGTAGCCTTAAGACTTCTCCATCCATACAGCACAGATAATAAAACATCTAGGTTAATGGTGAAAAAATTCTCCACAGTGAGGGACACCCAGAGAGATTCACAGAGTTACACAGAGAAGAGAAGAGACAAGAGAGAGATAGAGGTGACTAGGAGAAGAGGGGGAGTCAAAAAGGGAGAGAGCAATCTAGCCAGTAATCAGTTCTCTAAGTACTCTCCATAGCCCTGAACACCCTGAGAGAGTCACAGAGTTACATAAAGAAGACAAGAGGGATGAGGGAGATATAGGTGACCAGGAGGAGAAGAGGGGAGTCAAAAGGGGATAGAGCAATCTAGCCAGTAATCAGTTCCCTAATTGTTCTCCACAGCCCAGAACACCGAGGGAGATTCACAGAGTTAAGCAGAGAAGAGAAGGGGGAAGAAGGAGATAAAGGTGACCTGGGGGAGAAAAGGGAGAGTCAGAAGAGGAGAGAGCAATCAAGACAGTAATCATACCCCTAAGTGAAAATGGATACTGAAAATTAGATTCTTAACGGTACAAAATTAATAAAAAATACCAAAATGCAAAGATTAAAAATCTAGAATAGAGGTTTGACTCTCAAAAATACAAAACAAAATCAATCACAAAAACTTAAAAAAATATGAAATTTGTTTTAAAAATAGGGTCTTTTTTTGCAAGGTAATAGTAGGTTATAAAAATGAAAATTAAAGGAATAATAAAGAACTTAAATTTTTTTTTTAAATTAAAAAGTGATAATAAAAATATATCTAAGAATTTCTTTGGAGCTGTTGTGGGCAGTGTGGGGTCAGTTCAGTTTCAGATAGTTCCTTGTTCCAGCTGGTACTTGTTCTCAAGGTCTATAGGCCCCTTCCACTGCACAGTCAATATTAACTGCAGGGTTTCAATCTGTCCTACTTTTCACTTCCATAGCAGTTCCCGCTTCTTTGTTTATTTTGGCTTTCTCTGTTTGCAAGTCTCTTCAGTGTCTAATTTCTGCCCTGACACAAGGGGGCAAAGGTGGTCACTTATTTAGGCTCACTTGTTTAGTTGTGTTGTGGGAGGGAGGGACACTGCAAACAAGTATCATTGTCATGTGTGGAGAGTGCTCACAGTGTATGGCCCATGCTGGGTTTGCCACAGCCCAAGGTGGTGTGTGCTTCCAGGGTCTACACTGGTCAGGCTTCTGCATGCTCTGAAGGACCACTGTCCCAAGTGGGCCTGGCATTTTGTGCATTTCCCAGGTCTAAGCCTTTCAGGTTCTCGGGTACTCTGCAAGGGCACAACCCAGGTGGGCTGTGTGTTTTATGCCCTTCCCAGGTCCAAGCAGCTCAGGTGACCGGGTGCTTGGCAAATGCACTATCCCAGGTGGGCCATGCATCTTAATCACCTCCTCAGTCCTGGCTGCTCAGTGTCCAGGGTACGCCACGAGAGCATTAATTCTTTGTTCCTCTCTGCTTCTTTCATATCTACCATTCTATCTTCCACTTCACTTATGCACACAGGCATGCCATGTGTCTCCTCTGGGGAGCTGATCTTAGGCTGTGACACTCCTGGCAGGTGTCAACCATCCAGAATCCCAGGAAGATGTAGTTAGCAACTGGGAGTCTGCTCACAGTTTGGTGGAAGTGCCGTCTCTGTGGCAAAAATTGCAGAAGCCCCTTGCCTTTGGCTCTGGCTGTCACAGGCCTGCCTCTCTGCCTCTAGGGTTGGGAGGTGGGGAGCTATATGCATCCAGCTAGCTCTCCTTTAATATTTGCTCAATCCTTTGTTCTGTGAGCACACCTGGCTGCACTTTAGAGCCTTTTGTGGGAAAGATCTTTCTTTTTTTTTTTTTTGGTTTCTCTGGTGATCCCATGGTTTGGGTTGCTATCTCATGTTAGCTCCCTTAGATTGTTTCTCAGGGCATTCAGGCCTGGTCCTTGCCCTAAGGACCAATGATGCAGCCTGTGCCTCCCTGCCTAGCCCCTACTTGCTGGTGGCAGACACTAGCATCTGGGCTACTTTTCCACTGGCAGTTGCAGTCAGGTGTGTATTCTGTGGTTTTTTGTTTTTTTTTTTTTTCTTTCTTGGTTATGTTGCCCTCTGAGATTCCAAAACTCCCCACAGACCCGCCTGTGAGAGGGTTTCCTACTGTGTGGAAACTTCTTCTCCTTCAAGACTTCCTCCCCAGAATGGGTCTCCATCCCTAACTCTTTTGTCTCTGTTTTTGTCTTTCATATTTTGTCCTACCTCCTTTTGAGGAGAATGGGCTGCCTTTCTGGGTGCTGGTGTCCTCTGCCAGCATTCAGAAGTTGTTTTGTGGAAATTGCTCAACATTCAAATGATCTTTTGATGAATTTGTGGGGGAGAAAGTGGTCTTCCTGTCCTATTTCTCCACCATCTTGGGGCCACCTCACCCATTAACTTTTAAGATTGACCAGATGCTCTCTAGGAGTCGGATACGACTGAACGACTTCACTTTATTTTTTCACTTTCATGCACTGGAGAAGGAAATGGCAACCCACTCCAGTGTTCTTGCCTGGAGAATCCCAGGGACGGCGGAGCCTGGTAGGCTGCCGTCTATGGGGTCGCACAAAGTCGGACACGACTGAAGCGACTTAGCAGTAGCAGCAGCAGATGCAGTTCTAGTAAAGCTGGCATTTTCATTAAGCATTTGTAACTTAACTGTTAATACTGACAGTCTGGACTGTGACATATAGGAGAAGTGAATATAACAAGATGAATCTATTTATTGTTAAGTATTGTTAAGCATTATGTAATCAGAAAAATTTGAGGTCATAAAATTCCCTTTTATATACATGTTATAGTGAGTGAGTGAGGTTGCTCAGTTGTGTCCGATTCTTTGCGATCCTGTGGACTGTAGCCTACCAGGCTCCTCTGTCCATGGGATTCTCCAGGAAAGAATACTGGACTGGGTTGCCATTTCCTTTTCCAGGGGATCTTCCTGACCAATGGATTGAACCTGAGTCTTCCACACTGCAGGCAGACGCTTTACCCTCTGAGCCACCAGGGAAGCCCTTAAAAAGCACAAGCTATCATATAAATATGAATTTACAGCAGTAGGTTTATACATGTCTAATAAATATTGTAAAGCAAGCTTAAAAATTTCACCTAAAGCCTATTATATAGAGTGAAGTCAGAAAGAGAAAAACACAATCATGTATTAACACATATGTATGGAATTTAGAAAAATGGTGTTGATAAACCTATGTGGAGGGCAGGAATAGATATGAGATGCAGATGCTGAGAATGGACTTGTGGACACAGTGGGGGAAGGAAAGGAGGAGACAAATTGAGAGAGTAGCATTGACGTATATACACTGCTGCTGCTGCTGCTAAGTCACTTCAGTTGTATCCGACTCTGTGCAACCCCATAAACGGAAGTCCACAAGGCTTCCCTGTCCCTGGGATTCTCCAGGCAAGAACACTAGAGTGGGTCGCCATTTCCTTCTCCAATGCATGCAAGTGAAAAGTGAAAGGGAAGTTGCTCAGTTATGTCCGACTCTTAGCGACCTCATGGACTGCAGCTCACCAGGCTCCTCCATCCATGGGATTTTCCAGGCAAGAGTACTGGAGTGGGGTGCCATTGCCTTCTCCACATATATACACTACCATGTGTAAAATAGCTAGCTAGCAGGAAGCTGATGTATTAGCACGGGGAGCTAATTAGCTAATTAGCTAACAGGGAGTTTGGTGCTCTGTGATGACCTAGAGGGATGGAATGGGAGTGTGGGAGGAAGGCTCAGGAAGCAGGTCATATATGTATACATATGGCTGATTCACAACTTTGTACAGCAAAAACCAGCACAACATTGTAAAGCAATTATATTCCAATAAAAAAGAGAAAAAATTCACATTCTTGTTCTATCAGATCATGTGTGGTATTTTAAAGAATCTTTTAAAAATGAAATATACATAAAGTAATACAATGATTGCAAAACTTATGAATACCAGAACTTAATCTACCCCTTCAAATTAATATCATGTGATTGATTAATTTCTTGATCAACTCTGTAATTATTTTTATCCCTTTCTGGAATTGCAGCACTTCTTACACAACCCAGAAGAAATAAGAGCCACTTTAGGCTGTAAAGTTACTGCTTTGGGGATTTGGAATTTAATATGATACCTGAGGGCCCTTCTAGGATGAGTTGATCAAGCAGGTGTTTTTTAGGATAAGCCTAGAAAGATAGGTTGGTGTGAAATTGTGTGGAGTCTCAAATGCAAGGCTTGGATTTTAAACTTATTTTGTTAGAAACTATTGCTTTTTTTAATTAGGGAAAGTATGGAATGAGGGTTGTGCTTTAGGAAGATTGTAAAGCTTCAAGTTGTTTTCATTTGCTTCAGTGTACAAAGTCTACTTTGAATAATTGTAGAGATTTCACTTCTGTTCTGAAAAATTTCTCCCAGATTTATTGAGGATGGTTGATAAACAAAAACTGTGATATATATATATATATATATATATATATATATATACACACACACACATATACATATGAAGTGACAAATGTATGTATTTAAAGGTGTACAATGGCTTAAATCTCAACATTCAGAACTAAGATCATGGCATCTGGTCCCATTACTTCATGACAAATGGAAAGGGAAAAAGTGGAAGCAGTGACAAATTTTCTTTTCTTGGGCTTGAAAATCACTGCAGATGGTGATTGCAGCCATGAAATTAAAAGACACTTGCTCCTTGGAAGGAAAGCTATGACAAACCTAGACAGCGTATTCAACAGCAAAGACATCACTTTTCAGACAAAGGATAAACCGCACCAATGTTTTCTTAGATAAGTATCTCAAGACAATAGAAATAAAAACAAAAATAAAAAAATGGAACCTAATCAAACTCACAAGCTTTTGTATTAGCAAAGGAAACCATTAAAAAAAGGCAAAAAGAAAACCTACAGAATGGGAGAAAATATTTCCAAATGATGTGACAGATAAAGGCTTAAGTCCAAAATATACAAATAATTCATACACTCAAGAAAAATAAAAAAAACAAATAACCCAGTTGAAAAATGGGCAGAAGACCTTAATAGACATTTCTTCAAAAAATGATATGAAGATAGCCAGTAGGTACATGAAGAGATGCTCAACATCACTAATTATTAGAGAAATGCAAATCAAAACTATAATGAGTTTTGATATAATGACCACCTCACACTGGTCAGAACGGCTTTCATTAAAAAGCCTATAAATAACAAATGCTGGAGAGGATGTGGAGAAAATGGAACCCTCCTATATTGTTGGTGCTAATTTAAGTTGGTAGGGCCACTATGGAAAACAGTATGGAGGTTCCTCAGAAAACTAAAAATAGAATTACCATATGATCTAGCAATCCCACTTTTGGGAATATACCCAGATAAAACTAATTAAAAACAATAATGCAGCCCTATGCTCATAGCAATACTGTTCACAATAGCCAAAACTTGGAAACGACCTAAATGTTCATTGACATAAAGAAGGTGTGGTACAAATATATAGTGGAATACTATTCAGCCATCAAAGAATGAAATAAGTCCATTTGCATCAACATGAGTGCAACTAGAGATTATCCTATGAAGTAAGTTGGAAAGAGAAAGACAAATATCATCTGATATCACTTATATATGGAGTTTAAAATATAGCACGATGAACCTATCTACAAGACAGAAACAGACTCATAGGCATAGGGAACAGACTTGTGGCTGCCAAGGTTGGGGGAGGGAGAGGGGTGGACGGGGAGTTTGGGGTTGGTAGATGCAAACTATTACATTTAGAATGGATAAACAGCAAGGTCCTAATGTATAGCACAGGAAACCATATTGAATATCCTGTGACAAATTATAATGGAAAAGAATTTAAAAACTAATACAATTATGTAAAGTTTAAAAATAAAATAAAATTAGAAAAAAAAAAAGAACTACTTGATTACTCAGAAAAAAAAAAAAAAAGAATGTATGTATGTGTATAACTGAGTCACTTTGCAGTACAGCTGAGATTGGCACAGCATTGTAAATCAATCATACTTCGATAAAGAAGAAGAAACAACAAGTGGTGATCATATTTTTAAAATGCTGTTAGAAAGTGTAGTCGCTCAGTAGTGTCTGACTCCTTGTGATCCTATTGACTGCATATAGCCGCCAAGCTCCTCAGTCCATGGGATTTTCCAGGCAAGAATACTGGAGTGGGTTGCCATTTCCTTCTCCAGGGCATCTTCAGGACCCCAGGGATCGAACTTAGGCCTCCGGCATTGAGGGCAGGCTCTTTACCATCTGAGCCACGAAGGAATCCCGCTGTTAGAAAGTCCATCTCAAGATGTACCAATTTTGAAGTCATATTTTAGAAATGAGAAGCTTGGTCTTGCATTAAGATTTGTGACATTGTTGTCAGATTTTATACTTTTAAACTTTTTTTTTCTGTTTTAGAGATATTTCAATTTATTTAAATTGCTAGGTAGACTATGAAACCAAATTTGTAGTTAGTACCAGAGAATGGACTTCACTGGGGTTTAAAGAGAACTATTTTTACACAGACTCACAAAATACTTACAGAAAAAGGGGTAAAGCCCTAATTTTAAGCAAATAGGATTCATGTTTCAAACAGACTAGACAAAAATGGATTTATACCCCAGTTCTCCCCTGCCTTTTTTTTTTATATTTAGAAAGTACAGATTTAACAAAAGGTAGCCATATCCTTTGTGTGTACAACACAGATTATAATTGTGCAAACAACAAAACTATCAGTCTATTACCCCCAAATTCCAGTGTTTGGGGCCTGGTTATTTTGAAAAAATTTCAAACCTTGCAAGAGTAGAAAAATGAATTCATGCAAACTGTTCACCTAAATTCACCATTTCTTAACACTCCACCTGTTTTCTTTCTTCTCTCAATGTGTATGCATCTACATGTTTTATGTTTACTTATTTTCTTTGCTCCTAAAAACAAGATAGAATTAGAATGTGTTCGCTCAGTCGTGTCCAACTCTTTGCGACCCCATGGACTGTAGCCCACCAGGCTCCTCAGTCCATGGAATTTTCCAGGCAAGAGTACTGGAGTGGGTTGCCATGCCCTCCTCCAGGGGATCTTCCCAACCCAGGGTCAAACCCGGGTCTCCCACACTGCAGGCAGACGATTTACTGTCTGAGCCACCAGGGAAGCCCCCAAAACAAGATACATATATATATTTGGTCACTCTGTGCAGCTCACAGAATCTTAGTTTCCTGACCAGGGATTGATCCCTGGCCCCTGGCAGTTGGAACTTGGAGCCCTAACTACTGGACCACCAGAGAATTCCCAGAACATGGAATTCTTTGCATAACCTTAATCAACATACGAGAACCAATGGTGTAGATTGACTAATAGAAAAGTAACCAAGAAAGAAAAGAAGAAAGGAAAACAAGTGTTTGTTGATTCTGTTATTTTCTTGTTTTTATTTTTCTGTTAAATATTCTAATTAAAAAATTTCAAAACAGAATGTATTATATAGACTTGAAATTTGCTAAGAGAGTATATCTCAAGTGTTGTCACCACAGAAAATCATGCTAACTGTTTGAGGTGAGGGATATGTTAATTATCTTGATAATATAATTATTATACAATATATATTTGCATATAATCATTTGCATAAAGCTCAGGCTTTATTCTGTACTTCCTCCTAAAGTCAAAAGTTCCTAAAAATAAGTATAATCAAATTGAGAAGAGTTAAAATCATTATATTATCTAAATATAGCCCTTATTCAAAATTTGCCACTGTGCCAGCATTAACATTTATAGCATGCTATATCTCTCAGATCTTCTTTAATCTGGAATATTTTCTGTTTTATGGGGGGCATTTATGACTGACATTTCAGGAGAAGACAGACCAGTTATTTTGCAGAATACCCTCCAATTTGGATTTGCCTGACCTGCATTTTTGTTCGGGTTATGCATCTTTGGCAGCATTAGTACTATGTAAGTGGTACTGTGTCCTCACTTAATTATACAGGAAGTACCTAATGCCAGCTTGTCATATTATTATTTTACATTATTAAATTATTCAAAAATTAATTTTAATTAAAAGTAATAAAATTTAAAATTAATTAATTTAATTTTTGGAAGTATAATTGATTTAAAATGTGTTAGCTTCTGGTGTAGAGCAAAGAGATTCAGTTATATATAAATATATTTTTTTTTTTTCATATTATTTTCTGTTATGTTTTACTATTAATGATATTTGACTAAGCCAGGGTGGTTTCCTCCAGATTTCTTCATTGCATTTTTTGCATCTTCATTGCATTTTTTGCAATCAATAAATTGCACCCAGCATCCAGTGATGGTTCTTGCTTGAAACAATTGTTGGTACAAAGATTGAAAACAGTAATGTTCTAGCTCTAAATTCCCTGTACATTTATTAGTTCACTTTCTATTTTAAAGAACATTTTCTCCTAATTAATTTGTTGCTTGTTTTGATAGAAGTATGAGGTCAGGCATTATTTTTCAACGTGCTATAATCTATAGTTTTCAAGATTCATGTTGGTGCTACAATCACCACAAGTTTGGGCACTGGGAGCACTGTTAGGTAGGCTGCTGTGTCCTTTTTAAAAGTTCTCATCAGTTTTTGCATTTCTTTTTCTTGAGGATGGTCTTGATCACTGCTTCCTGTACAATGTCACGAACCTCTGTCCATAGTTCTTCAGGTACTCTGTCTATCAGATCTAATCCCTTGAATCAACTTGTCATTTCCACTGTACAATTGGAAGGGATTTGATTTAGGTCATACCTAAATAGTCTAATTTCTTCAATTTAAGTCTGAATTTTGCAATAAGGATTTTGTGATCTGAGCCACAGTCAGCTCCTGCTCTTGTTTTTGCTGACTAAATAGAGATTCTCCATGTTTGGCTGCAAACAGTATAATCAATCTGATTTTTGGTATCGACCATCTGGTGATATCCATGTGTAGAGTCTTCTCTTGTGTTGTTGGAAGAGGGTGTTTGACCAGTGGGTTCTCTTGGCAAAACTCTGTTAGCCTTTGCTGTTCTTCATTTTGCACTCCAAGGCCAAATTTGCCTGTTTCTCCAGGTATCTCTTGACTTCCTACTTTTGCATTCCAGTCCCCTATAATGAAAAGGACATCTTTTTTGGGTGTTAGTTCTATAAGGTCTTATATGTCTTCATAGAACCATTCCACTTCAGCTTCTTCAGTGTTACTGGTTGAGGCATAGACTTGGGTTACTCTGATATTGAATGGTTTGCTTTGGAAATGAACAGAGATCATTCTATTGTCTTTGAGATTGCATCCAAGTACTGCATTTCAGACTCTTTTGTTGACTATGAGGGCTACTCCATTTCTTCTAAGGGATTCTTGCCCACAGCAGTAGATATAATAGTCATCTGAATTAAATTCACCCATTCCCATCCATTTTAGTTCACTGATTCCTAAAATGCTGATGTTCACTCTTGCCATCTCCTATTTGATTACTTCCAGTTTGCCTTGATTCATGCACCTAACACTCCAGGTTCCTATGCAATAGTGTTCTTTACAGCATTGAACTTTACCAGTCACATCCACACTGACTGTGTTTCCGCTTTGGCTCCATCTCTTCATTCTTTCTCATTCATTCTTTCTTCTCCACTAGTATATTGGGCACCTACCAACCTGAGGAGTTCATCTTTCAGTGTCATATATTTTTGCCTTTTCATACTGAGAAAGACTAAGGATCTCTTCAAGAAAATTAGAGATACAAAGGGAACATTTCATGCAAAGATGGGCACAATAAAGGACAGAAATGGTATGGACCTAACAGAAGCAGGAGATATTAAGAAGAGGTGGCAAGAATACACAGAACTATACTAAAAAAATCTTCATGACTCAGATAACCACAGTGGTGTGATCACTCACCTAGAGCCAGACATCCTGGAGTCCGAAGTAAAGTGGATCTGATGAAGCATCACTATGGACAAGTTTAGTGGAGGTGATAGAATTCGAGTTGAGCTATTTTGCTGCACTCAATATGCCCACAAATTTGGAAAACTCAGCAGTAGCCACATGACTGGAAAAAGTCAATTTTCATTCCAATCCCAAAGAAAGGCAATGCCAAAGAATGTTCAAACTACTGCACACTTGCACTCATCTCACACGCTAGCAAAGTAATGCTCAAAATTCTCCAAGCCAGGCTTCAACAGCAAGTGAACCGTGAACTTCCAGAGGTTCAAACTGGTTTTAGAAAAGGCAGAGGAACCAGCGATCAAATTGCCAACATCCTTTGGATCATTGAAAAAGCAAGAGAGTTCCAGAAATACAGCTACTTCTGCTTCATTGACTACGCCAAAGCCTCCCCCCACCCACCTTTTATGCCAAATCCTTTGACTGTGGAGATCACAACAAACTGTGGAAAATTCAGGAAATGGGAATACCAGACTACCTTACCTGTCTTCTGAGAAATCTGTATGCAGGTCAAGAAGCAACATTAGAAACAGATGTAGAACAACAGACTGATTCCAAATTGGGAAAGGAGTATGTGTATATATATATATATATATATATATATATATATATATATATATATGTATATATATATAAAGGAGTATATATATCAAGGCTGTATATTGTCACCCTGCTTATTTAACTTATATGCAGAGTACATCATGCAAAATGCCAGGCTGGAAGAAGCACAAGCTGGAATCAAGATTTCTGGAAAAATATCAATAACCTCAGATATGTAGATGATCCCACCCTTATGGGAGAAAGTGAAGAAGAACTAAAGAGTCTCTTGATGAAAATGAAAGAGGAGAGTGAAAAACTTGGCTCAAAACTAAAAAAACTAAGATCATGGCGTCCAGTCCCATCACTTCATGGCAAATAGATGGGGAAACAATGGAAACAGTGAGAGACTTTTTTTGGGGGGTTCCAAAATCACTGAAATTAAACACAGCCATGAAATTAAAGGATGCTTGCACCTTGGAAGAAAAGCTATGACCAACCTAGACAGCATATTAAAAAGCAGAGACATTACTTTGCCAACAAAGGTCTGTCTAGTCAAAGCTATTATTTTTCCATTAGTCATGTGTGGATGTGAGAGTTGGACTATAAAGAAAGCTGAGCGCCGAAGAACTGATGCTTTTGAACTGTGGTGTTGCACAGGACTCTTGAGAGTCCCTTGGACAGCAAGGAGACCCAACCAGTCCATTCTATAGGAAATCAGTCCTGAATATTTATTGGAAGGACTGATGTTGAAGCTGAAACTCCAATACTTTGGCCACCTGATGGGAAAAACTGACTCATTTGAAAAGACCCTGATGCTGGGAAAGATTGAAGGCAGGAGGAGAAGAGGATGACAGAGGATGAGGTGCTTGGGTGGCATCACTGACTCGATGGACATGAGTTTGAGCAGTCTCCGGGAGTTGGTGATGGACAGGGAAGCCTGGCGTGCTGTAGTCCATTCAGTCACAAAGAGTTGGACGCGACTGAGCGACTAAACTGGCTGACTAACTGATCAGTTTTGAGGCCTACCTTGCTTGCTGACACAATAATATATTTCAGATTCAAGTTACACTTTCCTGGAATCAGCCTCTCTCCTTTTAATTAGAAATGGCATTTGGAAAATAAGATCTGGGTGTCAGGTGTGCCCACTGATTTTGGGGGGACTTCGCTTCTATACCTTTTCAGTAGCCAAGGTTAGAAATGGATTTCTATCTTTTTTCAATTTATAAATTATTAATTGTGGTCAAATACACATGATATTTACCATTTTAACTATTTTAAAGTGTACAAGTGAGTAGTTTTGAGCATATTCACATTTTTGTGCAAGCAATCTCCAGAACTCTTTCATTTTGTGAGAATGCAAGTATCCATTAAATAAGGACTCCCCATTCCTCTATTCGTCTAGTACCTGGAAACCACCATTCTAGTCTCTTTCTGTGAATACGACTGCTCTTGGTACTTCATGTAAGTGGAATCATAAGGTCTTTGTCTTTTTCTGACTGGCTTATTTTAATTTAGATTTCTTTTTAAATCATGAATTCAGCATGAGTATTTTTGAAGTATTATGTAATGGACTTTTACTAAAGTTCAAAGTTTTTTGACAAATGCCATTTTAGAAATAGATGAAACTTTCAGATACATTTTTATAGTTAAGTGTTGATCAAGTAATTGGTATCTAAAAATATTTGTCAGTTTCACTGAATAATAAATACTTGGCCTTGGTAGTTAATGAATCTCATCTACTTTTCCTAAATACACTTATGAATGTATAGTACTTAGGATAGAGAATATTATTTAAAATCTGTCTCTCTTAAAATAGAAAATGATAAATGGATTTGTAAGTAGTTGGTAAAACTATCCCAGATAAGCATGATTTTCATGTCATATTTTTCTAACTGGAGCTCTAAAAAGTCACTTAATCATTTAAAAAGAAATATCACATATATCTGCATAGCTATGTAGAGGTGTGAAATATCTAACTTTCTAAGAGAGTGTTCCAAATATATGAGGTGATGCTTTTAATAATTGACCAGAGATGCCAAAAATTATTGAAGACTATAAAAGACAGACAATTCGGAAGTGCATGTGATTCAGAAGATTTTTGGATGAATTCCCAAAGTCTACACTAGGCAGAGTGTTTGAACAAATTTGGATTTGATTTGTGAAAAGTTTTCTTAACATATTATTCAGTTATGTATTTATCATGTAATAGTGAAAGTCACTTGAACACTGGTTTAATATGATCAAGATGTTCTAAGCATCCCCTTTCTCTTTGTATAGCTAAAACTTTCAGTTCTACCACAATGTACAAGTCCTTTATTTTATTAAAGTATAGTTGATTTATAATGTCATGTTAGTTTGAGGTTATAGCATGGTGATTCAGTTATATATATATATATTTATATATATATACACACATTTTTTTCTGATTCTTTTCTCTTATAGGTTATTGTGATATATTGAGTACAGTTCTCTGTGCTATACAGTAAGTCCTCGTTGATTGCCTATTTTATATATAGTAGTGTGTATATGTTAATCCCAAACTCCTAATTTATCCTCCCCTTTCTTCTTTGGTAACCATAAGAGGTTATGGTCTATGTCTGTGGGTCTATTTCTGTTTTTGTATTGGTTTTTAAAGTGATATAAATTAGCATTATCTTTTGATTTGGACTGAAGAACTCTGATGAAATGCACTGTGAAGTATGGGACCAGGCAGTGGGGAGTGGGAATTGGTTCCCTGCAATAAGTTTTTCATTAAGCCACTTAATCACTAGGCTAGAAGGCTTCTGGCACTTTAAAGATCCTCTAGCCCCAAATTCTTTACCTCTGTCTTAAAAAGATTGCCAAACCTACATGCTCATCCTTACTTAAGGTTTATCTTTCCATCTTTAGAAAACTCCTGACTGCTAGAAAATGACCTCCTTATAGTTTTCACCCCCTTATCCTGGTCCAATTCATTGGAACCATAGAGAAATGTCTTGTCTCTAATCATGACCAGATTTTAAATATTTAAAGACAATATGACTTCATTTTCATCAACTGGAATCTTCCATCACTGTTAGCCAGAGCCCAGCTCAAAGGACACAGCAGTTGTAGAAAAGGAAAACAAAGGGAACGGCAGAATTTAGGATCTGTTTCTCTCCGCTGTGAGTCAGAACAGGGTGTGTTGTGCCAGACAGGTGTAGTCAGTTCCACGCCCTACTGCTTCCATGCAGCCCAGCCCCTGTTTTCAGTCAGCCCAGTGCAGATGTATTCCAAATTCCATGGCCAACCTCTCACAGTGCTTTGTTGCTTTTAATGGGATAAAGCTGGCACTCATGGATAAATAAAATATATACTTTCCATGTGGCAATTCAGGGATGAGCATAACATGCCATTTCACAACTAAGCAGGGCACTGGTAATCATCATTCTTGACCAAACAGGAGGGACTAAGAGTGAAGGAGCATCTTCAAGCTGTCATGGTGATGAGAGATGTCTGGAATTTAGACAATGAAGACGAGGATGTTAAATGGCCTGCAACTCATGAAAGTCCTACGAAATTATTAACCTACCAAAAATGCCTTAAGTATTCTCCTTTCACCCTTTTGTGTGATTGGAACATTGATTTTCCTAATATGTATCATGTTTGAAGTGCTGATTGATAGAAAGTCATGTGAAATCTCTGTAAGACATGATGTATAAGAGCTCATCAAGAAAGAATACCTAGAATTTGCTTCCAGTATTCTTCTCTTAACCATCTCACTTGCTTTCAGGGCAAAGCAGGAGCTAAAGGTGCTTCTCACACAGCAGAACACTGGTGTCCTTGAACGATTCATCCACCACAGGATTATGGGCCTCGGAAAAGGCAGGACCCATATCCAGCTCAGGGTCCAGTGTTGGTGATCTTCAAAGGTGGGTGGCGGATGTATTAGGCATTTTTGGTAGGTTAATTCTTTATTTTGTGGGACTATTTCATGCCTTGCAAGGCATTTAACATCCCTATCTTCATTGTCTAAATCACTACCCATCACCACGATGAATAAAAATGCTCCCAAATATTTCTAGATGCCCTTTGTGAGCAGGGGGTGGAGGAGAGATGTAAGAGGGTGTGATGACGAGGTGGGTATCGGTAGTCTCACATGACAACCATCAGTCAAGTGCAATCACAGTGGCCTCTTTCCTCTTGCTAGTGATTGCAGAAGGCAGGGAATCAGATACAATTCTGGCCAATGAGATGAGAGGGAATCTGTGGGGAGTGCTTCTGGGAAAAGTTTAACACATTGATAAAATGAGAAGAAACAGTTTCCAGTCTATGTCTGACAATTGTGATAAAAACATAGTGCCTAGAAACTGGTTTCCATTTGCTTGTGGCTGAAGTGAATCTGCTGAAGGAAGCTGAACAAAAAAGGGGAAGGAGCCTGAATCTTTATGGTGCCAGTGAGCTGCTAAATCAATCAGTCCTGGAACTGTTTTATATTTTGACTTTTTACTATGTGAGATAATAAATTCCTTATTGATTAAATCAACTGAGCCAAAGTTTTTAGTTAAGTTGAAAGCATATTGAATGATACAAAAGGCATATTGAAAGCCTTATCCTGCTTTCTTCCTCCCACCCCCAATCTTAAGACCACCTTATTGAAACAAATAAAATTATTAAAAATTAAAAAGGAACACAAATTTAAAATATTCACACCTGAGGCAAATACCAGTGCTCTTTGAAAGACAAAGCTGGGTGGGTCATGGTGGAGAGATCTGACAGAAGGTGGTCCACTGGAGAAGGGAATGGCAAACCACTTCAGTATTCTTGCCTTGAGAACCCCAAGAACAGTATGAAAAGGCAAAATGATAGGATACTGAAAGAGGAACTCCCCAGGTCAGTAGGTGCCCAATTGCTACTGGAGATCAGTGGAGAAATAACTCCAGAAAGAATGAAGGGATGGAGCCAAAGCAAAAAGAATACCCAGCTGTGGATGTGACTAGTGATAGAAGCAAGGTCCAATGCTGTAAAGACCAATATTGCATAGGAACCTGGAAAGTCAGGTCCATGAATCAAGGCAAATTGGAAGAGGTCAAACAAGAGATGGCAAGAGTGAATGTCGACATTCTAGGAATCAGCGAACTCAAATGGACTGGAATTGGTGAATTTAACTCAGATGACCATTATATCTACTACTGCAGGCAGGAATCCTCAGAAGAAATGGAGTAGCCATCATGGTGAACAAAAGAGTCCAAAATGCAGTACTTGGATGCAATCTCAAAACGACAGAATGATCTCTGTTCGTTTCCAAGGCAAACCATTCAATATCACAGTAATCCAAGTCTATGCCCCAATCACTAACGCTGAAGAAGCTGAAGTTGAACAGTTCTATAAAGACCTACAAGACCTTTAGAACTAACACCCCAAAAAGATGTCCTTTTCATTATACGGGACTGGAATGCAAAAGTAGGAAATCAAGAAACACCTGGAGTAACAGGCAAATTTGGCCTTGGAATACAGAATGCAGCAGGGCAAAGAAGCACTTGTCAAGAAAATGCACTGGTCATAACAAACACCTCTTCCAACAACACAAGAGAAGACTCTACACATGGACATGACCAGATGGTCAACACTGAAATCAGATTGATTATATTCTTTGCAGCCAAAGATGGAGACGCTCTATACAGTCAGCACAAACAAGACCAGGAGCTGACTGTGGCTCAGACCATGAACTCCTTATTGCCAAATTCAGACTGAAATTGAAGAAAGTGGAGAAACCACTAGACCATTCAGGTATGACTTAAATCAAACCCTTATGATTATAAAGTGGAAATGAGAAATAGATTTAGGGCCTAGATCTGATAGATAGAGTGCCTGATGAACTATAGACTGAGGTTTGTGACATTGTACAGGAGACAGGGATCAAGACCATCCCCATGGAAAAGAAATGCAAAAAAGCAAAATGGCGGTCTGGGGAGGCCTTACAAATAGCTGTGAAAAGAAGAGAAGTGAAAAGCAAAGGAGAAAAGGAAAGATATAAACATCTGAATGCAGAGTTCCAAAGAATAGCAAGAAGAGATAAGAAAGTCTTCTTCAGCGATCAATGCAAAGAAATAGAGGAAAACAACAGAATGGGAAAGACTAGAGATCTCTTCAAGAAAATTAGAGATACCAAGGGAACATTTCATGCAAAGATAGGCAAATAAAGGACAGAAATGGTATGGACCTAACAGAAGCAGAAGAGATTAAGAAGAGATGGCAAGAATACACAGAAGAACTGTACAAAAAGATCTTCATGACTCAGATAATCATGATGATGTGATCACTCACCTAGAGCCAGACATCCTGGAATGTGAAGTCAAGTGGATCTGAGAAGCATCACTATGAACAAAGTTTAGTGGAGTGTGATATTCCAGTTCAGCTATTTCAAATCCTGAAAGATGATGCTATTTTGCTGCACTCAATATGCCCACAAATTTGGAAAACTCAGCAGTAGCCACATGACTGGAAAAAGTCAATTTTCATTCCAATCCCAAAGAAAGGCAATGCCAAAGAATGTTCAAACTACTGCACACTTGCACTCATCTCACACGCTAGCAAAGTAATGCTCAAAATTCTCAAGCCAGGCTTCAACAGCAAGTGAACCGTGAACTTCCAGAGGTTCAAACTGGTTTTAGAAAAGGCAGAGGAACCGATCATCAAATTGCCAACATCCTTTGGATCATTGAAAAAGCAAGAGAGTTCCAGAAATACAGCTACTTCTGCTTCATTGACTACGCCAAAGCCTCCCCCCACCCACCTTTTATGCCAAATCCTTTGACTGTGGAGATCACAACAAACTGTGGAAAATTCAGGAAATGGGAATACCAGACTACCTTACCTGTCTTCTGAGAAATCTGTATGCAGGTCAAGAAGCAACATTAGAAACAGATGTAGAACAACAGACTGATTCCAAATTGGGAAAGGAGTATGTGTGTATATATATATATATATATATATATATATATATATATATATATGTATATATATATAAAGGAGTATATATATCAAGGCTGTATATTGTCACCCTGCTTATTTAACTTATATGCAGAGTACATCATGCAAAATGCCAGGCTGGAAGAAGCACAAGCTGGAATCAAGATTTCTGGGAAAAATATCAATAACCTCAGATATGTAGATGATCCCACCCTTATGGGAGAAAGTGAAGAAGAACTAAAGAGTCTCTTGATGAAAATGAAAGAGGAGAGTGAAAAACTTGGCTCAAAACTAAAAAAACTAAGATCATGGCGTCCAGTCCCATCACTTCATGGCAAATAGATGGGGAAACAATGGAAACAGTGAGAGACTTTTTTTGGGGGGTTCCAAAATCACTGAAATTAAACACAGCCATGAAATTAAAGGATGCTTGCACCTTGGAAGAAAAGCTATGACCAACCTAGACAGCATATTAAAAAGCAGAGACATTACTTTGCCAACAAAGGTCTGTCTAGTCAAAGCTATTATTTTTCCATTAGTCATGTGTGGATGTGAGAGTTGGACTATAAAGAAAGCTGAGCGCCGAAGAACTGATGCTTTTGAACTGTGGTGTTGCACAGGACTCTTGAGAGTCCCTTGGACAGCAAGGAGACCCAACCAGTCCATTCTATAGGAAATCAGTCCTGAATATTTATTGGAAGGACTGATGTTGAAGCTGAAACTCCAATACTTTGGCCACCTGATGGGAAAAACTGACTCATTTGAAAAGACCCTGATGCTGGGAAAGATTGAAGGCAGGAGGAGAAGAGGATGACAGAGGATGAGGTGCTTGGGTGGCATCACTGACTCGATGGACATGAGTTTGAGCAGTCTCCGGGAGTTGGTGATGGACAGGGAAGCCTGGCGTGCTGTAGTCCATTCAGTCACAAAGAGTTGGACGCGACTGAGCGACTAAACTGGCTGACTAACTGATCAGTTTTTGAGGCCTACCTTGCTTGCTGACACAATAATATATTTCAGATTCAAGTTACACTTTCCCTGGAATCAGCCTCTCTCCTTTTAATTAGAAATGGCATTTGGAAAATAAGATCTGGGTGTCAGGTGTGCCCACTGATTTTGGGGGGACTTCGCTTCTATACCTTTTCAGTAGCCAAGGTTAGAAATGGATTTCTATCTTTTTTCAATTTATAAATTATTAATTGTGGTCAAATACACATGATATTTACCATTTTAACTATTTTAAAGTGTACAAGTGAGTAGTTTTGAGCATATTCACATTTTTGTGCAAGCAATCTCCAGAACTCTTTCATTTTGTGAGAATGCAAGTATCCATTAAATAAGGACTCCCCATTCCTCTATTCGTCTAGTACCTGGAAACCACCATTCTAGTCTCTTTCTGTGAATACGACTGCTCTTGGTACTTCATGTAAGTGGAATCATAAGGTCTTTGTCTTTTTCTGACTGGCTTATTTTAATTTAGATTTCTTTTTAAATCATGAATTCAGCATGAGTATTTTTGAAGTATTATGTAATGGACTTTTACTAAAGTTCAAAGTTTTTTGACAAATGCCATTTTAGAAATAGATGAAACTTTCAGATACATTTTTTATAGTTAAGTGTTGATCAAGTAATTGGTATCTAAAAATATTTGTCAGTTTCACTGAATAATAAATACTTGGCCTTGGTAGTTAATGAATCTCATCTACTTTTCCTAAATACACTTATGAATGTATAGTACTTAGGATAGAGAATATTATTTAAAATCTGTCTCTCTTAAAATAGAAAATGATAAATGGATTTGTAAGTAGTTGGTAAAACTATCCCAGATAAGCATGATTTTCATGTCATATTTTTCTAACTGGAGCTCTAAAAAGTCACTTAATCATTTAAAAAGAAATATCACATATATCTGCATAGCTATGTAGAGGTGTGAAATATCTAACTTTCTAAGAGAGTGTTCCAAATATATGAGGTGATGCTTTTAATAATTGACCAGAGATGCCAAAAATTATTGAAGACTATAAAAGACAGACAATTCGGAAGTGCATGTGATTCAGAAGATTTTTGGATGAATTCCCAAAGTCTACACTAGGCAGAGTGTTTGAACAAATTTGGATTTGATTTGTGAAAAGTTTTCTTAACATATTATTCAGTTATGTATTTATCATGTAATAGTGAAAGTCACTTGAACACTGGTTTAATATGATCAAGATGTTCTAAGCATCCCCTTTCTCTTTGTATAGCTAAAACTTTCAGTTCTACCACAATGTACAAGTCCTTTATTTTATTAAAGTATAGTTGATTTATAATGTCATGTTAGTTTGAGGTTATAGCATGGTGATTCAGTTATATATATATATATTTATATATATATACACACATTTTTTTTTCTGATTCTTTTCTCTTATAGGTTATTGTGATATATTGAGTACAGTTCTCTGTGCTATACAGTAAGTCCTCGTTGATTGCCTATTTTATATATAGTAGTGTGTATATGTTAATCCCAAACTCCTAATTTATCCTCCCCTTTCTTCTTTGGTAACCATAAGAGGTTATGGTCTATGTCTGTGGGTCTATTTCTGTTTTTGTATTGGTTTTTAAAGTGATATAAATTAGCATTATCTTTTGGATTTGGACTGAAGAACTCTGATGAAATGCACTGTGAAGTATGGGACCAGGCAGTGGGGAGTGGGAATTGGTTCCCTGCAATAAGTTTTTCATTAAGCCACTTAATCACTAGGCTAGAAGGCTTCTGGCACTTTAAAGATCCTCTAGCCCCAAATTCTTTACCTCTGTCTTAAAAAGATTGCCAAACCTACATGCTCATCCTTACTTAAGGTTTATCTTTCCATCTTTAGAAAACTCCTGACTGCTAGAAAATGACCTCCTTATAGTTTTCACCCCCTTATCCTGGTCCAATTCATTGGAACCATAGAGAAATGTCTTGTCTCTAATCATGACCAGATTTTAAATATTTAAAGACAATATGACTTCATTTTCATCAACTGGAATCTTCCATCACTGTTAGCCAGAGCCCAGCTCAAAGGACACAGCAGTTGTAGAAAAGGAAAACAAAGGGAACCGGCAGAATTTAGGATCTGTTCTCTCCCGCTGTGAGTCAGAACAGGGTGTGTTGTGCCAGACAGGTGTAGTCAGTTCCACGCCCTACTGCTTCCATGCAGCCCAGCCCCTGTTTTCAGTCAGCCCAGTGCAGATGTATTCCAAATTCCATGGCCAACCTCTCACAGTGCTTTGTTGCTTTTAATGGGATAAAGCTGGCACTCATGGATAAATAAAATATATACTTTCCATGTGGCAATTCAGGGATGAGCATAACATGCCATTTCACAACTAAGCAGGGCACTGGTAATCATCATTCTTGACCAAACAGGAGGGACTAAGAGTGAAGGAGCATCTTCAAGCTGTCATGGTGATGAGAGATGCTCTGGAATTTAGACAATGAAGACGAGGGATGTTAAATGGCCTGCAACTCATGAAAGTCCTACGAAATTATTAACCTACCAAAAATGCCTTAAGTATTCTCCTTTCACCCTTTTGTGTGATTGGAACATTGATTTTCCTAATATGTATCATGTTTGAAGTGCTGATTGATAGAAAGTCATGTGAAATCTCTGTAAGACATGATGTATAAGAGCTCATCAAGAAAGAATACCTAGAATTTGCTTCCAGTATTCTTCTCTTAACCATCTCACTTGCTTTCAGGGCAAAGCAGGAGCTAAAGGTGCTTCTCACACAGCAGAACACTGGTGTCCTTGAACGATTCATCCACCACAGGATTATGGGCCTCGGAAAAGGCAGGACCCATATCCAGCTCAGGGTCCAGTGTTGGTGATCTTCAAAGGTGGGTGGCGGATGTATTAGGCATTTTGGTAGGTTAATTCTTTATTTTGTGGGACTATTTCATGCCTTGCAAGGCATTTAACATCCCTATCTTCATTGTCTAAATCACTACCCATCACCACGATGAATAAAAATGCTCCCAAATATTTCTAGATGCCCTTTGTGAGCAGGGGGTGGAGGAGAGATGTAAGAGGGTGTGATGACGAGGTGGGTATCGGTAGTCTCACATGACAACCATCAGTCAAGTGCAATCACAGTGGCCTCTTTCCTCTTGCTAGTGATTGCAGAAGGCAGGGAATCAGATACAATTCTGGCCAATGAGATGAGAGGGAATCTGTGGGGAGTGCTTCTGGGAAAAGTTTAACACATTGATAAAATGAGAAGAAACAGTTTCCAGTCTATGTCTGACAATTGTGATAAAAACATAGTGCCTAGAAACTGGTTTCCATTTGCTTGTGGCTGAAGTGAATCTGCTGAAGGAAGCTGAACAAAAAGGGGAAGGAGCCTGAATCTTTATGGTGCCAGTGAGCTGCTAAATCAATCAGTCCTGGAACTGTTTTATATTTTGACTTTTACTATGTGAGATAATAAATTCCTTATTGATTAAATCAACTGAGCCAAAGTTTTTAGTTGTTGAAAGCATATTGAATGATACAAAAGGCATATTGAAAGCCTTATCCTGCTTTCTTCCTCCCACCCCCAATCTTAAGACCACCTTATTGAAACAAATAAAATTATTAAAAATTAAAAAGGAACACAAATTTAAAATATTCACACCTGAGGCAAATACCAGTGCTCTTTGAAAGACAAAGCTGGGTGGGTCATGGTGGAGAGATCTGACAGAAGGTGGTCCACTGGAGAAGGGAATGGCAAACCACTTCAGTATTCTTGCCTTGAGAACCCCAAGAACAGTATGAAAAGGCAAAATGATAGGATACTGAAAGAGGAACTCCCCAGGTCAGTAGGTGCCCAATTGCTACTGGAGATCAGTGGAGAAATAACTCCAGAAAGAATGAAGGGATGGAGCCAAAGCAAAAAGAATACCCAGCTGTGGATGTGACTAGTGATAGAAGCAAGGTCCAATGCTGTAAAGACCAATATTGCATAGGAACCTGGAAAGTCAGGTCCATGAATCAAGGCAAATTGGAAGAGGTCAAACAAGAGATGGCAAGAGTGAATGTCGACATTCTAGGAATCAGCGAACTCAAATGGACTGGAATTGGTGAATTTAACTCAGATGACCATTATATCTACTACTGCAGGCAGGAATCCCTCAGAAGAAATGGAGTAGCCATCATGGTGAACAAAAGAGTCCAAAATGCAGTACTTGGATGCAATCTCAAAAACGACAGAATGATCTCTGTTCGTTTCCAAGGCAAACCATTCAATATCACAGTAATCCAAGTCTATGCCCCAATCACTAACGCTGAAGAAGCTGAAGTTGAACGGTTCTATAAAGACCTACAAGACCTTTTAGAACTAACACCCCAAAAAGATGTCCTTTTCATTATACGGGACTGGAATGCAAAAGTAGGAAATCAAGAAACACCTGGAGTAACAGGCAAATTTGGCCTTGGAATACAGAATGCAGCAGGGCAAAGAAGCACTTGTCAAGAAAATGCACTGGTCATAACAAACACCCTCTTCCAACAACACAAGAGAAGACTCTACACATGGACATGACCAGATGGTCAACACTGAAATCAGATTGATTATATTCTTTGCAGCCAAAGATGGAGACGCTCTATACAGTCAGCACAAACAAGACCAGGAGCTGACTGTGGCTCAGACCATGAACTCCTTATTGCCAAATTCAGACTGAAATTGAAGAAAGTGGAGAAAACCACTAGACCATTCAGGTATGACTTAAATCAAATCCCTTATGATTATAAAGTGGAAATGAGAAATAGATTTAAGGGCCTAGATCTGATAGATAGAGTGCCTGATGAACTATAGACTGAGGTTTGTGACATTGTACAGGAGACAGGGATCAAGACCATCCCCATGGAAAAGAAATGCAAAAAAGCAAAATGGCGGTCTGGGGAGGCCTTACAAATAGCTGTGAAAAGAAGAGAAGTGAAAAGCAAAGGAGAAAAGGAAAGATATAAACATCTGAATGCAGAGTTCCAAAGAATAGCAAGAAGAGATAAGAAAGTCTTCTTCAGCGATCAATGCAAAGAAATAGAGGAAAACAACAGAATGGGAAAGACTAGAGATCTCTTCAAGAAAATTAGAGATACCAAGGGAACATTTCATGCAAAGATAGGCAAATAAAGGACAGAAATGGTATGGACCTAACAGAAGCAGAAGAGATTAAGAAGAGATGGCAAGAATACACAGAAGAACTGTACAAAAAAGATCTTCACGACCCAGATAATCATGATGATGTGATCACTGACCTAGAGCCAGACATCCTGGAATGTGAAGTCAAGTGAGCCTTAGAAAGCATCACTATGAACAAAGCTAGTGGAGGTGATGGAATTCCAGTTCAGCTATTTCAAATCCTGAAAGATGATGCTATGAAAGTGCTGCACTCAATATGCCAGCAAATTTGGAAAAGTCAGCAGTGGCCACAGGACTGGAAAAGGTCCGTTTTCATTCCAATCCCAAAGAAAGGCAATGCCAAAGAACGCTCAAACTACGGCACAATTGCACTCATCTCACATGCTAGTAAAGTAATGCTCAAAATTCTCCAAGCCAGGCTCCAGCAATATGTGAACCATGAACTTCCTGATGTTCAAGCTGGTTTTAGAAAAGGCAGAGGAACCAGAGATCAAATTGCCAAGATCCGCTGGCTCATGGAAAAAGCAAGAGAGTTCCAGAAAAACATCTATTTCTGCTTTATTGACTATGCCAAAGCCTTTGACTGTGTGGATCACAATAAACTGTGGAAAATTCTGAGATGGGAATACCAGACCACCTGACCTAACTCCTGAGAAATTTGTATGCAAGTCAGGAAGCAACAGTTAGAACTGGACATGGAACAACAGACTGGTTCCAAATAGGAAAAGGAGGACGTCAAGGCTGTTTATTGTCACCCTGCTTATTTAACTTACATGCAGAGTACATCATGAGAAATGCTGGATTGGAAGAAACACAAGCTGGAATCAAGATTGCCGGGAGAAATATTAATAACATATGCAGATGACACCACCCTTATGGCAGAAAGTGAAGAGGAACTCAAAAGCCTCTTGATGAAAGTGAAAGTGGAGAGTGAAAAAGTTGGCTTAAAGCTCAACATTCAGAAAACGAAGATCATGGCATCTGGTCCCATCACTTCATGGGAAATAGATGGGGAAACAGTGCAAACAGTGTCAGACTTTATTTTTGGGGGCTCCAAAATCAGTGCAGATGGTGACTGCAGCCATGAAATTAAAAGACGCTTACTCCTTGGAAGGAAAGTTATGACCAACCTAGCTAGCATATTCAAAAGCAGAGACACTACTTTGCCAACAAAGGTCCGTCTAGTCAAGGCTATGGTTTTTCCAGTGGTCATGTATGGATGTGAGAGTTGGACTGTGAAGAAGGCTGAGCGCCAAAGAATTGATGCTTTTGAACTGTGGTGTTGGAGAAGACTCTTGAGAGTCCCTTGGACTGCAAGGATATCCAACCAGTCCATTCTGAAGGACATCAGCCGTGGTATTTCTTTGGAGGGAATGATGCTAAAGCTGAAACTCCAGTACTTTGGCCACCTCATGCGAAGAGTTGACTCATTGGAAAAGACTCTGATGCTGAGAGGTATTGGGGGCAGGAGGAGAAGGGGACGACAGAGGATGAGATGGCTGGATGGCATCACTGACTCGATGGACATGAGTCAGAGTGAACTCCGGGAGTTGGTGATGGACAGGGAGGCCTGGCGTGCTGCGATTCATGGGGTCGCAAAGAGTCAGACACTACTGAGCGACTGATCTGATCTGATCTGATCTGATAGATTCTTTAAGGGATAGCATGCCATACAAGTCACAAGTTTTGGGATCAGTACTTCAGTTCTCATCCCGTTTTGGCATTTCCAGATGTGTGATACTAGACCAACTATTCACTTCTGTTTCTTTCTCTGTGAAATAGGTTTAAAAATGTTAGCTCTGCTTGTTTTGAGGGGCTGTTGTGAGAATTAAATGGAAGGATGTGTTCATAATAGGTATTAAAAACAGCCACAGCAATCCCAGCAACAACATCCTGTTAGGTGATTTTTTCTTTTTTCCAAATAAGAACCACTGCAGATTAAAAAAAAAGAAACAAAAAACAAAACTCCATTTGTTGCTAGAACTACTTTCCCCCTTTTGTCATTCAATTAACTCATTGTGCATTATCAACCTCTTCTCAGATATGACTTTACTCCAAAAGACTCTCTGCTTCTCCTGAAAAGTGGTCTAGATCAGTTGGGTTCATAACCCCATCACAGTGCTTACTCATCTCCATCTTGCTCTTTGGCAGTGGTTCTCAGGGTGCCTGAGAACATCTGGGGAGCTCAGAAAGAGGTTACTGGGCCCACTCCAGAAAATCCTGATTCAGCAAAGCCTGATACCTGGGAGTATGAGTGTTTTACAACAGGGATTTAAGAAAAAAATTTATTTACTTGGCTATGCTGGGTCTTAGTTGCAACATGAGGGATGTTTAGTTATGACTTTGAACTCTTAGTTACAGCATGTGGAATCTAGTTTCCTGACCAGGGGTTTGAACCCAGTTCCCTTGCCTTGGGAGCTCGAAGTCTTAGCCACTGGACCACCAGGGAAGTCCCAGCAGAGGATTCTGATGAGACATCTTTAGGCCACGCTTTGAGATCTCATCTCAAAGATGATCTCCCTGAGGGCCAGGCTCTAATTTTCTTCTTTGTATCCCCTTTACTTGGGGATAGGTGCTTAGTAGGTGCTCAGTTGACAAGTACTAAAAGAACACCAAAATTTTTCTGAGGTTCAGTTTGTAGAAATATATAATTGGATTTTCCACACACAATTTATACATAGTACAAAGAGCAATACACTCCTAAGCAATTGTGCCTTTTGTAGCCTGGTGGGCTGCCATCCATGGGGTTTCACAGAGTCGGACACAACTCAAGTGACTTAGCAGCAGCAGCAGCAGCCCAAACATTCAGATTTCTGAAATGATTGCATTCTGTTAAAACAGAAAGGAAACCTCTCAGCCTTTTTTAGATGTCAGAGAATTGCAGAGAATATTCATCTATTAAAAAATAATTTATCAAGTGCTTCCAACATGCATACATTATGTTGGTTGCCACAAAGATGGAGGAACTACAAATAAATATAAGCAGGATTTCAGTTGCTCAGGAACTAGACATCCTGCAAAAATAAGATAAAGCCATGTGAAATAGGTCTGCATTAATAGGAATGCTGGAGCAACCATTGGGGGGTGGTGCTGTGGTAGGGATGTTTAGGAAGGGATCTGTGGAGCTGCTGAGTCCTGAACTGGAGAATGAGAAGGGACTCAACACCAGGCCTGACTTCAGCAGACAGGGTACGTTAGAGCAGTTATGAGGTCTTGGCAAACAGTGCTGCCACCACCCTTCCTTCAGTTCAGTTCAGTCGCTCAGTCATGTCCGACTCTTTGCGACCCCATGAATCGCAGCACGCCAGGCCTCCCTGTCCATCACCAACTCCCGGAGTTCACTCAGACTCACGTCCATCGAGTCAGTGATGCCATCCAGCCATCTCATCCTCTGTTGTCCCCTTCTCCTCCTGCCCCCAATCCCTCCCAGCATCAGAGTCTTTTCCAATGAGTCAACTCTTCGCATGAGGTGGCCAAAGTACTGGAGTTTCAGCTTTAGCATCATTCCTTCCAAAGAAATCCCAGGGCTGATCTCCTTCAGAATGGACTGGTTGGATCTCCTTGCAGTCCAAGGGACTCTCAAGAGTCTTCTCCAACACCACAGTTCAAAAGCATCAATTCTTTGGTGCTCAGCCTTCTTCACAGTCCAACTCTCACATCCATACATGACCACTGGAAAACCATAGCCTTGACTAGATGGACCTTTGTTGGCAAAGTAATGTCTCTGCTTTCAAATATGCTAGCTAGGTTGGTCATAACTTTCCTTCCAAGGAGTAAGCGTCTTTTAATTTCATGGCTGCAGTCACCATCTGCAGTGATTTTGGAGCCCCAAAACATAAAGTCTGACACTGTTTCCATTGTTTCCCCATCTATTTCCCATGAAGTGATGGGACCGGATGCCACGATCTTTGTTTTCTGAATGTTGAGCTCTAAGCCAACTTTTTCACTCTCCACTTTCACTTTCATCAAGAGGCTTTTGAGTTCCTCTTCACTTTCTGCCATAAGGGTGGTGTCATCTGCATAGCTGAGGTTATTGATATTTTTCCCAGCAATCTTGATTCCAGCTTGTGTTTCTTCCAGTCCAGCGTTTCTCAAGATGTACTCTGCATGTAAGTTAAATAAACAGGGTGACAATATACAGCCTTGACATCCTCCTTTTCCTATTTGGAACCAGTCTGTTGTTCCATGTCCAGTTCTAACTATTGCTTCTTGACCTGCATACAAATTTCTCAGGAGGCAGGTTAGGTGGTCTGGTATTCCCATCTCTTTCAGAATTTTCCACAGTTTATTGTGATCCACACAGTCAAAGGCTTTGGCATAGTCAATAAAGCAGAAATAGATGTTTTTCTGGAACTCTCTTGCTTTTTCCATGATCCGGCAGATGTTGGCAATTTGATCTCTGGTTCTTCTGCCTTTTCTGAAACCAGCTTGAACATCAGGAAGTTCACGGTTCACATATTGCTGAAGCCTGGCTTGGAGAATTTTGAGCATTACTTTACTAGCATGTGAGATGAGTGCAATTGTGCCGTAGTTTGAGCATTCTTTGGCATTGCCTTTCTTTGGAATTGGAATGAAAACGGACCTTTTCCAGTCCTGTGGCCACTGCTGACTTTTCCAAATTTACTGGCATATTGAGTGCAGCACTTTCACAGCATCATCTTTCAGGATTTGAAATAGCTGAACTGGAATTCCATCACCTCCACTAGCTTTGTTCATAGTGATGCTTTCTAAGGCCCACTTGACTTCACATTCCAGGATGTCTTCCTGTAGGTGAGTGATCACACCATCGTGATTATCTGCATCATGAAGATCTTTTTTGTACAGTTCTTCTGTGTATTCTTGCCATCTCTTCTTAATCTCTTCTGCTTCTGTTAGGTCCATACCATTTCTGTCCTTTATTGAGCCCATCTTTGCATGAAATGTTCCCTTGGTATCTCTAATTTTCTTGAAGAGATTTCTAGCCTTTCCCATTCTGTTGTT
Source organism: Bos mutus (assembly GCF_027580195.1). Taxonomy (NCBI): domain Eukaryota; kingdom Metazoa; phylum Chordata; class Mammalia; order Artiodactyla; family Bovidae; genus Bos; species Bos mutus. The sequence goes on from NC_091625.1 coordinate 13,454,813, forward strand.
TTCCTCTATTTCTTTGCATTGACCGCTGAGGAAGGCTTTCTTATCTCTTCTTGCTATTCTTTGGAACTCTGCATTCAGATGCTTATATCTCTCATTTTCTCTTTTGCTTTTCGCTTCTCTTCTTTTCACAGGTATTTGTTAGGCCTCCCCATACTGCCATTTTGCTTTTTTGCATTTCTTTTCCATGGGGATGGTCTTGATCCCTGTCTCCTGTACAATGTCATGAACATCATTCCATAGTTCATCAGGCACTCTATCTATCAGATCTAGGCCCTTAAATCTATTTCTCACTTCCACTGTATAATCATAAGGGATTTGATTTAGGTCATACCTGAATGGTCTAGTGGTTTTCTCCACTTTCTTCAATTTCAGCCTGAATTTGGCAATAAGGAGTTCACGATCTGAGCCACAGTCAGCTCCTGGTCTTGTTTTTGTTGACTGTATAGAGCTTCTCCATCTTTGGCTGCAAAGAATATAATCAATCTGATTTCGGTGTTGACCATCTGGTCATGTCCATGTGTAGAGTCTTCTCTTGTGTTGTTGGAAGAGGGTGTTTGTTATGACCAGTGCATTTTCTTGGCAAAACTCTATTAGTCTTTGCCCTGCTTCATTCCGTATTCCAAGGCCAAATTTGCCTGTTACTCCCTTTTTGCTGAACAAATGGAATAAACAAAGGAGCAACAGAGGAGAAACCAAGGCGTCATCTTCTTTTCCAGTAATGACTGGATCCGAGATTCTATCTTAGTGTAAGAGCCTAAAGCTCTGCTAACCTATTCCTGTAGGAGTAGCACAGTGGGTCATGTCCACAGGTGGCTTAGTTTTTAGGAAGAGGAAAGGACTGAAGTGGGCATGCTCCCCCGCATTGCCGTAAGTCACTGCATCTCCCTTACAGAGAGACGGAAGGGGCAGCAGAGCGTCAGAAGTGTCAGCCCAGTGGTGCTCCCTTCACTTAGGAGGAAACAAGAGTGGGGAGAAATATTCCTTCTAATATTCCTCTTCTTTGTGTTCCCCTGATCCGTAGGTTTAACCGTTAAGCTCAGGGTCCAGTGGGGGCATAGCTATCCCCCTTAACTGAGACATCTGCTCTCTTTCAGGACATCCTCAACCCACTTTCACATAGACACCCCTTACGACCAACTGCTGCTCTTTAGGGCTTTATTCTGGGACCGGTGGTGGGCAATATAGAAATGTGACCCAGAAGATACAGAAGTCAGTTAAAAAATATATTAACTAAATAAAAAGAAACTTTGTGTCCAAGAGTGAAAATCATTTTCTCTTATTCCCATTCTAACTTTTATCCAGCTGTGTGTCATCATCTATTGATGTTTCAGAGAAATTAAATAGGACTTTTAAATAAATCCAATAATAAAACCCAGCAGAGATCCTTTGCTTCTAAAGCAGGTCTTAATTTTGTTCTTTCTATAACAATATAGAGATGTCCAAAATCTGAATTTAAATTCATGCAATTATAAAATTCCCTGAAATTAAAGATCCATATTGCACGATATTAAGGTCCCAAATTAGATTATCTTGGCTTTGTGAGTTAAAAGTATAAAGAAACTACAGTCCTTCCCATTTCTCATTTGACTCCGTCTCAGAAGTTCTTGGCCCCTGTGTAGACACCTAGACCTATGTGTCACTCACATGAATGAGTACAATTGGTTCAAGCTTCAGAAACTCTGATGCCAACTCTTGGACAAACCTCCTTTAAGAAACAAGTCCAACGGGTCAATAGAGCCCCATAGCACTGCTCCCAATATGGAAGAAACCCAATAGTATCTGACGCAAGGAGACTAGATGGAACAAAACAATACCAGCTAACCAACCAACCAAAACACAGTAACAAAAACTTGGTTTTAGTTTCTCCAGGATACCACTACTACCAGGCAGAATGGGGCGAGGATTCAGTCGTAGGTTCAGATTCTCACACACGCTTTTGGCCTGCTGTGTCTCAGCCAGGTCTGCAAGGCAGCAGAGTTCTGTGTGTGCTGCTGAGAATTCTCAAGTTCTAGATCTAATTCTTTAGTGCCAGAACTAGGTAAGCAGCACGGGACAGGCTGCACAGAAAGTCATTACGCAGTTCAAAGAAGGGAGCTGTAGCAAAACCAACCAGTTTGTCAATGTGTCTGCAGTCACCCACTAGCAAGGGCTGGCAGGTGGATTTTAAATGTAATCAATCACACATGAGAGTTTTTCCCGGTGCCTCAGTGGTAAAGAATCCACCTGCAATGCAGGAGACATGGGTTTGATCCCTGGGTTGGGAAGATTCCCTGGAGGAGGGCATGGCAACCCACTTCAGTATTCAACACACTCACATGAAGAGAGAAGCCTAGCAGGCTACGGTCCATAGGGTCGCAAAGAGTCAGACACAGCTGAAGCCACTGAGCACACACACGCACAAGGGACAGAAGCCTTCCCCAGGAAGGGGTTTTACAGGTCTAAGCAATTTCACATGAAGAGGTGGGGAAATAGCCACTGGGGCACAGGACCAAAATGTCTGCACACAAGAGAGTGGAAGGGCTGCCACCACTGCAAACTTCTAAACTTTGCAAGAAGACAGAAGTGTCTCATGTACCACTTTCTATGAGTGGAAACAAGGTGGATTTTTCCTCCAAACAACATGGGTGAACAATTTCTACCAGTTGACCTTAAGTTCATTCATTGCTGTTTCTGGACAACTGAAACTACAGCTCCTTGTAGTTTTGCTACAGCTCCCTTCTTTGAATCGCATAAGGACTTTCTGTGTAGCCTGTCCCGTGCTGCTTACCTAGTTCTGGCACTAAAGAATTAGATCTAGAACTTGAGAATTCTCAGCAGCACACATAGAACCCTGCTGCCTTGCAGACCTGGCTGAGACACAGCAGGCTAAAGGCGTGTGTGAGAATCTGTTTGAACTTACGACTGAATCCTCACCGCAATCTGCCTTGGAGGCTCACTAGCTTCTGCTGGAGCACCAACTGCCTCTTTCTGCTGCAACTTCCCTCAGACAGGCAAGTTTAAGGTTCAGCTCTGCAGCTGTGCCTTGAGGCTGTCTCTGTGCCTTGAGACCTCTTGTTTGGCTCAGCCCATCCCTACATCTCATTCATCCTTTAATTCAAAGTGGGAGCCCCACATTCCTGCCTGGGCAGCTCATAGGCTTACTTAGGCTGCTCCCTATTTGCCTCTCATTATCCTCAAGGCCGGGCTTGCTGAAGACCCTCACCTTCACTGAGGCAATAGCCCACCAATGCCTAAAGAGACCCAATCCCACTTCAGGTGGTCCAGGTGGTCCCATTTGCCTAAAGAGACCCAATCCCAATCCCACTGTGTCTGTGTTCAGCTGCATCAAGGAGAGTTCTGTGCCAGTCATAGCATCTTGTGGGCAGGCATTTGGAGACAGGGTGGGCCTTGACTGGGTGTTGTGGTGAGGCATTCGGACTTTACAGGTAGTGTTTTTATTGTTGCTATTTAATTAGTTAATACCTTATGTATTATTGAGCTGGAGAGTATTGAAGTAAACTGTGTAAAATTTTTCTTTTTATAGATAAAGGTACAAGTGGTATGTGAGTTGATTTGGGGTGGATATAGAACTTTTGGGAGGCTCTTCCAATAATCCTGGCCAAAGAGGTAGCAGGACAAAGAACATGCTTCTGAGACATTTCCAACAATTAAAATGGATAGGTGCCAGGGTCAGGGCATGCAAAAATCCCACAGAGCAGTAGATGTAAGAGACACAGTTTCGATCCCTGCATTGGAAAGATCCGCTGGAGAAGGGGATGGCAATCCACTCCAGTTTTCTTGCCTGGAGAATCCTGTGGACAGAGGAACCTGGTGGGCTATCGTCCATAGGGTCACACAGAGTTGGACACAACTGAAGCCACTTAGCATACACACACAATCACAAATGCATTGTGGGATTTTTGCATCCCACTGACCCTGCTGTCTAGCCATTCTAATTTGTGATTGTAGACGTCGGAATACTCTTCATCTCCTTCTCTCCGCGTTTATGGTTGCTGGTGGGAGAGGGCACATCGCCTGTGGGGTCAAAGGACAAACATTTATTAGGTGCCAGTGGAGTGGTTATAGCAGATGTCGTGGAAGATTGTTAGCATGCCTGAGCTATTCTGACTCAGAGCACTGGAATGCATGTCTGTTTTTCCCTCTCGGTAGTTGAAAGATGCCCTTCTGGCCTGAGATCTGATCCATCCCGAAGGTAGTTCTAGACATCTGGTGCTACGACAGCACTCTTGACAAATAGCTAATGTTTTAAATAAAGGAAAATATGACATCAGGGGATTCCACTTATTTCTCAAAACCAAATGGCACCAAAGTCACTAGCTCTGTCATTGTTAAATGGTTTTATGGATTCCAGGGAGGTGATAGTAATGAGAATTTTGCAACTTCTCCAACTTTCTAAGCTCTGATTTAAAGAGCATTTCCTGACAGGCTCATCTTCTGCCTCCTGTGAAGGGAGAGAAGTTACTTTTTATCCAATGAATATTTGGCTCTCATGTTAATGATGTCCACCTGTTTTCTACAGACACAGGCTGTTTTCTTTCATTCCAGGAGAGCTGGGCATGAAGTGTCTCACCCACTGTCAGCACTTGGCTTGGAGAACCTGACCAGAATCCAGATTGACATAAATTCCCAGCCATCTCCTAATGAAATGCAGCCTTACAATCCATAAGTGATGTGAAGTATCTCGACTAAAGCTGGGTCATGCGTAGTTTGCTCCAGGAGAAGTGGGGATGGGATGTTTTTGTCTCAAGAGATTTTCCCACTTCTGTCCCCAGGGGCCATTAGTAACCCATCACTGAGTATTTTAGTGAATATCATGATTTACTAAGTTCCTCGTTAGAAGGGGAATATCTGGAGGAAAACAAGAGTCAATTTTTACATAATTTAAAGGAAAGTGTCACTTGATAGTTACCACGAAAGTGGATCTGAGCCGTGCTTACAGATATGGCATTGGGTCTAATGTTGAACACAAGACAGGCATGAAGAGGACCTAGTTCCTGCCCAAAGGAAATTTGCAGAATCGCTGGTACTTGCCATTGGCTGGAACTTTAGGATGCGATTCCCTCAACTGGCTGCCTACCCCCATACCTACCCCCACAGACTTCAGTGGAGACCCTTTCCGTATATCCTGTGCCTCAGTCTCCCCAAGACCCATGAAACTAGCTTTCTGCAACCTTATTAACGGGCCCAGGCAATTTGAAAAAGGGAATTAAACAAAGGAAGGGGGAAATAGAGTGATGTACTTAGTGAAAGTGAAAGTGTAGCTGCTCAGTCATGTCCGACTCTGTGACCCCATGAACTGTAGCTCGCCAGACCCCTCTGTCCATGGAATTCCCTAGGCAAGAATACTGGAATGGATTGCCATTTCCTTCTCCAAGGGATCTTTCCAACTGAGGGATTGAACCTGGGTCTCCTGCATTGTAGGCAGATTCTTTACCATCTGATTTTCTTGGAGTTCAAAGGGCAAGTAGTTAGAAAGAAGTTAAGGTCTTCTTCCCCTGAAGGTTTGGAGCATGGGTCTCTCTCAGCCGGCTGAGAGTGAGTGGGGAGCCCCCTTTTCCAGCCTGTGTCCTTGGTGATGGGTGGTGGGTAGGCGGTGGGCTGATTTTTCTCCCCATTACTCCTGTGAAACCCAGAAAGTACTCAGGAATCTCCCAGGGTTAAGTTTCAATTCTCAGGCACTGGATAGTCTAAACTTCTAAAGAAAACAAAGTTGTTATTATTATTATTAGTCTTAGAATATGTTTTGTCTTTGTGTGCAGGATAGAATTGTTTTTATTCCTGTTTCCAGATCAATATACTTTAGGGGCTGAAGGAATAGGAAAGTACATGCTCTTTTCTGTTTCTTTCTTTGCAAACACCAAGACAATCTGTGAGATGACAATTTCAACAAAGACTTTTCTTGGTCTGTTTTCATCTGAGGAAGGGAAGAAAAGGGCTACTAGTCCAGTGACATCATTTCTAATCTTGTCAATGAATCTAAATATCTTAATTATTTAATTAGCATTTTTTGGATTGCTAATGAAGTTGAACACATTCCCATACATTTGTCTGCCCAGTTGTATTTCTTTAGAAATTGCTGTTTGAGTATCTTCCCATTTTCCTATAGGCATCATATTTTCCCTCATGATGTGTAAAAGTCTACATTTTTCATAGTGCATGCCATCATGCAAAGTGAATGTGTCTTCCTCCTTAATGTATAATAACTACTGTGTTCTGAGAAACTTAGGCCTTGCCAGACAAAGCCCTTCCAATTCTGGTCATGGTAGAATGTCTCAATTGCCAGGAATTGGATGGAGAGTTTGTATTGAGTAAGAAGTACAGTAACTTATTTATATACTGTTTTACAATTTAAAAAGATTTTTATACAGACAACCACATTTGGAACCAAATGAGGTGTTCTCTGAGTACTTAAACCGAAAGGAATGAAGTCTCTTTATATATCTCACAAGAATGTGAGCTGCAATGGATTGGTATTGTTTATATTTCATGGGATGCTAACCTCTTTGGCCCTTGGCCCTGCATGGAATGAGCTGCTAGAACTATACGCCTGGTCAGTGCTGAGTGACCAAGACAATGGAGCCTGTTCTTTGGCTCTGAGGTTCAATTTGATAGATTCAGGATTAGGCTGAGATTTAATGTGTCTTAGTTGGAGACGCCACTGCATTTTTAACAATTATTTTTAATTGCAGTGAAATATACATAGCATAAATTTACTGTTAACTATTTACAAGTTTACAGCTCAGGGGTAGTAAGTACATTCACGTGGGGGTGCACCTGTCACCACTGCCCACGTCCTGAACTCTTCATCCTGTACAGCTGAAACCCGGTACCTTTCACTAATAACTCCTTATTCTCCTGTATTGTTACTCCCTGGCAACCACCATTCTGCTTTCTGTCGCCATGGGTTTAACTACTCTCGGCATCTCGTATAAGTGGACTCATAAGTATTTGTCTTTTTGTGGCTGGTTTATTTTACTCAGGACATTGGCATTTTGGGCAGAGCAATTCTAGGTTGTGTGCAACTATCCCCTGCGTGATATTTGGCTCCTTGTGCAACCCTGGGATAGTAGGACCCTGGAACACCTATGGAAACACGCCTTGTGACAGTCAGAACTGAGGGATGCGAGTGCTTCCTTGGCGGGGACTTCAAATAAAACCTCCAAACCATCTGAAGTTGATTCTTTTGAAAGCAAATATGTATTTGAGATGTAAATTGCTCCTTATCCCAATCTGTGTAAACAAACCCCAGACGCCATGCTCTCAGACCTGAGAAAGTCAAGCCAAGTTTCATCAAAGGCTCTTGCAAAGTCCAGTTCCTTACCAGGCACTTGTAAACAAGTTTCAATTCTCTGCTCGGAGTGCATGGTTCACATGGTTCATGCTGGGCTGTTTAGAGTCCTTGACCTCTTGCAGGGAAAGCGGCTACATCATCAGCGTCTCTTCCTCCTCAGCCTCTTCCCCAACCAGCCATTCAATAGTTTCACTTAATGCTCTCCACATGAACAGTTTATTACCAGTTTATTGGACTTACCAGATGGTGCTAGTGGTAAAGAACCTGCCTGCCAATGCAGGAGACATAAGAGACTCAGGTTCCATCCCTGGGTTGGGAAGGTCCCCTGGAGGAGGGCATGGCAAGTCACTCCAGTGTTCTTGTCTGGAGAGCCCCAGGAACAGAGGAGCCTGGTGGGCTGCAGTCCAAAGGGTTGCAAAGAGTTGGGCATGACTGAAGTGACTTAGCAAACATGTACCAGTTTATTAATTGTTGCATTTTTCAATATACATATGTATTTTTTTTTTTTACCAAAATACCTCAGATAGCTTTGACCAAATAGCTTGTCTTAAAGGCCAGAGTGGACATGGACTTGAGACAAACAGCCTTCCTGGTATAAAAGGGCACCTCCCATGATTCTGGGCTTTCATGAGTCTCGACTGAACTTGGGGATCTTATTATTGTCACAAGTTCTCATCAACTAAGCCTTTCTTTTTTAAAAACATGTTTGTTTTATAAAAGTAATGTGGCTATTATTAAAACATAGAAAATAAAGAAAATTGCGAATAGAAAGAATAAGGAGAAGGAAAAGTTCAGTTCAGTTCAGTTGCTCAGTCGTGTCTGACTCTCTGCGACCCCATGAATCGCAGCACGCCAGGCCTCCCTGTCCATCACCAACTCCCGGAGTTCACACCGACTCACATCCATCGAGTCAGTGATGCCATCCAGCCATCTCATCCTCTGTCGTCCTCTTCTCCTCCTGCCCCCAATCCCTCCCAGCATCAGAGTCTTTTCCAATGAGTCAACTCTTTGCATGAGGTGGCCAAAGTACTGGAGTTTCAGCTTTAGCATCATTCCTTCCAAAGAACACCCAGGACTGATGTCCTTTAGAATGCACTGGTTGGATCTCCTTGCAGTCCAAGGGAGTCTCAAGAGTCTTCTCCAACACCACAGTTCAAAAGCATCAATTCTTCAGCGCTCAGCCTTTTTCACAGTCCAACTCTCACATCCATACATGACCACAGGAAAAACCATAGTCTTGACTAGACGAACCTTTGTTGGCAAAGTAATGTCTCTGCTTTTGAATATGCTATCAAGGTTGGTCATAACTTTCCTTCCAAGGAGTAAGTGTCTTTTAATTTCATGGCTGCAGTCACCATCTGCAGTGATTTTGGAGCCCAGAAAAATAAAGTCTGACACTGTTTCCACTGTTTCCCCATCTATTTCCTATGAAGTGATGGGACCAGATGCCATGATCTTCGTTTTCTGAATGTTGAGCTTTAAGCCAACTTTTTCACTCTCCACTTTCACCTTCATCAAGAGGCTTTTTAGTTCCTCTTCTCTTTCTGCCATAAGGATGGTATCATCTGCATATCTGAGGTTATTGACATTTCTCCCAGCAATCTTGATTCCAGCTTGTGCTTCTTCCAGCCCAGCATTTCTTATGATGTACTCTGCATATAAGTTAAATAAGCAGGGTGACAATATACAGCCTTGACGTACTCCTTTCCCTATTTGGAACCAGTCTGTTGTTCCATGTCCAGTTCTAACTGTTGCTTCCTGACCTGCATATACATATAGGTTTCTCAAGAGGCAGGTCAGGTGGTCTGGTATTCCCATCTCTTGAAGAATTTTCCACAGTTTATTGTGATCCACACAGTCAAAGGATTTGGCATAGTTGATAAAGCACAAATAGATGTTTTCTTGGAACTCTCTTGCTTTTTCGATGATCCAGCCCATGTTGGCAATTTGATCTCTGGTTCCTCTGCCTTTTCTGAAACCAGCTTGAACATCTGGAAGTTCATAGTTCATGTATTGCTGAAGCCTGGCTTGGAGAATTTTAAGCATCACTTTCAGTTCAGTTCAGTTGCTTAGTCGTGTCCGACTGTTTGTGACCCCATGAATTGCAGCATACTAGGCCTCTCTGTCCATCACCAACCCTGGAGTTCACACCGACTCAAGTCCATTGAGTCGGTGGTGCCATCCAGCCATCTCATCCTCTGTCATCCCCTTTTCCTCCTGCCCCCAATCCCTCCCAGCATCAGAGTCTTTTCCAATAAGTCAACTCTTTGCATGAGGTGGCCGAAGTACTGGAGTTTCAGCTTTAGCATCATTCCTTCCAAAGAACACCCAGGACTGATGTCCTTTAGAATGCACTGGTTGGATCTCCTTGCAGTCCAAGGGAGTCTCAAGAGTCTTCTCCAATACCACAGTTCAAAAGCATCAATTCTTTGGCGCTCAGCTTTCTTCACAGTCCAACTCTCACATCCATACATGACTGCTGGAAAAACCATAGCCTTGACTAGACAGACCTTTGTTGGCAAAGTAATGTCTCTGCTTTTGAATATGCTATCTAGTTTGGTCATAACTTTCCTTCCAAGGAGTAAGCATCTTTACTAGCCTGCAATAAAGGGTAGGTAGAAGGAATTCAGAAGGGTGGATAGAAGGACATTAGACTCCAATGACAAATTTTGCCTACATCCAATTTTGCCCAGAAGCAGGCCTGGGGGCAGAGAGTTTGCTTCACATCCAGCTGTTTGGAGAAGAGCTACATAGAAAGAAGGGCATGTGTACCGTCTCATAGGTAACTCCACTTTGCTTCCTTTGCTGTTATGCTCATTCTGCCTTCATTTTGTCATTCAGGCCTAGGCTCAAGGTAATTTCTCTGAAAGACTTTCCCTGTCTATTCAACCTAAAGTTGTCCCATCCTCCACATCTCTGAAGCAACCACTTTCTGTTGCATTGTTGCTTAGGTGGTCTTTGTCATTAGTTGAAAAGATACAAATTCCTCTATTAATTTACTTATCTCAGTGATCTACTTTCTTGTTCATGGTAAGGTTGCCAGTTCCTAGAACACTACCTGGTGCTCAAAAAGTGGTGGGTTGAATAAATAAACAGATGAATTACATGCAATTGCAATTAGCTGTAAGGAGATAGTCAAATATTTTGTTGAGTTAAAATTTTGTTATTAAATATTTCTTTAGAACTAGAGCTGGAACTGCTTAAGTATAATTTCTTGTAGGGTAATGAAACTTGAGCTGTTTTTATAATGGTACCTATTACGTTACTGCTGGATGATCACAACTTATTGTGGTTAGTAATGAGAATGGGCAACAGCAATATAATGTTAGGAAACAAAAAATGGACCAAGTGTAAGACTCTCTCTCAGTTTTCTTAATAGTCAAGTGGCATAATTGGATGACTGATGGTCTCAAGGGGCCTCTGTAATTCTGTGAGCTCTTTGTAAGAGGAAACAAGAATGAACAGAGAGAATATAGTATGTGCATTGTAAACAGACATGTTAAAACACTTCTTTAGACAAAATAGGACATCCTTTTAAGCCATTGTGAAGCATGTCAATTGATGAGCTGATTATGGCTCAGTTATTTATAGGAAAAGCTTACAGGGAATATGAGATAGGAGATAATTTCTGACAGCTGTCATTATTGAATAGACAGCTGTCTAGTCAATACAGGAATTTTCCTTCAATTTAGACCCTCGTTGATGACATAAGTTGGCAAATCCAAGCATACTGGGAAATTTGTGGCCAAAGTTGAAGATTTCTTTAAATCATTTGTTTTAATCAGAACTTATATTTCTAAGTCAAATAATACATTGATTCTGCTCTTCTTCCCAGCTGCAGGCCATTGTTTTCCTTTTTATCTGTTTATTATCTTGGCACAGATACTAGTTTGGTAAGTGTGCTCACAGAAGAATTTGCAATAGAAGATAGTGGAAGGCTAATGCTTCATTGGTAGATGCAGTCAGTTAAACCTTTCTTCTCTTTTTTAAAACCACCACAGTGATTAAACAGAACAATGACAATGCTTAGTGGAAAAAGTTGCTGTCAAAACATTTACAGTGGCATCAGTGTGAACTGTGATAGCAGCATGACAAATGAAGATGGGATATGATGTCCAATTCAGATGGAGGGTCTCTGGACATAGGTAATTATGTTTATTAGATAACAGGTCTTCTACTTTCTCTATAACATATACCTTCAATATTTAAGAAAATAAAATTTCACCTTTCTTAGCTTCTCATTGTTAATAAGCATTAAACCGTTTTTTTCTAAATACATGGAAATAATTGACTTATACAGTAAAAATCCAAGGCAGGAAATTCTGATTATTTAATTTCATTTATTCCTGCTGTGTTTATTTAAGTAAAGCTGTAAATACCACTGATGGGTTTACAGGGAGACACAGATGTGTTCTATTAAATAATTACTCAGCAAAATTATTTGGTTGTGAATTAAAACATGCTGACTTTAATGAGATTTCCTTTAAAAATTGTCTTCAAAATATTTGTATGCATCATTATTAGAAAAGCAACATAGTAGAGTGGAAAAATTTTTTGACTGGTGGTCAGAATATGTGGGTTCAAGTCCTGGCCATGCCCCTCAAAATGGAAACTTCTTATTTGTAAAATTTCCTGATTTGGATTTCTTTCTGCCAAATAAATATATGGCATTTAAGATGCCATACATTTTAAGATTTATGTAAAAATTATTTTGATTTTTGTAAAAACAAATTTGAGGGAATGAGAATGAAGTTGATCTTAAGATTGCCATTGACTCATTAGGATTTCCTAATTTTTGCCTCATCTTTTTTACAAGGGAGCACAAACTCCCTATAAGCTTTAGGGAAAAATGTATTTTTTCCCCTATCCAGGTAAGGGATAGAGTTGATTTGTCCTGGTAGTGATAGTGAGAAACATAATCCATCTAAATAGTGCTCTTCTTTTGGCCTCCAATTGAAAGGCAGAAAGAAACGAGAATAAACTAGAAAATCCTGGGATGTGGTTTGGCATTCCCAAACCTTGGTGCCTTCGGGGCTGTGTGCTGTGTGGCTTGGGGACTGTGCCAGCAGCATGTTCTGGTACAGCCTTCTTAATGGACTGGTGTGTGTGTGTGTGTGTTTGTGTGTGTGGGTGTGTGTCTGTAGAGGGTGGGTAGAGGGTGGATCAGGAATTCATCTTTGTATGCCTGGCAGGATATATTGGTTTTGGCCTTTTTTCTTGAAGAATTAGCTTCATTAGGTTTTTTAATTACTCCCCCTAAACAGATAAATGAATGACTCTTTTCCAAAGAGTTATCATTTGGTGCCAGCGATCAAGCATTACTCCATACCACTCCATGTGACACAGGATGTGGTCTGATATTTAATCTAAGTGCAGGCTCCACTTTTTTGCTGGGTAGAGTGAATAGACTTATAAAGCTTCTTTGTTATGGAATGACTTCTTAGCAAACTGCCTTCTCTTTTACTTAGAAACCAAATTACTAGGATAAAAAGAAAAAAGTCCAGACATTATACACTTCTTGGCCTCCCACAGCCATTTTGGTAGAAGGTGATGAATGCGTTTTAGTGGATTAATATTTCTGGAATGTGAGCAGGGTCAGTCCACAGCAGACTGAGCAGGATTGTCACTCCAGGGACCTAGTCAGGACTGCTGATCTCTCTATAACATTCAGCCTGGAAACAAAGCCTGCACCTCTCAATTGCCCTTCCATATTTCATTTCCTTGGATCTTACCCTATGGAAAGTAGGTGGAGTTGGAATAAGTGGAATGAGCATAACAAGCCAATCTTTTCATTTATCTATGTTAGCTGTATGCTACCCTTCTATATAATAAAATGTCTAAAGTTAGTAATTGCACTTACCTAGAATTGCACATCACTTAGATGGCAAATAGATGGAGAAACGATGGAAACAGTGACAGACTTTATTTTCCTGGGCTCCAAAATCACTGCAGATGGTGACTGCAGCCATGAAATTAAAAGACACTAGCTCCTTGGAAGAAAAGCTCTGACAAATCTGCTGCTGCTGCTGTGTCGCTTCAGTCGTGTCCAACTCTGTGGGACCCCATAGACGCCAGCCCACCAGGCTCCACCGTCCCTGGGATTCTCCAGGCAAGAGTACTGGAGTGGGTTGCCATTGCCTTCGCCACTGACAAACCTAGGCAGCATATTAAAGAGCAGAGACATTACTTTGCTGACAAAGGTCCATATAGTCAAAGCTATGTTTTTTTCCAGTAGTCATGTATGGATGTGAGAGTTAGACCATAGAGAAGGCTTAGTGCTGAAGAACTGATGATTTTGAACTGTGGTGCTGGGGAAAACTCTTGAGAGTCCCTTGGACTGCAAGGAGATGAAACCACTCAATACTAAAGGAAATCAATCCTGAATATTCATTGGAAGGACTGATGCTGAAGCTCCAATACTTTGGTCACCTGATGCAAAGAGCAGACTCATTGGGAAAGACCCTGATGCTGAGAAAGGTTGAAGGCAGGAACAGAAAGGGACAGCAGAGGATGAGGTGGTTGGATGACATCACTGACTAAATGGATATGAGTTTGAGCAAGCTCTGGTAGATGGTGAAGGACGGGGGAGCATGGCAGTCCTGGTCCATGGGGTCACAAAGAGTTGGACATGAGTGCATGACTGAACAAGAGTCGCACAGTTGTTGAAGAGATCAGTTCAGTTCAGTTGGTCAGTTGTGTCCGACTCTTTGTGAACCCATGGACTGCAGCACACCAGGCATCCCTGTCCATTACCAACTTCTGGAGTTTATCCAAACTCATGTCCATTGAGTCAGTGATACCATCCAACCATCTCATCCTCTGTCATCCCCTTCTCTTCCTGCCCTCAATCTTTCCCAGCATCAGGGTCTTTTCAAATGAGTCAGTTTTTCCCATCAGGTGGCCAAAGTATTGGAGTTTCAGCTTCAACATCAGTCCTTCCAATGAACACCCAGGACTGATCTCATTTAGGATGGACTGGTTGGATCTCCTTGCAGTCCAAGGGACTCTCCAGAGTTTTTTCCAACACCACAGTTCAAAAGCACTCTTTGGCACTCAGCTTTCTTTACAGTCCAACTCTCACATCCATACATGACTAATGGAAAAAACATAGCCTAGATGGACCTTTGTTGGCAAAGTAATGTCTCTGCTTTTTAATATGCTATCTAGGTTGGTTATAACTTTTCTTTCAAGGAGTAAGCGTCTTTTAATTTCATGGCTGCAATCACCATCTGCAGTGATTTTGGAGCCCTCAAAAATAAAGTCTCTCATTGTTTCCACTGTTTCCCCACCTATTTGCCATAAAGTGATGGGACAAGATGCCATAATGTGATGGGACCAGATGCCATGATCTTAGTTTTCTGAATGTTGAGTTTTAAGCCAACTTTTTCACTCTCCTCTTTCATCTTCATTAAGAGGCTCTTTATTTCTCTTTCTGCCATAAGGGCGGTTCCATCTGCATATCTGAGGTTATTGATATTTCTTCGGGCAATTGTGATTCCAACTTGTGCTTCATCCAGCCCAGCGTTTCCCATAATGTATTCTGCATATAAGTTAAATAAGCAGGGTGACAATAGACAGCCTTGACGTACTCCTTTTCCTATTTGGAACCAGTCTGTTGCTCATGTCCAGTCTGTTGCTTCCTGACCTGCATATAGGTTTCTCAAGAGGCAGGTCAGGTGGTCTGGTATTCCCATCTCTTTCAGAATTTTCCACAGTTTATTGTGTTGCACGCAGTCAAAGCCTTTGTCATAGTCAATAAAGCAGAAATAGATGTTTTTCTGGAACTCTCTTGCTTTTTCTATGATTCAGCGGATGTTGGCAATTTGATCTCTCGTTTCTCTGCCTTTTCTGAAACCAGCTTGAACATCTGGAAGTTCACGGTTCACGTATTGCTGAAATCTGGCTTGGAGAATTTTGAGCATTACTTTACTAGCGTGTGAGATGAGTGCAATTGTGCAGTAGTTTGAGCATTTCTTGGCATTGCCTTTCTTTGGGATTGGAATGAAAACTGACCTTTTCCAGTCCTGTGGCCACTGCTGAGTTTTCCAAATTTACTGGCATATTGAGTGCAGCACTTTCACAGCATCATCTTTCAGGATTTGAAATAGCTCAACTGGAATTCCATCACTTCCACTAGCTTTGTTCATAGTGATGCTTTCTAAGGCCCACTTGACTTCACATTCCAGGATGTCTGGCTCTAGGTGAGTGATCACACTATCGTGATTATCTGGGTCATGAAGATCTTTTTTGTATAGTTCTTCTGTGTATTCTTGCCACCTCTTCTAATATCTTCTGCTTCTGTTAGGTCCATACCATTTCTGTCCTTTATTGTGCCCATCTTTGCATGAAACGTTCCCTTCATATCTCTATTATCTTGAAGTGATCTCTAGTCTTTCCCATTGTGTTTTTTCCTTTATTTCTTTGCATTGATCGCTGAGGAAGGCTTTCTTATCTCTCCTTGCTATTCTTTGGAACTCTGCGTTCAAATGGGAATATCTTTCCTTTTCTCCTTTGCTTTTCACTTCTCTTCTTTTCACAGCTATTTGTAAGGCCTCCTCTGACAGCCATTTTGCTTTTTGCATTTCTTTTTCTTGGGGATGGTCTTGCTCCCTGTCTCCTGTACAATGTCATGAACCTCTATCCATAGTTCATCAGGCGCTCTGTCTATCAGATCTAGTTCTTTGAATCTATTTCTCAGTTCCACTATAAAATCATAAAGGATTTGATTTAGGTCGTACCTGAATGGTCTAGTGGTTTTCCCCAATTTCTTCAATTTAAGTCTTAATTTTGCAATAAGGAGTTCATGATCTGAGCCACAGTCAGCTCCTGGTCTTGTTTTTGCTGACTGTGTTGAAGAGCTAGTTTTTATATAAAGCAATTAAAATACCCATCACATTAAAACAGTATAGCTGGATGATTTGCCTACAGGTAAGAATGGGTGTTGGTATTTTCAATAATTTTATGATATTTTTAATGAAACATAGACCATCAGCAAAAGGGTAGAATAGGTGATGTTCAACTTGAGTTGCCTTCATAGAAAGATGAACTAGCAACAGTCCATGGACAAGATACTTTTGTGAAAATCTCACAGCCCAGGGATGAGACTTAAGTATGATGGACCACAGAAACAAGGGCCTGCATTAGAAGAGCAGTAGAAACATTTTTCACTTTGATTACCTTGTTCCTCTTGCAGGATGGCACAGCTCCACATGGAGAAGCCCCACCCCCCACCCACCATGGGCCCAAGGTTTCTCAGGGGCTACAAGGATCCTAAAGTGGACATCCATTTCCCCTGTGCTTCCTAGGAAACCCATTTTGGTCTGGCCTCATAGGGACCACCGGGGAACTGGTGGGGCTGGACCTCTACAAAGAAAAAAGCAGCAAGGAGGGGCCTCTAGCAATCAGCCTATAGATCGTGGTGAATTGCATTCCTGCTGGCAGTGAGGCCTGAGCATTGATCACTGTCAGTGGCTCTGTCCATCTGTAGAGCTGAGATGGTGGCCCTGTCTGTCCAAGGAGCTTGATCAGCAGTTCTGCCCATTTTTGTCTCCCAGACAATGATCCATACTGGCTGTGAAGCCCATTCTATGCTCCCACCTGAAGAAAGAAGCAAGTCAGCAGCCCCTTCCAACTGCTGAGCATAGCCCTCAGCATTTGTTATTTTTCTTCCGAGGTGCAATCCCACCAGTTCCCCACAAGTCTGTTCGCTAGGTCTGTGTCTCTATTCCTGCCCTGCAAATAGGTTCATTAGTACACGTGTATTCGTCAATATATGATATCTGTTTTTCTCTTTCTGACTTGCTCTACTCTGTATAACAGGCTGTAGGTTCATCCACCTCACTACAACTGACTCAAATTCATATCATTTATGCCTAATATTCCATTGCATATATATATTAATACTACAACTTCTTTATCCATTCATTTATCAGTGGACATCTAGCTTGCTTCTGTGTCCTGGCTATTGCAAATGGTGCTACAATGAACATTAGAGTACATGTATCTTTTTGAATTATGGTTTCCTCAGGGTATATGCCCAGTAGTGGATTTGCTGGGTCATATGGAAATGGCAACCCATTCCAGTGTTCTTGCCTGGAGAATCCCAGGGACGGGGGAGCTTGTTGGGCTGCCGTCTATGGGGTCGCACCGAATCGGACATGACTGAAGTGACTTAGCAGCAGCATGGTAGTTCTATTCCTAGTTTTTTAAGGAATCTCCGTACTGTTTTCCATAGTGGCTGTCTCAGTTTCCATCCCTATGAACAGTGCAGAGGGTTCCCTTTTCTCCACATCCCCTCCAGTATTTATTGTTTGTAGATTTTTAAACGGTGGCCATTCTGACTTGTGTGAGGTAATACCTCATTGTAATTTTGATTTGCATTTCTCTAATAGTGAGAGATGTTGAGTATGTTTTCATATGTTTGTTGGCCATCTGTAAGTCTTTGGAGAAATGTCTGTTTAGGTTTTCCACTCATTTTTTTTTATCAGGTTATTTGTTTTTCTGATATTGAGCTGCATGGACTTCTTGTATATAGTGCTTCATTTACAATTATTTTCTCCCATTCTGAGGGTTGTCTTTCATCTTGTTTATAGTTTCCTTTGCTGTGAAAAGGCTTTTAAGTTTAATTAGGTCCCATTTATTTGTTTTTGTTTCTATTTCCATTACTTTAGGAGGTGGGTCAAAGAGAATCTTGCTTCGATTCACTTCAAAGAGTAATCTGCCTATGTTTCCCTCCAAGAGTCTTATTGTTCCTGGCCTTACATTTAGGTTTTAAATGCATTTTGAGTTTATTTGTGTGTAAGGTTGGAGAAGGCAATGGCCACCCACTCCAGTGTGTAAAGTGTTAGAAAGTGCTCTAATTTTATTATTTTTTTTTGCATGTCACTGTCCGGTTTTCCAGTACCATTTATTGAAGAGGCTGTCTTTTCTCTATTGTATATTCTTGCCTGCTTTGTCAAAGATAAGGTGCTCATAGGTTCATGCATTTATCTCTGGGATTTATATTTGTTTCCATTGATCTATATTTCTATTTTTGTGCAGTACCATACTTTCTTCCATACAGAGGAAGTCAGAAATAGATTTAAGGGACTAGGTCTGAGAGACAGAGTGCCCGATGAACTATGGATGGAGGTTCATGACATTGTACAGGAGACAGGGATCAAGACCATCTCCATGAAAAGAAATGCAAAAAAGCAAAATGACTGTCTGAGGAGGCCTCACAAATAGCTGTGAAAAGAAGCGAAGCAAAAAGCAAAGGAGAAAAGGAAAGATATTCCCATTTGAATGCAGAGTTCCAAAGAATAGCAAGGAGAGATAAGAAAGCCTTCCTCAGTGATCAGTGCAAAGAAAAAGAGGAAAACAACAGAATGGGAAAGGCTAGAAATCTCTTCAAGAAAATTAGAGATACCAAGGGAACATTTCATGCAAAGATGGGCACAATAAAGGACAGAAATGGTATGGACCTAACGGAAGCAGAAGATATTAAGAAGAGGTAGCAAGAATACACAGAACTATACAAAGAAGATCTTCATGACCCAGATAATCACGATAGTGTGATCACTCACCTAGAGCCAGACATCCTGGAATGTGAAGTCAAGTGGGCCTTAGGAAGCATCACTACGAACAAAGCTAGTGGAGGTGATGGAATTCCAGTTGAGCTATTTCAAATCCTAAAAGATGATTCTGTGAAAGTGCTGCACTCAATATGCCAGCAAATTTGGAAAAGTCCGCAGTGGCCACAGGACTGGAAAAGGTCAGTTTTCATTCCGATCCCAAAGAAAGGCAATGCCAAAGAATGCTCAAACTACCACGCAATTGCACTCATATCTCATGTTAGCAAAGTAATGCTCAAAATTCTCCAAGCCAGGCTTTAGCAATACGTGAACCATGAACTTCCAGACATTCAAGCTGGTATTAGAAAAGGCAGAGAAACGAGAGATCAAATTGCCAACATCCTCTGGATCATGGAAAAAGCAAGAGTTCCAGAAAAACATCTATTTCTGCTTTATTGACTATGACAAAGCCTTTGACTGTGTGGATCACAATAAACTGTGGAAAATTCTGAAAGAGATGGGAGTACCAAACCACCTGACCTGCCTTTTGAGAAATCTGTATGCAGATCCAGAAGCAACAATTAGAACTGGACATGAAACAACAGACTGATTTTAAATAGGAAAAGGAGGGCGTCAAGGCTGTATATTGTCACCCTGCTTATTTAACTTATATGCAGAGTACATCATGAGAAATGCTGGGCTGGAAGAAGCACAAGCTGGAATCAAGATTGCCGGGAGAAATATCAATAACCTCAGATATGCAGATGACATGGCTTTATGGCAGAAAAGGAAGTAGAACTAAAGAGCCTCTTAATGAAGATGAAAGAGGAGAGTGAAAAGGTTGGCTTAAAGTTCAACATTCAGAAAACAAAGATCATGGCATCTGGTCCCATCACTTCATGGCAAATAGATGGGGAAACAGTGGAAACAGTGTCAGACTTTATTTTTTTTGGCTCTAAAATCACTGCAGAGGTGATTGCAGCCATGAAATTAAAAGACACTTACTCCTTGGAAGGAAAGTTATGACCAACCTAGGTAGTATATTAAAAAGCAGAGACATTACTTTGCCAACAAAGGTCTGTCTAGTCAAAGCTACGGTTTTTCCAGTGGTCATGTATGGATGTGAGAGTTGGACTGTGAAGAAAGCTTAGTGCCAAGAATTGATGCTTTTAAACTGTGGTGCTGGATAAGACTCTTGAGAGTCCCTTCACTGCAAGGAGATCCAACCAGTCCATCCTAAAGGAGAGCAGTCCTGGGTGTTTCTTGGAAGGATTGACGCTGAGGCTAAAACTGCAATACTTTGGCCACCTCATGAGAAGAGTTGATTCATTGGAAAAGACCCTGATGCTGGGAGGGATTGGGAGCAGGAGGAGAAGGGGATGCCAGTGGATGAGATGGCTGGATGGCATCACTGACTCGATGCACATGAGTTTGGGTGAACTCCGGGAGTTGGTGATGGACAGGGAGGCCTGGCGTGCTGCAGTTCATAGGGTCGCAAAGAGTCAGACAGGACTGAGCGACTGAACTGAACTGAACTGATACTGTCTTAATTACTGTAGCTTTTTAAGTATTGTCTGAAGTCAGGAAGGTTGATTCTCCCAGGTCTTTTTTCTTTCTCAAGATTGCTTTGGCTATTTAGGGCCTTTTGTGTTTCTATACAAATTCTAACTTTTTTTTGCTCTAGTTCTATGAAAAATGCCATTGGTAATTTGATAGAGATTGCATCAAGTCTGTAGATTGCTTTGGGTAGTAGTCATTTTCACAATACTGATTCTTCCAGTCTAAGAACATGGTATATCTCTTCATCTGTTTGTGTCTTTCTTTGTTTTCTTTCATTAGTGTCTTACAGTTTTCAGCACATAGGTCAGCAGGTTTATTAGGTAGGTTTGTTCCTAGGTATTTTATTCTTTTTGCTGCAATGGTGAATGGGATTGTTTCCTTAATTTCTTTTTCTGATTTTTCATTGTTATTGTATAGGAAGGCAAGGTATTTCTGTGTATTAATTTTGTATCCTGGGACTTTACTAAATTCATTGATTAGGTCTTGTAATTTTCTGGTGGCATCTTAAGTGTTTTTTATGTATAGTATCATGTCATCTGCAAACAGTGAAAGTTTCATTTCTTTTCCAATCTAGGTTCTTTTTACTTCTTTTTCTTCTCTCATTTCCATGACTAGGAATTTCAAAACTATATCGAATAGCGGTGAGAATGGGCACCCTTTTCTTGTTCCTGATCTTAGAGGAAATGTTTTCAGTTTTTCACCGCTGAGAATAATGTTTGCTGTGGGTTTGTTATATACGACCTTTACTATGTTGAGGTATGTTCCCTCTATGCCCACTTTTTGGAAAGCTTTTTTCATAAAGGGGTGTTGAATTTTTTTGTTTTAATGTGGAATGCTTCACAAAAGTGTGTGTCATCCTTGCACGTGGGGCCATGCTAATCTCTGTTTCATTTCAATTTTACTATATGTGCTGCCAGAGCCAGCACCGGGTGTTGACTTTTGTCTAAAGCTTTTCCTCCATCTCCTTTAAAGACTCTTTATGTGGATATTACTAATTCTACTTTAGTCTTCATAGCTCTAAGCTTTTCACATTTTATCCTTTTGCTGCCTTTTGGGGAATTGCCTTATCTCAGTTTTCTTGCAATTCATCTTTAAAGTATCTGCCTGTTACTACCCTGATCCACTATGTTCTTTATTTTGACTGCGTTATCTTCGTGTCTAATATTTCCATTGGGCTATTTAAATTTTTTTTCTGTTCTTGTTTCATTTTATTCCTTATCTCGTAAAGAATATCTATCATGCCTAATTTAAAACATTTCTGTTCATTCCAATAATTCTTCTTCAAATGATGTATGTTTTCTAGTTTGTTCACTTAAAAGAAAACAGATGTTATACTCCTCAGATGCCTTGTTCATCATTTTGAGCTTGTATGTCCTTGCTCTTCGGGGGTTACCAGCTGTTCTTTATGGTAATGAACATTGGAGAGGGGATGAGGACAAGTCCCTGGTCAGTGCCAGTAGCAGCAAACTAGGAAGGGGAGAGGGGAGAAGCCCAGGAACCATAGTGCCCTCACCAATAATTCCTGCTTGCTCCATCCTCTGGGACTGCCTTGGTGGCTAAGATGGTAAAGAATCTGCCTGCAATGCAGGAGACCTGGGTTCAAATCAGGGAGATCCCCTAGAGAAGGGAATGGCAACCCACTCCAGTATTCTTGCCTGGAGAGATCCAAGGACAGAGGAGCCTGGTGGGCTACAGTCCACAGGGTCACAAAGAATAGGACACTGAGCGACTGATGCTTCTATACAATTCCTGTTTTGAAACATCTTATGCAAGGGGTTAATATCTTGCCTGGCCAAGGTGGGTGGTTTTAGTCAGTTCAGTTCAGTAGCTCAGTCGTGTCCGACTCTTTGCAACTACACGGACTGCAGTATGCCAGGCCTCCCTGTCCATCACCAACTCCCAGAGCTTACTCAAACTCTTGTCCATTGAGTCAGTGATGCCATCCAACCATCTCATGCTCTGTCATCCCCTCTTCCTCCTGCCTTTAATCTTTCCCAGCATCAGGGTCTTTTCAACTGAGTCTGTTCTTCCCAGCAGGTGGCCAAAGTATTGGAGTTTCAGCTTCAGCATCAGTCCTTCAAATGAATATTCAGGACTGATTTCCTTTAGGATTGACTGGTTGGATTTCCTTGAAGTCCAAGGGATTCTCAAGAGTCTTCTACAACACCACAGTTCAAAAGCATCAATTCTTTGGTGCTCAGCTTTCTTTATTGTTCAACTCTCACATCCATACATGACTACTGGAAAAACCATAGCTTTGACTAGATGGACCTCTGTTGGCAAAGTAATGTCTCAGCTTTTTAATATGCTGTCTAGGTTGATCATAGCTTTTCTTCCAAGGAGCAAGTGTCTTTTAATTTCATGGCTGCAGTCACCATCTGCAGTGATTTTGGAGCCCCCCAAAATAAAGTCTGTCACTGTTCCCATTGTTTCCCCATCTATTTGCCATGAAGTGATGGGACCAGATGCCATGATCTTAGTTTTCTGAATGTTGAGTTTTAAGCCAACTTTTTCACTCTCTGCTTTCACTTTCATCAAGAGGCTCTTTAGTTCTTCTTCACTTTCTGCCATAAGGGTGATGTCATCTGCATATCTGAGGTTACTGATATTTCTCCTGGCAATCTTGATACCAGCTTGTGCTTCATCCAGCCCAGCTTTTCTCATGATGTACTCTGCATATAAGTGAAGTAAGCAAGGTGACAATATACAACCTTGACCTATTCTGTTCCCAATTTGGAACCAGTCTGTTGTTCCATGTCCAGTTCTAACTGTTGCTTCCTGACCTGCACACAGATTCCTCACAAGGCAGGTCAGGTGGTCTGATATTCCTATCTCTTTCAGAATTTTCCATAGTTTGTTTTGATCCACACTGTCAAAGGCTTTGGGTAGTCAATAAAGCAGAAATAGATGTTTTTCTGGAACTCTCTTGCTTTTTCTGTGATCCAGCGGATGTTGACAATTTGATTTGGTTCCTTTGCCTTTTCTAAATCCAGATTGAACATCTGGAAGTTCATGGTTCACCCTGTTATCCACTATCTTGGATCCCTTGTAGCATCAGAGAAGACAGCCTCCAGGATTATAATCCACAGACCTGTGCTTTGAAGTGTTGAGGATGGGTGGTGCTATCTATTTTCAAAATTTCTCTACCATAGCTGGGTTTGTACACTGCTCTGACATTTCCTCTTGGTGATCACACATGGCCTCAGTGATTGCTACTGATAACTGTGATATACAGTCAAGAAAAGAGTCTCTAAAGACAAATTGAGCTGAGGCAAGAACAGAATTTAAAAGGCTTTCCTACAGCCTATTCTCAATACATCCCAGGTGGCTCAGATGGTAAAGAATCCACCTGCAGTGCAGGAGACCTGGGTTTAATCCCTGGTTGGGAAGATCCTCTGGAGAAGGGAATGGCAACCGACTCCAGTAAATCAAGTAAATCAAATTATCCTGCCTGGAGAATTCCATGGACAGATAAGTCTGTTGGGCTACTGTTCATGGGATCGCAAAGAATTGAACAGGACTTAGCAACTAATGTATGTATTCTCTCACTTCTCATTCCTGGGCTTCAGCTACCCAACTCTCACTCAAGTCATTTATGGTGAACATCAGACTCTGGGTTTATCTTATCCTTTTATGTTATTGATTTATGCAATCTGTGTTCTCCTCAAGCATCTGTAGTTTTTCTAGAGCTGATTTTGGAGGATGGAGCCAGCAGCTTGTCCTATATTAATTCTTGGCAGGGACCAGGTCTGTCTTGCTCTTTCTTCTGCCATAGCCCTGCCTCCATTAATAGCTGTTCAGGGAGGAGGCTAATGTTTGGGAGCAAATTCAAAAGCCAACCTGTGTTCATTCTGTGCAAAGAAAATCATTCAGGCAGCTGGGAAACCCTGTTCATTCTCTTAGTAGGGACCAGGGACCTCAATTTGACAGTAGCATTTAGTAGGAAAAGCTCCATCCTTTTAAAATTTTCCAAAAAGACATCTGGGAAGTACATTTAAAAGTGGATGGAAGTTAAGCAGCTCTGTTGTGATGAAAGCCACTTTTGGTCAATGAAGTGTAGGGTTCAGTTCAGTTCAGTCACTCAGTCGTGTCTGACTCTTTGTGACCTCATGAACCACAGCATGCCAGGCCTCCTTGTCCATCACCAACTCCCGGAGTCCACCCAAACCCATTTTTACAGTTTAAGACACCATCAGTTGTGTATTCTATTAACTGCAGTCAGACAGATTCCTAATGAAACCAAGTCTATCTAATAAGTAAATTAAAGCATGTTTCCTTCAATCCCCATCTTGATTTAATATGCTTAGTAAGTTTTTATCACAAATAAAATGTCAGCTGGTCATCACAAGTCCAAATACATGAACTTTTACCTTTTCACAATATTTTCATTTTTCCTTTGGATACTCCATTTTGCTGTAGGCAGGACTGGTTTTGTGGGAAAATGTTTTGGGCAATATTCTAGAACTTCTGTCTCAGAACAATGCAAGTCAGAATGGTGTTCCAAAACCTTGTTTTAATCACACTGAAATTGCTGACATAAATATAATGGTAAAAATACATAATAAACATATTTATTTGTAACATTATCCTTATTAATAAGAGGAATTGTATTTTCCTCTGACGTGTTTTCAGATGCTGGTATGCAGCATCTAATGCTTTTCTTCATTGGGGTCTAGTTGATGTTAATATTGTATAACTTTCTGGGATACAATAGACTGATTCAAAGTTTTAAAGGTTATATTCCTTTAACAGTTAGTATAAAATATTGAATATATTCCCCGTGTTGCACTATATATCCTTGTAGCTTATTTATTTTATACATAATAGCTTGTACCTCTTAATCCCCTCCCTCACGTTGGCCCTCCCTCCTCCTTCTTCACTGGTAAATGTGAATTTGTTTTCAACATATCTGTGAGTCTGTTTCTTTTTTGTTACATTCACTAGTTTGTTATATATATTTAGATTTAATATTTAAATGATATCATACATTGTATGTCTTTGTCTACCTGACTTATTTCACTTAGCATAATGCCCTCCAAGTCCATTCATGTTGTTGCAAATGGCAAAATTTCATCTTTTTTTATGACCGAGTAATAGTCTCTTCTTATATATACCACACTTTCTTTATTCATTCATATGTCAATGGACCACTAGATAGTTTCTATATCTTGTGTATTATAATAATGCTGCCATGAATGCTGGAGTGCATGCATCTTTTGGAATTAACTTTTGAGTGGGGTTTCTTCTAGATAAATACCCAGGAGTGGAATTGCTAGGTCATATTGTGGTTCTAGGTCATATGGCATCATTGACTCAATAGACATGAGTTTGAGCAAACTGTGGGAGGCAGTGAAGGATGGGGAAACCTGGAGTGCTGCAGTTTGTGGGGTCACAAAGAGTCAGACAAGAATTCATGACTGAACAATGACAACAATAGTAGTTCTATTTTTACTGTTTAAAGAAACCTCCATACTGTTTTCCACAGTGGTTGTGCCAATTTACATTCCCACCAGCAGTGTACAGAGGGTTCCCTTTCCTCCACATCTTTGCCAACATTTGTCATTTGCAGCACCTTATACTTTTTCTCACTCTGATGTAAGATGCTTGTTTCAAAATTCAAAGTATAGGGCTTGTGCTTATCGATTTTGAGCCCCAAGACAGCTAAGCCTCTACTTTCAAATTCTGAGTATATTGGGGCCTTGGGTGGGAAGAAGAGGTATAGAATCTGAAAGACGGAATTTTGAACCAGCAGTATGAAAAGTCTGTTTAATCGAGAACTTTGATGTGGGATTTCATGGATCAAGAGATCGTATAGAAAATCACTGTGAGTAACAAATATTTATTGCCATATATAAGAAATTTATCATAGATAATGTGTGAATTCATGAGATTGTTTCCTGTCATAGTAAACTCTCTTTAAGTTACTCTAGATGTTCTTAGTCTCATGATGATTGACTTTGTCTTCTATTTAAATTTATGCAAAAGTTATATCTCAGTATTTTTTTTAGTGAAAAAACAACAACAACAATAACATTCTCCCTAGTCTCATACTCTTATTTTTCCTGGGTTTTGTAACTTAATATAACCTATTTCTCTGAAAATATTCCCTCTCCAAGTTATGTTTTAGACAAAAACCATCAGAGTACCAACCTAATGATAGATTTCCAGATAAGTTTGAACAACTGAAACATTAGTTTCTAGAAACATTTCGCAGACTTCTTTGGTAATGAATTTATGGCTTCTGATACCTTTTCCTCACGGTTTATATATCTAAAATAAAGTACCACTAATGCCATAAAACTGTCCAAGATACACCAAAAAGAAACCTGTGTGCCATACTACATGCAGTGTTTAGTTGCTCAGTCGTGTCTGACTCTTTGAAACCCCTTGGACTGTAGCCCACCAGGCTCCTCTGTCCATGGGGATTCTCCAGGCAAGAATACTGGAGTGGGTTGCCATGCCCTCCTCCAAGGGATCTTCCCAACCCAGGGATCGAACCCATGTCTCCAGCATTGCGGGTGGATTTTTTTTTTTTTAACCATCTGAGCCACCAGGGCTTCCACTCAGGAAGCCCTGAGTGACATGGTAGGCAGAATTCTAAGATGACCACCCAGCCCTTCCCCCTGCCATGACACCCCTTACTGTTGTACAGGCATCAGTTCAGTTCAGTTCAGTTGCTCAGTCATGACTGACTCTTTGTGACCCTGTGGACTGTACCACGCCAGGCTTCCCTGTCCATCACCAACTTCTGGAGCTTCCTCAAACTCATGTCCGTTGAAACTGTGATGCTATCCAACCATCTCATCCTCTGTCGTCCCCTTCTCCTCCCACCTTCAGTCTCCCCCAGCATCAGGGTCTTTTCCAATGAGTCAGTTCTTTGCATCAGGTGACCAAAGTATTAGAGTTTCAGCTCCAGCAAAAGTCCTTCCAATGAATATTCAGGATTGATTTCCTTTAGGATTTACAGGTTGGATCTCCTTGCAGTCCAAGGGACTCTCAAGAGTCTTCTCCAACACCACAGTTCAAAAGCATCAATTATTTGGTGCTCAGCTTTCCTTATAGTCCAACTCTCACATCCATACATGACTACTGGAAAAACCATAGCTTTGACTAGATAGACCTTTGTAGGCAAAGTAATGTCTCAGCTTTTTAATATGCTGTCTAGGTTTGCCATAGTTTTTCTTTCAAGGAGCAAGTATCTTTTAATTTCATGGCTACAGTCACCATCTGCAGTGATTTTTGGAACCCAAAACAATAAAGTCTGTCACTGGTTCCATTGTTTCCCCATCTATTTGCCATGAAGTGATGGGACCGGATGCCATGATCTTAGTTTTCTGAATGTTGAGTTTTAAGCCAACTTTTTCACTCTCCACTTTCACTTTCATCAAGAGGCTCTTTAGTTCTTTACTTTCTGCCTTAAGGGTGGTGTCATCTGTGTATCTGATGTTATTGATATTTCTCCTGGCAATCTTGATTCCAGCTTGTGCTCCATCCAGCCTGGCATTTTGCATGATGTACTCTGCATATAAATTAAATAATTAGGGTCCCAATTTGGAACCAGTCTGTTGTTCCATGCTGGTTCTAACTGTTGCTTCTTGACCTGCATGCAGATTTCTCAGGAGACAGGTAAGGTGGTCTGGTATTCCCATCTCTTGAAGAATTTTCCACAGTTTGTTGGGTTCTATACAGTAAAAAGCTTTGGTGTAATCAATAAAGCAGAAGTAGAACTTTTTTCTGGAATTCTTGCCTTTTACATGATCCAAAAGATATTGGCAATTTGATCTCTGATTCCTCTGGCTTTTCTAAATCCAGCTTGAACATCTGGAAGTTCACAGTCCACATAATGTTGAAGCCTGGCTTGAAGAATTTTTAGCATTGCTTTGCTAACATGTCAGATGAGTGCAGTTGTGGGAGAGTTTGAACATTCTTTGGCATTGCCCTTCTTTGGGATTGGAATGAAAACTGACCCTTTCCAGTCCTGTGGCCACTGCTGAGTTTTCCAGATTTGCTGGCATAATGAGTGCAGCACTTTCACAGCATCATCTTTCAGGATTTGAAATAGCTCAACTGGAATTCAATCACCTCCACTAGCTTTGTTCATAGTGATGCTTTCTAAGGCCCACTTGACTTCACATTCCAGGATGTCTGTCTCTAGATGAGTGATCACACCATCATGATTATCTGGGTCATGAAGATCTTTTTTGCATAGTTCTTCTGTGTATTCCTGCCCCATCTTCTTAACATCTCTGCTTCTGTTAGGTCCATACCACTTCTTTCCTTTATTATGCCCATCTTTGCATGAAATATTCCCTTGGTATCTCTAATTTTCTTTAAGAGATCTCTAGTATTTCCCATTCTATTGTTTTCTTCTATTTCTTTGCATTGATCACTGAGGAAGATGTTCTTATCTCTCCTTGCTATTCTTTGGGACTCTGCATTCAGATGCTTATATCTCTCCTTTTCTTTTTTGGCTTTCACATCTCTTTTCACAGCTATTTGTAAGGCCTTGTCAGATAACCATTTTGCCTTTTCGCATATCTTTTTCTTTGAGATGGTCTTGATCCCTGCCTCCTGTACAATGTCACAAACTTCTGTTTATAGTGCTTCAGGCACTCTGTCTATCAGATCTAGTCCCTTGAATCTATTTCTCAGTTCCACTGTATAATCATAAGGGATTTGATTTAGGTCATACATGAATGGTCTAGTGGTTTTCCATACAATCTTCAACTGAAGTCTGAATTTGGCAATAAGGAGTTCATGATCTGAGCCACAGTCAGTTCCTAGTCTTGTTATTGCTGACTCTATAGAGCTTCTCCATCTTTGGCTGGAAAGAATATAATCAGTCTGATATCGGTATCTGATGTCCATGTGTAGCGTCTTCTCTTGTGTTGTTGGAAGAGAGTGTTTGCTATGACCAGTGCATTCTCTTGGCAAAGCTCTATTAGCCTGTGCCCTGCTTCATTCTGTACTCCAAGCCCAAACTTGCCTTTTTTTCCAGATATCTCCTGAGTTCCAGGACTTTTGTGTTCCAGTCCCCTATGATGATAAGGACATCTTTTTTGGGTATTAGTTCTAGAAGGTCTTGTAGGTCTTCATAGAACCATTCAACTTCAGCTTCTTCAGTGTTACTGGTTGGGGAATAGACTTGGATTACTGTGATATTGAGTGATTTGCATTGGACACTAACAGAGAGCATTCTAGTGTTTTTGAGATTGCACCCAAGTACTGCATTTCAGGCTCTTTTGTTGACTATGAGGGCTACTCCATTTCTTCTAAGGGATTCTTGCCCACAGTAGTAGATATAATGATCATCTGAGCTAAACTCACCCATTCCTGTCCATTTTAGTTCACTGATTGTTAAAATGTTGATGTTCACTCTTGCCATCTCCTGTTTGACCACTTCTAATTTGCCTTGATTCATGGACCTAACATTCTAGGTTCCAATGCACTATTGCTCTTTACTCATTGGACTTTACTTCCATCACCAGTCATACCCACGACTGGGTGTTATTTTTGCTTTGGCTCATCTCTTCATTCTTCCTGGAATTATTTCTCCACTGTTTTTCCAGTAGCATATTGGGCACCTACCAACCTCGGGAGTTCATCTTTTAGTGTCATATCTTTTTGCCTTTTCATACTGTTCATGGGGTTCTCAAGGCAAGAATACTGAGGTGGTTTGCCATTCCCTTCTCTAGTGGACCACTTGTCAGAACTCTCCACCATGACCCATCCATCTTGGTGGCCCTACATGACATGGCTAATAGTTTCATTGAATCAGACAAGGCTGTGGTCCATGTGATCAGTTTGATTAATTTTCTGTGATTGTGGTTTTCATCCTATCTTCTTCCCTGGTGGCTCAGAGGCTAAAGCATCTGCCTGCAATGTAGGAGACCTGGGTTCGATCCCTGGGTAAGGAAGGTCCTCTGGAGAAGGAAATGGCAACCCACTCCAGTATTCTTGCCTGGAAAATCCAATGGACAGAGAAGCCTGGTAGACTACAGTCCATGGATCACAAAGAGTCAGACATGACATGATTGCTTGCTTGCTTGCTTTCTGATGGATAAAGATAATAGGCTTATGGAAACTTCCTGATAGGAGAGACTGACTGAATGGGAAACTGGGTCTTGTTCCGATGGGCGGGGCTATGCTCAGTAAATTTTTAATCCAAATTTCTGATGGGCAGGGCTGCATTCCCTCCCTATTATTTGACCTGAGACCAAATTATGGTGGAGGTAATGAAGTTAATGGAAACGTCCTTCAAAAGTTCCTGTCCACGCAGCTGCACTCAGTGCCCCTGACCCTGCAGCAGAGCACTACCTACCTGTGCCTCCACTGGAGACTCCTGGACACTCACAGGCAAGTCTGAGTCAGTCTCTTGTAGGGTCACTGCTCCTTTCTCCTAGGTCCTGGTGCACACAAGTTTTTTTTTTTTTTTTTTTTAATTTTATTTATTTATTTATTTTACTTTACAATATTGTATTGGTTTTGCCATACATCAACATGCGTCCACCACGGGTGTACACGTGTTCCCCATCCTGAACCCCCTCCTACCTCCCTCCCCATACCATCCCTCTGGGTCATCCCAGTGCACCAGCCCCAAGCTTCCTGTATACTGCATTGAACCTGGACTGGTGATTCATTTCTTATATGATATTATACATGTTTTAATGCCATTCTCCCAAATCATCCCCCTCTCCCTCTCCCACAGAGTCCAAAAGACTGTTCTATACATCTGTGTCTCTTTTCCTGTCTCACATACAGTGTTGTCATTACCATGTTTCTAAATTCCATATATATGCATTAGTATACTGTATTGGTGTTTTTCTTTCTGGCTTACTTCACTCTGTATAATAGGCTCCAGTTTCATCCACCTCATTAGAACTGATTCAAATGTATTCTTTTTAATGGTTGAGTAATACTCCATTGTGTATATGTACCACAGCTTTCTTATCCATTCATCTGCTGATAGACATCTAGGTTGCTTCCATGTCCTGGCTATTATAAACAGTGCTGCGATGAACATTGGGGTACACGTGTCTCTTTCAATTCTGGTTTCCTTGGTGTGCATGCCCAGCAGTGGGATTGCTGGGTCGTATGGCAGTTCTATTTCCAGTTTTTTAAGGAATCTCCACACTGTTCTCCATAGTGGCTGTACTAGTTTGCATTCCCACAAACAGTGTAAGAGGGTTCCCTTTTCTCCACATCCTCTTCAGCATTTATTGCTTGTAGACTTTTAGATCGCAGCCATTCTGACTGGCATGAAATGGTACCTCATTGTGGTTTTGATTTGCATTTCTCTGATAATGAGTGATGTTGAGCATCTTTTCATGTGTTTGTTAGCCATCTGTATGTCTTCTTTGGAGAAATGTCTATTTAGATCTTTGGCCCATTTTTTGATTGGGTCGTTTGTTTTTCTGGAATTGAGCTGCAGGAGTTGCTTGTATATTTTTGAGATTAGTTGTTTGTCAGTTGCTTCATTTGCTATTATTTTCTCCCATTCTGAAGGCTGTCTTTTCACCTTGCTTATAGTTTATTTTGTTGTGTAGAAGCTTTTAATTTTAATTAGATCCCATTTGTTTATTTTTGCTTTTATTTCCAATATTCTGGGAGGTGGGTCATAGAGGATCCTGCTGTGATGTATGTCGGAGAGTGTTTTGCCTATGTTCTCCTCTAGGAGTTTTATAGTTTCTGGTCTTATGTTTAGGCACACAAGGTTTTGATTGTGCCCTGCGAGAGTCTGTTTCCCTAGTCCTGTGCAAGTTCTGTAATCAAATCCCACTGCCCTCTGAAGTCAAAATCTCTGGGGGCTCTCAGTCCCTTTTCTAGATCTCCAGGTTGGGAAATCTGTTGTGGGTCATAGAACTTTCTTGACAGTGAGATAATTTCTTTGGTATAGGCATACACTTGAGGTATTGCAGGTTCAGGGCCAGAGCACCATAATAAAGTAAATACTGCAATAAAGTGAGTCACATGATTTTTTTGATTTTTCTGTGCAAGGGTTATATATATATTATACTTTCAGCTTGAAAAAAGATCCTAGAAAGAGCAGTGCATGCATGCTCAGTCACTCACTCTTGTCCAACTCTTTGTGACTCCATGGACTGTAGCCTGCCTGACTCCTCCATCCATGGAATTTTCTAGGCAAGAATGCCGGAGTGGGTTGCCATTTCCTACTCCAGGGGATCTTCCTGACCCAGGAATTGAACCCATGTCTCCTGTGGCTTGTGCATTGGCAGATAGAATCTATACCACTGCGCCATCTGGGAAGCCCTATACTTTGGTCTGTTAGGTGTGAAAAAGCATTATGTTTAAAATGCAATGTACATACCTTAATATAAAATATTAATGCTTTATTGCTTAACAGTGCTAACCATTTCTGAAACTTCAGTGAGTTCTAATCTTTTTGCTGGTGGAGAGTTTTGCCTCAGTGTTAATGGTTGCTGACTGATCAGGGTGGTGGTAGCTGAAGGTTGTGGGGTGGGGGGGGGGGTGCTGTGATAATTTCTTTTTGGTGACTGCAGCCATGAAATTAAAAGACGCTTACTCCTTGGAAGGAAAGTTATGACCAAGCTAGATAGCATATTCAAAAGCAGAGACATTACTTTGCCAACAAAGGTCCATCTAGTCAAGGCTATGGTTTTTCCTGTGGTCATGTATGGATGTGAGAGTTGGACTGTGAAGAAGGCTGAGTGCCGAAGAATTGATGGTTTTGAACTGTGGTGCTGGAGAAGACTCTTGAGAGTCCTTTGGACTGCAAGGAGATCCAACTAGTCCATACTAAAGGAGACCAGCCCTGGGATTTCTTTGGAAGGAATGATGCTAAAGCTGAAACTCCAGTACTTTGGCCACCTCATGCGAAGAGTTGACTCATTGGAAAAGACTCTGATGGTGGGAGGGATTGGGGGCAGGAGGAGAAGGGGATGACAGAGGATGAGATGGCTGGATGGCATCACTGACTCGATGGACGTGAGTCTGAGTGAACTCCGGGAGTTGGTGAGGGACAGGGAGGCCTGGCATGCTGCGATTCATGGGGTCACAAAGAGTTGGACACGACTGAGTGACTGATCTGATCTGATCTGAGTTTATTTACCATATTATATTAGTTTCAGTCACATAACACAATGATTCAAAATGATATCTTAAAATAAGAAAACAGTGAAATTTTCTGCATTGGTTGATCCTTTCACGAATGATTTCTCTGTAGCATGCAGTACTGTTTAATAAGCATTTTACCCATAGAAGAAATTCTTTCAAAATTGGAGTCAATCCTCTCAAACCCTTGTGCTATTTTATCAACTAAGTTTATGTCATAGTCTAAATCCTTCATTGTCATTTCAATAATCTTCACAATAATCTTCACCAGAAATAGATTCCATCTCAATAAACAACTTCCTTTGTTCGTCTAAGAGAAGCAACTCCTCACCCATTAAAGTTTAATGCTGAGACTGCACACATCTTCAGTAACTCCTAATTCCAGTTTTCTTGCCTTTTTCACCACATCTACAGTTATTTCCTCCAATGAAATCTTGAATCAAAATTGCCTATGAGAAATCAACTTCTTCCAAAC
The DNA here is from genome assembly GCF_027580195.1 of Bos mutus. Classification (NCBI taxonomy): domain Eukaryota; kingdom Metazoa; phylum Chordata; class Mammalia; order Artiodactyla; family Bovidae; genus Bos; species Bos mutus. The sequence continues at coordinate 13,488,783 of NC_091625.1, forward strand.
TCCTAGTTAATGTTGATATTTGCACCTTTTCTCATGAATCATGAATGTTTTAATGGTATCTACAATGGTGAATATTTCCAGAAGGTTTTCAATTGACTTGGCTCAGATCCATCAGAGGAATCACTGTCTATGGCAGCCATAGTCTTATGAAATATATTTCTTAAATAATAAGACTTGTACATGGAAATTACTTCTTGATTTATGGGCTGTAGAATGGTTGTTGTGTTAACAGGCATGAAAAAAACATTAATCTCACTGTATATCTCCATTAGAGTTCTTGGGGCCAAGTGCATTGTCAATGAACAGTAATATTTTTAAAGAAATCTTTTTTTTTTTTCTGAGAAGTAGGTTTCAACAGTGGGCTTAAACTATTCAGTAAACCATGTTGTAAACAGATGTGCTGTCATCCAGTCTTTATTGTTCATTTATAGAGCACAGGCAGAGTAGATTTAGCACAATTGTTAAGGGCCCTAGGATTTTTGAAATGGTAAATAAGCATTGGCTTCAACTCAAAGTCATGAGCCGCATTAACCTCTAATCAGGGAGTTAGAAACTTTGAAATCAGGCATTGACTTCTCCTCTCTAACTATGAAAGTCCTAGATGGCATCTTCTTTCAATAGAAGGCTATTTCATTTGCATTGAAGATCTGTTGTTTAGTCTAGCCACCTTCATGAATTATCTTAGCTAGATCTGGATAACTTGCTGCGGTTTCTACATCAGCATTTGCTGCTTCACCCTACACTTTTGTGTTATGGAAACAGCTTCCTTCCTTAAACCCCATAAACCAAACTGTTAGCTTCAGAGTTTTCTTCTGCAGTTTCCTAACCTCTCTCAGCCTGGAGAGAGAATTGGAGAGAATTTGAGCTTGAACTAGTTTCAGCTTTAGCTTAAGGAAATGTTGTGACTGCTTAGATCTATCCAGATTTCTGAAACTTTGTCCATATCAGCTGAAGGCTATTTTGCTTTCTTATCATTCATGAGTTCACTCGAGTAAAACTTTTAATTTCCTTTAAGAACTAACTGTTCCTTTGCCTTCTCAAGTTGGCTGTTTGGCATGAGAGGCCTAGCTTTCCACCTCTCTCAGCTTTTGATATGCCTTCCTCACTAAGCTTAATCTTTTCTAGCTTTTTGTTTTTTTTTTTTTGGCCAATAAAGAACCAATTCTTTTATTTGCCCAAGGCCAGGTCTTGACTGGGGCCCAGGACTTCCAGAAGGGATGGAGGGAAGAGGGCCAAGCCATCCTGCCTATCAGGTGCTGCCTGCCCTCATCCTGCTTCCTGCAGGAGTGAAGGGAGATAAATTATACATTTTTGCTATCAAGTCTCTCCCCAGTTTTAAGGAAAAGACCTACAGAAAATAAACCCAAAACAATTAAGGAAACGGTAGTAGGATCATACACATCAATAATTACCTTAAATGTAAATGAATTAAATGCACGAAACAAAACATACAAACTGGCTGGGAGGATGAAAACCTGCCTGCATGCACTTCCACTTACTATGTTAACTCTGCTTGACCTCCCAAATTGTATGTAATTATTTTATATTGTTAGGTTAATCATATTTCCATTATGGCTTGCAATTGTAATTATTTTTTTTTTGTCTGAGTATTGTTTGTGAAAATTGATAAACATCTTTTAATATTGTTAAAAACAAAGAGTCTCCCCAGTTTTCAGATACTATAAAAATTTGGTTGTTGCAAATATCTCTGTATAGAGAACTATAAAACACTGATGAAAGAAATCAAAGATCAAACAAATAGATGGAGATATATACCATGTTTGTGGATTGGAAAAATAAATATAGTGAAAATGAGTATACTACCCAAAATAATCTATAGATTCATCGCAATCCATGTCATGCTACCAATGGTGTTTTTCACAGAACTAGAACAAATAATTTCACAATTTGTATGGAAACACAAAAATCCTTGAATAGCCAAAGAAATCTTGAGAAAAAAGAATGCAACCGGAGGGATCAACCTTCCTGACTTCAGACTATAATACAAAGCTACAGTCATCAAGACAGTATGGTATTGGCACATAGACAGAAATATAGATCACTGGAACAAAATAGAAAGCCCAGAGATAAATCCACGCACCTACGGATACCTTATCTTTGACAAAGGAGGCAAAAACATATAATGGAGAAAAGACAATCTCTTTAACAAATGGTGCTGATGAAACTGGTCAAACAACATGTAAAAGAATGAAGCTAGAACACTTTCTAACATCATACATAAATTGAAACAATTGACAAAGAATTAATCTCCAAAATATATGAGCAGCACATGTAGCTCAATACCAGAAACATGAACAACCCAATCAAAAAGTGGGCCAAAGAACTAAATAGACATTTCTCCAAAGAAGACATACAGATGGCTAATAAAATATGAAAAGATGCTCAACACCATCCATTATCAGAGAAATGCAAATCAAAACCACAATGAGGAATCATCTCACACCAGTCAGAATGGTTGCCATCAAAATGTCTGTTAACAATAAATACTGGAGAGGGTGTGGAGAAAAGGGAACCAAATACACTGTTGGTGGGAATGCAAACTGGTACAGCCACTGTGGAGAACAGTGTTGAGATTCTTTAAAAAACTGGAAATAGAACTGCCATATGACCCAGCAATCCCACTACTGGTCATACACACTGAGGAAAACAGAACTGAAAGAGACACATGTACCCTAATGTTCATTGCAGCACTGTTTACAATACCCAGGCCATGGAAGCAACCTAAATGTCCATTGGCAGATGTATGGATAAGGAAGTTGTGGTACATATACACAATGGAATATTACTAAGTTATAAAAAGGAGTGCATTTGAGTCAGTTCTAATGAGGTGGATGAAACTGGAGCCTATTATACCGAGTGAAGTAAGCCAGAGAGAGAAACACCAATACAAAATATTAATGCATATATATGGAATTTAGTGTGGCGGCTGCGACAGCACAGAAGCGTGGCCAAGAGGAGCTACCTCACGTCCAAGGTCAGAAGCGGCGGCTGCTTTGATGGAGCAGCCATGAAGAGATACCACACGTCCAAGGTAAGAGAAACCCAACTAAGAGGCAGGCACTGAGAGAGGGCATCAGAGGGCAGACAGACTGAAGCCACAATCACAGACAAATAGCTAATCTGATCACACAGACCACAGCCTTGTCTAACTCAATGAAACTAAGCCATGCCCTGTGGGGCCACACAAGACATGGGTCATGGTGGGGAGGTCTGACAGAATGTGGTCCACTGGAGAAGGGAATGGCAAACCACTTCAGTATTCTTGCCTTGAGAACCCCATGAATAGTATGAAAAGCAGAAGGATAGGACACTGAAAGATGAACTCCCCAGGTCGGTAGGTACCCAATATGCTGAGATCAGTGGAGAAATAACTACAAAAAGAATGAAGGGATGGAGCCAAAGCAAAAACAACACTCAGTTGTGGATGAGACTGGTAATAGAAGCCAGGTCGATGCTGTAAAGAGCAACATTGCATAGGAACCTGGAATTTTAGGTCCATGAATCAAGGCAAATTGGAAGTGGTCAAACAGGAGATGGCAAGAGTGATCATCGACATTCTAGGAATCAGTGAACTGAGATGGACTGGATTGGGTCAATTTAACTCAGATGACCATTTTATCTACTACTGTGGGCAGGAATCCCTTGGAAGAAATGGAGTAGCCATAATAGTCAACAAGAGTCCGAAATGCAGTACTTGGATGCAATCTCAAAAAGGACAGAATGATCTCTGTTCATTTCCAAGGCAAACCATTCAATATCACAGTAATTCAAGTCTATGCCCCGACCAGTAATACTGAAGAAGCTGAAGTTGAACAGTTCTATGAAGATCTACAAGACCTTCTAGAACTAACACCCTAAAAAGATGTCCTTTTCATTATAGGGTACTGGAATGCAAAAGTAGGAAGTCAAGAGACACCTGGAGTAACAGGCAAATTTGGCCTTGGAGTACAGAATGAAGCAGGGCAAAGGCTAATAGAGTTCTGCCAAGAGAATGCACTGGTCATAGCTAACATCCTCTGCCAACAATACAAGAGAAGACTCTACACATGGACACCACCAGATGGTTGACACAGAAATCAGATTGATTATATCCTTTGAAGCCAAAGATGGAGAAGCTCTATACAGTCAGCATAAACAAGACGGGGAGCTGACTGTGGTTCAGATCATGAACTCCTTATTGCCAAATTCAGATTTAAATTGAAGAAAGTGGAGAAAACCACTAGACCATTCATGTATGACCTAAATCAAATCCCTTATGACTATACAGTGGAAGTGAGAAATAGATTTAAGGGACTAGATCTGAGACACAGAGTGCCTGATGAACTATAGATGGAGGTTCGTGACATTGTACAGGAGACAGGAATCAAGACCATCCCAAGAAAAAGAAATGCAAAAAAAGCAAAATGGCTGTCTGAGGAGGCCTTACAAATAGCTGTGAAAAGAAGAGAAGCGAAAAGCAAAGCAGAAAAGGAAAGATATAAGCATCTGAATGCAGAGTTCCAAAGAATAGCAAGGAGAGATAAGAAAGCCTTCTTCAGCTGATCGATGCAAAGAAATAGAGGAAAATAATAGAATGAGAAAGACTAGAGATCTCTTCAAGAAAATTAGAGATACCAAGGGAACATTTCGTGCAAAGATGTGCTCAATAAAGAACAGAAATGGTAGGGACCTAACAGAAGAAAAGATATTAAGAAGAGGTGGCAAGAATACACAGAAGTACTGTACAAAAAAAGATCTTCACAACCCAGATAATCATGATGGTGTGATCACTCACTAGAGCAAGACATCCTGGAATGTGAAGTCAAGTGGGCCTTAGAAAGCATCACTACAAACAAAACTAGTGGAGGTGATGGAATTCCAGTTGAGCTATTTCAAATCCTGAAAGATGATGCTGTGAAAGTGCTGCACTCAATATGCCAGTAAATTTGGAAAACTCAGCAGTGGCCACAGGACTGGAAAAGGTCAGTTTTCATTCCAATCCCAAAGAAAGGCAATGCCAAAGAACACTCAAATTACTGCAGAATTGCACTCGTCTCACACGCTACTAAAGTAATGCTCAAAATTCTCCGAGCCAGGCTTCAGCAATATGTGAACCATGAACTTCCTGATGTTCAAGCTGGTTTTAGAAAAGGCAGAGGAACCAGGGATCAAATTGCCAACATCCGCTGGATCATCGGAAAAGCAAGAGAGTTCCAGAAAAACGTCTCTTTCTGCTTTATTGACTACGACAAAGCCTTTGACTGCATGGATCACAATAGACTGTGGATAATTCTGAAAGAGATGGCAGTACCAGACCACCTGACCTGCCTCCTGAGAAATCTGTGTGCAGGTTAGGAAGCAACAGTTAGAATTGGACGTGGAACAACAGACTGGTTCCAAATAGGAAAAGGAGTACGTCAAGACTGTATACTGTCACCCTGCATATTTAACTTATATGGAGAGTACATTGTGAGAAACACTGGGCTGGAGGAAGCACAAGCTGGAATCAAGATTGCTGGGAGAAATATCAATAACCTCAGATATGCAGATGACACCATCTTATGGCAGAAAATGAAGAAGAACTAAAGAGCCTCCTGATGAAAGAGAAAGCAGAGAGTGAAAAAGTTGGCTTAAAGCTCAACATTCAGAAAACAAAGATCATGGCATCTGGTCCCATCACTTCATGGGAAATAGATGGGGAAACAGTGGAAACAGTGACTGACTATTTTTCTGGGCTCCAAAATCACTGAAGATGGTGATTGCAACCATGAAATTAAAAAATGCTTACTCCTTGGAAGGAAAGTTATCATCAACCTAGATAGCATCTTAAAAAGCAGAGACATTACTTTGCCAACGAAGGTCCATCTAGTCAAAGCTATGGTTTTCCCAGTGGTCATGTATGGATGTGAGAGTTGGACTGTAAAGAAAGCTGAGCGCTGAAGAATTGATGTTTTTGAACTGTGGTGTTGGAGAAGACTCTTTTGAGTCCCCTGGAGTGCAAGGAGATCCATGTAGTACATCCTAAAGGAGATCAATCCTGGATGTTCATTGGTAGGACTGATGTTGAAGCTGAAACTCCAATACTTTGGCCAACTGATTGTGAAGAACTGACTCATTGGAAAAGATCCTGATGCTGGGAGGGATTGGGGGCAGGAGAAGAAGGGGATGACAGAGGATGAAATGGTGGATGGCATCACCGACTCAATGGACATGGGTTTGGGTGGACTCCAGGAGTTGGTGATGGACAGGGAGGCCTGGTGTGCTGTGGTTCATGGGGTTGGGAAGAGTTGAACATGACTGAGTGACTGAACTGAACTGAACTGGTGGAATTTAGAAACATGGTAACAATGATCCTATACGCAAGGCAGCAAAAGAAACACAGATGTAAAGGATTCTGTGGGAGAATGAGAGGGTGGGATGATTTGAGAGAAAAGCATTGAAACATGTATATTACCTTACGTGATATAGATGACCAGTGCAAGTTCAATGCACAAAGCAGGGCACTCAAATCCAGAACTCTTGGAGAACTCAGAGGGCTGGGGTGGGGAAGGAGGTGCGATGGGGGTTCAGAATGGGGGGACACATGTGTGCCTGTGGCTGATTCATGTTGATGTATGGCAAAACCACCGCAATGTTGTAAAGTAATTATCCTCCAATTAAAATAAATACAATTTTAAAAGTTAGTTGTTGCGGAGGAAACTGAGGTATATTGACCCCTCACCAGCACCTCAGGTCTCTGCCAGACCAAGGTCTAGCCTATACCCTTTTCCCCTCTACCCCAGCAGAATGAGCTGCGTGTAGGCAGCCTTTTTCTGGAGGTGGGGAGGGTCTCAGGAGTCTATCTGGTGGCCTGTGTGAAGGGAGGCAGGTCAGGTCAAGGGCTTGGATGGGGGAACAGGAGGAAGGGTGTGGTTGGAAGAGCAGCTGCTATGTGTGTGTGTGTTGGGAGGTGCGTGTCAGCACTGCATAGGGATCCCCAACTGAGGTTCCATAATGGTATCACTGGGGAGACAGCAGAGTCCTCTGCTGGGGAAACTGAGATGGAGACACCTTCTACCTTTCAGAAGGGAGGAGCCTACCATCAGCTATTGAAGTTTATTCATATTCCTTAGAAAGACACTGTGGTCTGGGAGCAGAAGTGCCTTGTCAGCAGTCACATAGTATCTAGACTGAGCCACAAGGAGTGGAAAGCTGTTGGGTCATCTGGCCACACAGACAGACACTCCTGACAAGCTGAGGGGCACCTCCTCCCCTCTTTGTCTTGAAGAGGGCACTGTCTTGATCCTGAAGCTGGTAGTCCAGTTCACCCAGCGGTTCCCAGTTGGTATTGTTAATCAGCCACTAGAATTCCTGGCTGCAGGCTGTCTCCTGCAATGAACAACTCTGGCCTCTCTTTTAGCAAATTCTTCTTGACCCAGATAAGGAGGTTCTGGATGTTCCAGGGTTCCTCCTGTCCAGGCAAGGTGACTTGATGTTTCTTCATACACTGGAACAGAAGCTCCGCACCACCTCCAAACTCCACCTCCATTACAAGGGTGCTGTCATGTTGAGGAACTAGCTTTTGATTTAAAGTAAGAGATGCAAGTCCCTTGGACTGCAAGCAGATCCAACCAGTCCATCCTAAGGGAGACCAGTCCTGGGTGTTCATTGGAAGGACTGATACTGAAGCTGAAACTCCAATACTTTGGCAACCTCATGTGAAGAGTTGACTCATTGGAAAAGACCCTGATGCTGGGAGGGATTGGGGGCAGGAGGGGAAGCGGATGACAGAGGATGAGATGGCTGGGCAGCATCACTGACTCGATGCACATGAGTTTGGGTGAACTCTGGGAGTTGGTGATGGACAGGGAGGCCTGGCGTGCTGTGATTCATGGGGTTGCAAAGAATCAGACACGACTGAATGACTGAACTGAACTGAACTGAAGCTGTGGGACTTTTTTTTTTTTTCTCACTTGAGCACATAGAGGCTATTGTAGGGTCATTTATTTACTAAATTTCAATTTTACTGTGTCTTTGGGAAGAGACAGGCCTGAGGAGAGGGAGAGAGATGAAGGAATGGCCAGTCAGTGAAGCTGTTAGAACATACATTTATCAATTAAGTTTGCCATATTAAATGAGTGTGGTTCGTGGTGCCCCCAAACTATGATAATAGTAACATTGGAGATCACTGACCACAGATACCATAGCAAATAAAATAATAATGCAATGGTTTGAAATACTGTGAGAATTACCAAATGTGACACAGACAAAAGTGAGCAAGTGCTGTTGGAAAAATGGTGCCCCTAGACTTGGTCAACTCAGGATGGCCACAAATCCTCAATTTGTTAAAAAACAAAAAGTATCTGAGAAGCAAAATACAATTAAAAGAAACATGCCTGGATAGCCCTCTCCCCTCTGAATGTGGGCAGAGCCTGTGTTATGGGATATCACATTCATGGTTATGTTATGTTGTATGGCAAAAAGGAAGACTATCCTGAATGAGCCTGACCTAATCATGTGAGGCTAGTGAAAGCACAGTGTTTTCTTTAGCTAAAGAGTAGGGAGTCAGAGAGAAGTGCTCTGAATGGCTTGGAAGAAAGTAAACATCTATGTTGTGAAGTGCCAATGGTGGTCACATGGCGAGGAACAGGGGTGGCCTCACAAGGAGTTGGAAATGGTCCCTAGCTAACAGCGATCAGGAAATGAGGGACCTCAGCCCTACAACTATAAGGAAATGAATTCTGCCAACAACTAATGAGTCTAGAAGAGGATCCTGTTCTGTAGGTAAGAACTGAAGCTCTGGTTGACACTGTGATTTCACCCTAGTGAGACCCTGAGCAAAGAATACAGCTATATGCCGTTCCTGGATTCCTGACCAACAGAAACTGAGATAAGACATTAATGTTGCTTTTAGCTGATAAATTTGTTATGATTTGTTGTGCAGAAATAGAAAGCAAATACAAAGGGGAAAAGGGCATTTAGAGAAAAAAAGATGATGACAGTTCTGCATTTGGATGTGGTGATGGTACCTGTGGGCTTCCCTGGTAAAGAATCCACTGGTGGCTCACTGGTAAAGAATCCATCTGCCAACGCAGGAGACGCAAGATGTGAATTCGATCTCTGGGTGAGGAAGATCCCCTGGAGAAGGAAATGGCAATCCACTCCAGTATGCTTGCCTGGGAAATTCCATGGGCTATAGTCCATGGAGTCACAAAGATTCAGACACAGCTTAGTGACTAAACAACAACAATGGTATCTTGATGCTCTGTGTTCACATGGTTCATTTCGGTAATGTTGGCTATTGTAGGCTAGATGCCTACATTCTGTGACTAAGCATCACAGGTTTAGAAAGCTGTTTGGAGTTCTCTCTTCTCTTTGGATCCTTTACAAGGTTTTGCAGCACATACTTTATCCCTCACCTGAATGTTCCCAGTTTAATATAATTCAAAGATGATTATTTAGAAGCACAGCAAAAGCAAAAGCATTCGACACCCTTTCTTGTTATTCCCTTCATGCCTCTTCGTGATTTCTTGATGGAGAAAATCAATATGGAAAACCCAAAGTGCTTTATATTTAGTGAACAAAAAGGTGATATACTTAGTTGCTCTCACAATCAGTTAAATTTAAGATATATCATACTCTAGATGAGAGTTTAAAGTCAATAACCTGCAAAATAATTATATATAAATAGGCTGAGAAGACAATAAATACCAAAAGTAGAAGACTAGAAATCTTGAGAAAGCCTTCTGTAAGAAGATCTTTAGGATCTTCTTAAAGATCATAGATCTAGCAAATCCTAGAGTCTTCTTATATATTGAATTGTATTCTCCCCAAAGATATGCTAAAGTTCTAACCCCCAGATCTTAGAATGTGAACCCATTTGGAAATAGAATTGTTATAAATATAAAGATGAGGTCATATGGGAATAGGGTGGGTCCCTAATTCAATGTGAATGTTGTCCTTATAGCCACATGAAGGGAGAGACACAGAGAGAGCACCATGTGAAGATGAGGACTAGAGTGATGGAGCCACAAGCCAGAAAACCTCAGAGGTTGTGGTTAAACCACCAGAAGCTAGGGAGAAGAATTTAAGGTAAAGAATCTGCTTGCTAATGCAGGAGACACAAGGGATGTGGGTTTGATCCCTGCATTGGGAAGATCCCCTGGAGTAGGAAATGGCAACCCACTCCAGTATTCTTGCCTGGAAAATTCCACCAACAGAGGAGCCTGGTGGTCTACAACCATGGGGTTGCAAAGAACAGCACATGACTGAGCAACTGAGCACCCTTGGGTGCACACACTGGTTTCTGAGGGAGCATGGCCCTACCGACACCTTGACTTTAGATTTCTAGCATGCAAAATCATGACAATACATTTCTGTTTGTGGCATTTCGTTACAGTAACCCTAGGAAACTAATATCTGCTAAGGCTTTTACTGAGTTTAGAAAGTCTGACTCACTTGCATCTGCTCTGACAGCATTACGTGCAGGAGGTCAGTCACCACAGAGCTTGGCTAGCTGCTAACTGCAGAGTGGAAGGTGGCCAGGTTATCTGCTGGAAATGTCCCTCCCCTCCCAGTCAGTCCTTCCAGTTTCAGTTGTATGTAATCCCAGTTAACAGTTTAATATTTCATCAAAGTATCCACTGGAGACCCTATGAGTTGACTAGCACTGACTTCAGGTCACAGAAGGCTAGATCTTTCCCCATTTATTTACATTTATTTCCCATTTATTTATCTAGAAATGTCTATCTCCTTCCAAATTCCAACAGTTCCACTCTTTTGAGAATAATTTTCTACCACCAACATATTTGCTAATGTATTGAGCAATGTTTCTCAACGTCTGTTCCGTGGACCATGAAAAGGTAGAAAGACTTCTGAGGTCAAATAGGAAATGATAAACTAAACAAAACGAGGCATATTTCTTCCTCCCTTCTTTTTTTTTTTTTAAGTAATTTTATTTATTTATTTTTGGCTGTGCTGGGTTTTGTTGCTGCACAGGCTTTCTCCAGTGGTGATGAGTGAAGTGGTGCACCAGCTTCTCTGCAGGGGCTTCTCTTGTTGCAGAGCATGGGCTCTGGGGCACATGGGCTCTAGGGCATGTGGGCTTCAGTAGTTGAAGCATATGTGCTCAGTGGTTGGGGCTCCCGGGCTTTAGAGCACAGACCCAATAGCTACGGCACAGGGGCTTACTTGCTCTGCCGCCTGTGGGATCTTCCTGCATTAGGGTCCAAACTCATGTCTTCCACACTGGTGGGTGGATTCTTTACCACTGCACCACTGGGGAAGCCCCTTGCTCCCTTTTTCATAAAGTTTCTCATGACTTTTAATATGTTCACATGTATAAGGAATCTTTAAGGGATAAGATGAAGATGGGAAGACGTTTATAGGATTACCCAAAGTCAATGCACTTTTTATTTTGAAGGAACATACCGAAGGCTGTGTGTTTGTATGTTAGTCATGTCGTGTCTGACTCTTTTTGACCTCATCGATTGTAGCTGTCCAGGCTTCTCTGTCCATGAAATTCTCCAGGCCAGATTACTGGAGTTGGGTTGCCATTCCCTTCTCCATGGTATCTTCCTGACCCAGGGATTGAACCAGGGTCTCCTGCATTGTAGGCACATTTTTTACTGTTTGAGCCCCTAGGGAAGCCCATATTGAGGGCTAATGTTCCCCAAAATATAGTTTGAGAAATGCTGGCCAAATCATAGGATTTTTGGAGCTGGAGTACAATTCAGAAGTAATTTATCCCAGTCTTGAGACTTTAAGTTATCTAAAGTCACACAAATACTTAATGGCAGACTTAAAGCTCAGGTCTCCTGAAGCTCAACATTGTCACTGTCAACTATTTCATACAACCCACACTTGAAAATAGAACTCTTAAAATTACATACATTTACTGTGGCAAAGCAAAAGAATTAAGCCAGAAATTTTAAAGCTTAAATAAATATAAAACTGATGCTCTTCTAGTCCATAACCTTTGGTCAAATTCTTGTAAGTACCCATCTCATGAGCAGCCTAATTTTTAAATCACATGTGCCCAAACATTTTCTGCAGCCTGATTAAATTATAGTTCCAGCTCCTTTGTATACTGTTATTTTTCAAGTGTTACTAATACTATTGCATTTAATAAAATACTGATTGCATAGTTTAAAAAAAAAAAACAACCTGATGTTCTTTCTGTTACCCGAATAACACTCTCTAGAGTTGTTGGCATTTCCTTTTTGATCAGAACTATGCCTGCTTTTCATGAGAGGAATGTGTTACCATTAGATTTTAGCATTGGCTGTCCACACAGAAGGAAATTCAGGAACAGATGGGGACCAGAGGTCTACAAAAGGGAGTCAGGAGAGTGGGGGAGTGGGAGATAGAGAAAGAGCCTTCCAAATGAATGCTGTTGGAACAGCTGAGTCAAACCTGAGCTTTATTAAGGTTTCCTGTTTCTGAGCTGAAATTTGGAAATATTAGCATTCTGCCTTCCCCTTGGGGTTTGCCCCAGCTTTTTCACAGACAAGGGAGGCAATGGCAAACAGCTTTTCTCTGTGTCAGTCACAGCAAGCCTGTACCTCCAGTCCTCATGCTCTGTGTGCCTGCCAGCAAGTTGATAACTTCAAGAAGCTGATCTCATCTCAGGCATTTGAGAAAGAGTATGTGTCCTAGGACTGGGAAAATCTTTGTCAGCTCAGTCTATTGGGAAACATCACAGATAACCATGGCAGTCTTCTCAAATCATTTCCCTTCTGTCTTATCTTCCTGACCTGATATAGGAAAACCCATAAAACTGAAAGATTAAATGGACCTTTGGAGAGGTCTAGTATCTAGTTCATGGGCTTAAAACCATCAGTCCATGGACCATTTGAAGGCCCATGCATGAACTTCAGAGAATCTAAGAATCCCTGAAGTGGTATGCAAAATTTTCTACCAAGTTCATTTTTCTGGGAAATGTTTATAGCTTTGATCAGATTCTCAGATAACTGGATATCCTCTTGAAAGTTTAAGAGCCACTGATCTAGCCTAACCTTCCTAGCTTAGAAAGTGGAGGAAACTAAGTCTGTAAGATGGGGAATGCCTTTACTAACAAAATCATACAGTTTTTGTGGGCAGTTAGGCTTGTAGGCTCTTTCAGTCCAATTCAAATAAGTTAGGCTCTTTCAGTTCAATTCAAGTGAACCATCAAGCATTAGGTGAAAGACAAAAAACAAAACAAAACAAAAACCAACACAACATTTCTTAGTATGTGGGCATTAAAATTTTTAAGAAAATCTGGGTTCTACATTGGATTTTCTATCCTCAGATGAGATTCTCAATAATTGTAAGATATTCATGAGTGAAATATAGCACAGTGGTAAGGAATCTGCCTGCCAATGCAGGAGATGCATGAGATATAGCTTTGATCCCTGGGTGGGGAAGATCTCCTGGGGTAGGAAATGGCAACCCACTCCAATATTCTTGCCTTAAGAATCCCATAGACAGAGGAGCCTGGTGGGATTGGAAAGAGTCATACACGACTGAGTGACTGAGCACAGCACAGCACAGTATATAAGTGAAAAGTGAAAAGATAGAGTTACTCCCTCTGCTATATTTTTGTTCATATTCTTTCCTGTACTCCTCTGTGAAACATCTATTTTCCCCTAGTTACTTAAAAATAATTATCATGAGAAATAAAAATTATTTCCCTGATAGCTCAGTTGGTAAAGAATACAACTGCAATGCAGGAGATCCCAGTTCAATTCCTGGGTCAAGAAGATCCACTGGAGAAGGGATAGGCTACCCAGTCTGCTGTTCTTGGGCTTCCCTTGTGGCTCAGCTGGTAAAAATCCCCCTGCAATGCAGGAGACCTGGGTCCGATCCCTGAGTTGGGAAGATCCCCTGGAGAAGGGAAAGGGTACCCACTCCAGTATTCTGGCCTGGAGAATTCCATGGACTGTATAGTCCATGGGGTTGCAAAGAGTCGGACACGACCGAGCAACTTTCACTTTCAGTCTCATTTTGTGTTGTGGCTTAGGTTCTGTACCAGTCTGAATCCAGCAGGAAATAATATAAACACTACAGGCTTTTCAGCAGACGGGATTTAATAAAGGGAATCAATCACATAGGTGATGAAAGAGCTCAGCCACCAAACAGAGGAAGGGAGGCATCCAGAGAATGACAACACAGCATACCGTTCCCACTATTGTGTCAGAAGCTTGGTGGGGAGAAGTGATGTTTCCACATCCTAAAATTGGGGCTTTCTGGAAGGATCTAGAATCATGGTGGGGGCTGTCCAGTGGGAGCTTCCACCACAAAGGAGACACAGCCATAGCTAGTAATACCACCAAAGATAGCAGGCAGGAGAGTGAGGGATGGATGAAGTCTTTGCCTTCTCTCCACCAGCACGCCAATCTTCTGCCAGAGCCTCCTATTGGCCAAACCTACCTGGAAGGCAGAGGGGAGGAGATCCTGTCCCTTAATATACAGAACACAGTAGAAGATGGGGCTAAGATAGACCTGGGAGCAAAAAGGAATCTAAAACTAACAGGAAAAGCTAGGTTATAAAGAGGCTAATGCCCTTAGGAAAATGCCACTTTGGAGATGAGCTCACATCCCTTATGAAGTTTAGCACAGCTAGTTTACCTCTGGTGTTAGAACAGAAAAGTCTTTTTTTTTTTTTTTTTTTGATTGAGCAATAAGTGGCATATTTGACTTTGATCTGTGGTCATCCTGTATGAAAAATATGAATATTTTAAGGTACAAATCCCTCAGCTCAGTGACATGACCATACCTTGAGTTTGTAGAATCTGAGAAGAAAAACACACCTGACACTTCACACTTCCTCAGAAATCTCAACTGTCCTCTCTTGCTGTCTCCCTCAGTAGATGTATGCACGCAGCAGAGTGTATGGGAGACTCGTCTGTACTACAAAATCGCTAATTCCCTCATCATCCTTCCTTTCATTCTTTCTCTTTTTCCGGAGACCATATACTTGAAACTCATGTAAGTTAAAGGGTGCTATAATGCTGCTTAATTCCATTGAATTTGTCTATGTAATAAGTATTCTGTTCAGAGATGAAACTAGAAAATGAGTTAGACATGGTTCCCAAATGTAAAGGGCTTGCTTGGAATCAGAGTTTATGCAGACTACTGAAAAAAAACCTCAAGAGAAGACTGTGCAAAGCCAGTTTATTTTGTGCGGTAGAATATTTTTTTGTGGGCGAGCATATTCTAAAAACTTTGTAATTTGAAGTGTGTTGATATAACAGATCTAGTGACAATCTAGTGACACATCAAGGAACCACGTGCCGTATGTAAAGCAATATTCAGGTAAAGACTGCTAATTTAATGACTCCTCATCCACATAAAATTATTATAAAGAATGGTATAATATGCCACTCATGATTTATTCTTAAAGTCTTGCTCATCCATTGGTAAAATAATCTATTGAGGGAGTGGCAGGATGTTACTTTGACAAAGGCAGGAGAAATCAACTAGAAGCCTTCTCTGGGTTGACAAACTGTGATGGTCAGAAATAGTTTGGAAGACTCATTAGACATAGTCCATGGATAGGCCTTTGACCCAGACCTTAACTGTGATGATTGACATTGTGATTGTGGTAGCTGGAAAAAAGAGATGTAGTCAGGAACCAAGTAAACTGTTGGAGACACTTCCAGCCACATAAGTTACAGCACTGAACCCCAGTTCTCAGGTAAGTGTACTCATATCAATAAATGTAGCCTGATTCGAGATTATAGTCTGTTTGGTTTCAGGTTCATATCTACACATGTATACATATATACATATATGTATACATATATATGTATATATATGTGTGTGTGTGTGTATATATATATATATATGTATGCATGCTAAGTCACTACAGTTGTGTCAGACTCTGTGACCCTATGGACTGCACCCCACCAGGCTCTTCTGTCGTTGGGATTCTCTAGGCAAGAATACTGGAGTGGCTTGCCATGTCCTCCTCCAAGGGATCTTCCTGACCCAGGAATCAAGCCTAAATCTCCTGTGGCTTCTGCATTGCAGGCAGATTCTATACTTCTGACCCCCAGGAAGCCTATACATACACACACACACACATACATATAAACTAATATATATGGATATATATATTACTGATATATATTGTCTATTATTATATATTACTAATTATATATTATTACTACATTATATATAATTATATAAAATATGATATATATTTTATAAAACATACTATATTACATACATTATTATATAATATTGCTAACTATATAATATTAAAATTACTAATATATATGATTATATATAGATAGGTATACTAGTATATCTATGTATGTTAGTAAAACTTTGCAATTTTTTGGTATATAAGTTATATCCTTCTAAGGTCAAACTCTGTCTTTCTTTTTCTGGAACATGACAAGTTATGACTCTCTGGGCCTAATGGCAACAAGATATAGTTACAATGGGTCTTGATAAGAATGGAGACCCTTTGTAGGACATCTGCCCCAGGAGAGGCATTACTTGAATTTCAAGCAACAAAGGATTAGTCTCCTTAGACCTAAGAGGCAAGCTACTTCTGCCAGCAGCTAGCTCTACCTGGATTTTAAATTTTCAAGTGAGGGAGTGCTTAGAGATGAAGCTGACTCAGGGTCATACAGTAAAATAATCAACTATCTTCTGTGATAGAGTGCAGTTTCCAGCAAATCATGCTTCAAACATCATGCTGATGCACATACTTTATACTATCCTTCTGAGAAAGAGGCAAGTAGAGGAAATTCAAACCAAACAAATAAAACACCCTGGTCTTTGAGTCATTTCCAGAGGATAATTGCTGCAGTATCCACTGAGCCTCTTTCCAGTCAGTCATAGGACTTCTTCTGTTGCTAGAATTCTATCTTTAGAATAGTCCAACCATGAATACCCAAATGGACCAAGTTCAAATACAAAAGGCTAAGTTACATTTATTGTACTGTATTCATTTTCACCACAAACTTTAGAAATTTAAATTTCTGTTGAATCCACTTACCTAAGCAGTTACTGACAACAGAAACATCACTGAATTTTTTTGTTTCCTATGTTCTTTGTTGTCTTATCTTCCCCCAAACTTGCATCCCTCTGGTCACTACCCAAGCTGAAATGTTTGGAGACAGCATGTAAACCAGAACTGCTTTTAGATATCTTCATTTTTTTCTTTCCCAAGCAAAAAAGAAATATATATATATATAGTTATGGCCTCTTGCCTTTTATTGGAGTGTGATTGTCCCTTGTGTATCTCTCAAATTCAGCTGCATTCTCATAGCATAACGTCTACTTTCATTCCTCTTGTCTCCACTTTTTCTTAAGAAAGTGTGTTTAAAAATGATTCACTCACTTTACAGACCCAGAGTTTTGAAAAAGGAAAAGACTCACCATTAGATTATTTGGTTTCATCTTCCTGCCTGCTCCTACCAGAGCTGTCTCCATAATGTATTTGCAAACAATAATCTTGGTTCATTTAAAAAATTTTAAGCACTAGCATTTACAATTTTCTTTTGGGGTATTATACACAGAGCAAGAGGCCTCATGTAAGAAAATTTTTCCTTTTCCATTATAAACATACTTTGTGTGCACGTGTGCTCAGTTGCTTCAGTTGTGGCCGACTGTGAGCCCATGGACTGTAGCCCACCAGGCTCTTTTGTCCATGAGATTCTCCAGTTGCTATACCCTCCTCCAGGGATCTTCCTGACTTAGGGATCAAACCGGCATCTCCTACATGTCTACGCCATTGGCAGGCAGGTTCTTTACTATTAGCGCCACCTGGGAAGCCCTTTCCCTTGCTATTCAGACCTTTTAACTCTCTCCTTTGTCTGCATTTCTGGCATTGTTCCCAGGCCCTGACTCTGGTGGATTTGTGTTATTCATAATTCCCATACATATTTGTGCCATAAAGTGGAAGATAACTTGCTGTAATGTAGGAACTTGGTCTCTTCCACCTCTGTCAGTGAGCTCATTGACAGTAAGCCAACACAGATGTACTGCTAGGTGTGGGAATGAACTTAAAAATTCCATTTTCTTATATTTTTTTTCTTGTAGTTTGATCATATTTTTGTGGCTGGCTTAAAAAAACTGTAATAATCTACTTGTTCATCTGATTTGATACACTTAGATTTCTAGTAAAATACTTGTGACTCCATGGTTTGGAATGTTGTCTAGTAGACCTAAAGGTTTTGATTGATCCCTTCAGTTTCTCTGTGAGAAATTTTAAATTTGGCATATGACTTTCTTATTATTAGATATAAGTTGAGCTATGTATATGGTAAACTTGAATACAAAAATAGCAGAATGCAATTAACCAGCTGCTGAGTTAAATTTCCACTAATTGTAGAAAGCTTATTCAGACTCTTCCAGGAAAATGTAGTTCAATTCAGTTATTTTCTTTTCTGTTGAAATTCAGGATGATGTTCTTATATTTCAATTCACCAGCTCTATTAGGCTGTTCGTGCTTGCTTGCTGTCTCATGGAGACAAGTGTTTATATATGTATGTACATATTGTATCTGTAGGTGTATGTTTAGGCATGTGTAGGTGTGTGTTGGTGCGCATAGGTGTGTGTTTCTGGTATGTATAGGTGTTTGTGTATATGTGTGTGTTTGTGTGTGTGCATGTTAGGTGTTTGTAGGTGTGTATAGATATTTGTGTGTAGGTGTGTGTTTGTATGTGGGCATATTTAGGTGTATATTTGTGTAGGTGTGTGTTTAGGTGTATAGGATGTGTTTGTGTTGGTGTGGGTATGTGTGTATTAGTGTGGGCATGTGTGTGTGTTGGAGAAAAACCCTCTTCTGTGACTGGCCACATACTAGGAGTGCAGAGGGCTTGTTTTGTCTAATCTCAATGGCTCCACATCTGTGTGGTGTCTTTTCTGCTAGGATTGTCACTCACCATCTGCTAGGATTTCCCCATGTTGATGATGGTGTTCGATGCAGGCTCCATGAAGGGGCCATTAGGTGACCTGGGGTTTCCTCTGGGACCTCTGCATAGTTTCCTAATATGGGTTAACTCCCAAAAAGGCAGCATTCCTCAATTCCCACCCCAACTTTCACAGAGAGGCCATCGCCCCCACTGCTGAGGGGATTGCTGGTGAGGTGGCTCATTTTCCCAGTTAATTCTGGGCTCACAAGAAGTGCATAGACTTCCCACTTCAAACTTGACTGTAGGAAAAACTTTTGGGACGTATTTTAGAATATACTTTCCCAGGTTGCTTGGAGCCCAGACTTCATAGGAGAAGTACTTACTTCTTGTACCTACTTCTTGTACTTCACACTTTTACCTACTTCTCTGAAGACCAGACCTCCCACCCAACCCCACAGGTGGGGAGCAGAGGTGATTAGCAGTGACAGGCAAAAACCCTTTACACTTTCTCTGACACTTCTCCTCCCATGGGTTTTATACCCTCTTCTCTGACAGTAGGGGAGAAAGTCCCGTTATATGGGTTTGCATGATCCTCCAGTTGTTTTACCCTGCCTCACAGTTGTCACTGTCCTAGGAAACCAGTATTTTAGAATTTAGTCTTCACTTTAGCAGCTTATGCAGGTGGTGGCTTGAATGGAAGATGCCATTGGAGATGTAAAATTTAGTGTGCTAAAGGTAACCTTTTGTGTGTCCTATTTTATTGGAATTTTATAATGCTTAATTTTTAACATGTGTCCGGTCAATCTCTCTGAGCAGTGCAGGACAAGAGATATAAGACAAGGGATTCTCTGTGGAGTGAACACTATTCTGTGACAATCAAGCTTTCTGAAAAGAAAAGTGGTTTCATGGAATCCTACCTCTTCATTGCTTGATGACTTCCATTCTCTACTTCTTAAGGGCATCACAAAAAAGAACATAACTCAAGCAGGCCTAAGGGGCTCTTCTCTTCTGGGAGATCTTGTAGAAATGAATGCTGTACTATTCCCAAACAGTCCTTCTGTCTTCTATCTGAAGAGGCCCCAACTGCTCTTAGACTCCAGGTTATGTGCTCTTCCACCATCTTTAGGGTCTGAGGGAGAGGAGTGGCTGGGATTAGGGAAATGATTAAGACACACGGCCCACCTGGAATGGTGCATTTGCCAAGCACCTGGTTGCCTGAGCTGCTCAGACTTGGGAAGGGCACAAAACGTATGGCCAACCCAGAGACTGAGCCAGAACTGTGACTGAGTGTCTCCTGTGGAGGTACGGGTCAGCAGTGGCCTGCCACAGGGTCAGGGGCTCTGGGTGCAACAGACCTGGGTATGGCATAAGCCCTTTTGGAGGAGGTCACCATTAACCCCACCATAGAACCACTAGAGCTTACACAGGACTGGGGAAATAGACTCTTGGAGGGCACAAACAAAATCTTATACACACCAGGACCCAGGAGAAAGGAGCAGTGACCCCAAAATAGACCGACCCAGACATGCCCATGAGACTCCAGGAGTCTCTTGTGGAGTTGTGGGTTGACAGTGGCCTGCTGCAGTGTCGGAGGCAATGAGAGTAGCAATGCGTGCATGGGGTCTTTTGAAGGAGGTCACCATTATCTTCATTACCTCCACCATAGTTTGGCCTCAGGTCAACAATAGGGAGGTAACAGAGCCCTACCCATCAAAAGAAAATTGGATTAAAGGTTTGCTGAACATGGCCCTGCCCATCAGAACAAGTTTCCCACTGAGTTTCCCACTCAGTCAGTCTCTCCCACCAGGAAGCTTACATAAGCCTCTTATCCTTCTCCATCAGAGGGCAGACAGACTGAAAACCACAATCACAGAAAACTAGCCAATCTGATCACATGGACTACAGCCTTGTCTAGCTCAATGAAACTATGAGCCATGCTGTGTAGGGCTACCCAAGATGGACAGGTCATAGATGAGAGTTCTGAAAAAATGTGGTCCAGTGGAGAACAGAATGTAAATCACTTCATTATTCTTGTCTTGAGAACCCCATGAACACTATGAAAAGGCAAAAAGGTATGGCACTGAAAGATGAACTCCCCAGATTGGTAGGTGCCTAATATGCTTCTGGAGATCAGTGGAGAAATAACTATAGAAAGAATGAAGAGATGGCGACAAAGGAAAAACAACACTCAGTTGTGGATGTGACTGATGATGGAGGTAAAGTCCAATGCTGTAAAGAGCAATATTGCATAGAAACCTACAATGTTAGGTCCATGAATCAAAGCAAATTGGAAGTGGTCAAACAGGAGATGGCAAGAGTGAACATTGACATTTTAGGAATCAGTGAACTAAAATGGACTGGAATGAGTGAATTTAACTCAGATGACCATTATATCTACTACTGTGGGCAATAATCCCTTAGAAGAAATGGAGTAGCTATCATAGTTAACAAATGAGTCCAAAATGCAGTACTTGGATGCAATCTCAAAAATGACAGAACGATCTCTGTTCATTTCCAAAGCAAACCATGCAATATCACAGTAATCCATGTCTATGCCCCAACCAGTAATGTTGAAGAAGCTGAAGTTGAACAGTCCTATGAAGACCTACAAGACCTCTAGAACTAACACCCCAAAAAATGTCCTTTTCATTATAGGGGACTGGCATGCAAAAGTAGGAAGTCAAGAGCTACCTGGAATAACAGGCAAATTTGGCCTTAGAGTACAGAATGAACCAGGTCAAAGGCTGACAGAGCTTTGCCAAGAGATGCACTGGTCATACCAAACATCCTCTCCCAAAACACAAGAGAAGACTATACACATGGATATCATCCATGGACATCACCAGATGGCTAACATGGAAATCAGATGGATCATAATCTTTGCAGCCAAAAATGGAGAAGCTCTACACAGTCAGCAAAAAGAAGACCAGGAGCTGATCATGAACTCCTTATTGCCAAATTCAGACTTCAATTGAAGAAAGTAGGGAAAACCACTAGACCATTCAGATATGACCTAAATCAAATCCCTTATGATTATATAGTGGAAGTGAAAAATAGATTTAAGGGACTAGATCTGATAGAGTGCCTGATGAACTATGGATGGAGGTTCATGACATTGTATATGAGACAGGGATCAAGAGCATCCTCAAGAGAAAGAAATGCAAAAAAGCAAAATGGCTGTCTGAGAAGGCCTTACAAATAGCTGTGAAAAGAAGAGAAGTGAAAAGCAAAGGAGAAAAGAGTTCCTTTTCTGGAATTCCTGTGGAATGCAGAGTTCCAAAGAATAGCAAGGAGAGATAAGAAAGCCTTCCTCCGTGATCAGTGCAAAGAAATAGAGGAAAACAACAGAATGGGAAAGACTAGAGATCTCTTCAAGAAAATTAGAGATACCAAGGGAACATTTCATGCAAAGATGGGCTTGATAAAGGAGAGAAGTGGTATGGACCTAACAGAAGCAGAGATGTTAAGAAGAGGTGGCAGGAATACACAGAAGAACTATACAAAAAAGATCTTCATGACCCAGATAACCATGATGGTGTGATCACTCACCTAGAGCCAGACATCCTGGAATGTGAAGTCAAGTGTGCCTTAGGAAGCTATGAACAAAGCTAGTGGAGGTGATGGAATTCCAGTTGATCTATTTCAAATCCTAAAAGATGATGCTGTGAAAGTGCTGCACTCAATATGCCAGCAAATCTGGAAAACTCAGCAGTGGCCACAGGACTGGAAAAGGTCAGTTTTCATTACAATCCCAAAAGAAGGGCAATGCCAAAGAATGTTCAAAATCTCCCACAACTGCACTCATCTCACATGCTAGCAAAGTAATGCTCAAAATTCTCTAAGCCAGGCTTCAACATTATGTGAACTGTGAAATTCCAGATGTTCAAGCTGGATTTAGAAAAGGCAGACGAATCAGAGATCAAATTGCCAACCTCCGCTGGATCATAGAAAAGGCAAGAATTCCAGAAAAACTTCTACTTCTGCTTTATTGATTACACCAAAGCCTTTGACTGTGTAGATCCCAACAAACTGTGGAAAATTCTGAAACAGATGGGAATACCACACCACCTTACCATCTCCTGAGAAATCTGTATGTAGGTCAGGAAGCAACAGTTAGAACCAGCATGGAACAACAGATTGGTTCCAAATTGCTAAAGGAGTACATCAAGGTTGTATATTTTCACCCTAATTATTTAACTTATATGCAGAGTACATCATGCGAAATGCCAGCCTGGATGAAGCACAAGCTGGAATCAAGATTGTTGGGAGAAATATCAATAACCTCAGATATGCAGATGACATCAACCTTATGGCAGAAAGCGAAGAAGAACTAAAGAGACTCATGATGAAAGTGAAAGAGGAGAGTGAAAAAGTTGGCTTAAAACTCAACATTCAGAAAACTAAGATCATAGCATCTGGTCCCATCACTTCATGGCAAATAGATAGGGAAACAATGGAAACAGTGACAGACTATTGTTTTGGGTTCCAAAATCACTGCAGATGGTGAGTGCAGCCGTGAAATTAAAAAATACTTGCTCCTTGAAGGAAAAGCTATGACCAACCTAGAAGCATATTAGAAAGCAGAGACATTACTTTACCAACAAAGGTCCGTCTAGTCAAAGCTATGGTTTTCCTAGTAGTCATATATGGTCATTAGATTTGGACTATAAAGAAAGCTGAGTGCCATAGAATTGATGCTTTTGAACTGTGGTGTTGGATAAGACTCTTGAGAGTCCCTTGGACTGCAAGGAGAGCCAACCAGTCTACCCTAAAGGAGACCAGTCCTGGGTGTTCATTGGAAGGACTGATGCTGAAGCTGAAACTCCAGGACTTTGGCCAGCTGATGTGAAGAGCTGATTCATTGGAAAAGACCCTGATGCTGGGAAAGATTGAAGGCAGGAGGAGAAGGGGACAACAGAGGATGAGATGGTTGGATGGCATCACCTACTCAATGGACATGAGTTTGAGTAAACTCCGGGAGTTGGTGATGGACAGGAAAGCCTGGTATGGATTTGTGAAGAGTTGGACATGACTGAGCAACTGAGCTGAACTGAACTGAGAGAGAAAAAGGGGAAGATCAATACAGAGAGTTAAGTGTCTTACTCTAAACACTAACCAGGCAGAGCAAGGTTAGGGACTGGGACATTATTCCAATCTGCTCCTGCCTGTGTGTAGGTGTCGACTCAGACAGAGTCAGAAAAGCCACTTGTGGCATCTTGTGTCAGTGACTCATTTTCCTTGTGAAGTAGTTAAGGCCGTCAACCCAAAAGTGGGGGAGAGGCAGCACGACTGAATACTGGAAAAGACTGATGATGATATGGAATGGCCTCAGAATGGACTATGGGAAGAATGCTCTCAAGGACAGTGAACTGTCTGTCAGCTTTAAAAATCCAACTGGAGTCCTAGGCCAGAAATAAGTAGATGTTCAGATTCTTTCATCTTGTAGTTCATTTGTGAAATCTTTCTATCCAATGGGGCTTCCCAGGTGGCACTGGTCATAAGAACCCCCTGAAAATGCAAGAGACACGGGTCAATCCCTGGGTTAGAAAGATACCCTGGAGGAGGAAATGGCAACCCATTCCAGTATTCTTACCTGGGAAATCCCATGAACACAAGAGCCTGGTGGGTTACAGTCCATGGGGTTGCAAAGAGTCAGACACAACCGAGTGTCTGAGTATGAATGAATTCTTTCCAATGGCACTTGCTGCTGCTACTGCTAAGTTGCTTCAGTCATGTCCGACTCTGTGCGACCCCACAGACGGCAGCCCACCAGGCTCCCCCATCCCTGGGATTCTCCAGGCAAGAACACTGGAGTGGGTTGCCATTTCCTTCTCCAATGCATGAAAGTGAAAAGTGAAAGTGAAGTCACTCAGTCATGTCCGACTCCTAGCGACCCCATGGACTGCAGCCTACCAGGCTCCTCCGTCCATGGGATTTTCCAGGCAAGAGTACTGGAGTGGGGTGCCATTGCCTTCTCCATCCAATGGCACTTAGCAACTTGTACATGGAGCCAAGAAGAGGAATGGCTAGATTGATCCAGAGCTGGAGTACTTCTAGAAAGACAAAATAGGAAGAGAGTTTGGATTTAGTAAAAGTGTATTTTAAGTGAGAGAGTGAACAGGAAGGAAAATAGAAAGTGAAGGAATAAGCTGCATTGGAAGACGCATTTAAGCTGAAGAATAAGCTCAGCATGAAAAAGGGATTGATAAAGCAAGGTGGACAAGAGTGCAGTGCCCTGAAATGTAACATCTCAGGGCTGGAGAAGGGCTAGGTGAGGTTAGGGAGCCAGGCAGGGCCACTGGAAGAAATGGGGGAAGGAAGGTGGAAATGAAAGTTATGAAAAAATAAAAAGAGGTCAGGGAACAGAGATCTTGGGAGGCCCTCTAAATACTGAACTACTTCAGGAAAATGACCACCAGGATGCCACATAGCCTTGCTTTTTGCCCCAAAATGAAGATAGCTGTTCCTGAAGTATGCACAAATAAAGCATACATTGTCTCTTACTCATGTCTAGAATCTCCAGTTGAATAGCACATTGCCTGGGATGTTAATGCTCAATAAATATTTGTTGAATGAATAAATGACCTAGAGGTGATAGGAAAGTTTATGTTCTTTCAATCCAGTTGTTTTTCATATGAGACAAAGTAAATGGTCTTCCTCTGTTTTTCACCCAAGAAAGGATTCCCTAGTAGCTCAGTTGGTAAAGAATCCATCTGCAATGCAGGAGATCCCAGTTCAATTCCTGGGTTGGGAAAATCCATAGAGAAGGGAGAGGTTACCAAGATCAGTATTCTTAGGGCTTTCTTTTTGGCTCAGCTGGTAAAGAATCTATCTGAAATGTGGAAGACCTGGGTTTGATCCCTGGGTTGGGAAGATCTCCTGGAGAAGGGAAAGGCTACCCACTCCAGTATTCTGGCCTGGAGAATTCCATGGACTGTATAGTCCATAGGGTTGCAGAGAGTTGGACATGACTGAGTGACTTTCACTTCACTTCACTTCACGTTAAGAAAGGATTGGAAAGAGTAACATGGAAACTTACATTACCATGTGTAAAATAGATAGCCAACAGGGATTTGCTGTATGGCCCAGGAAACTCAAACAGGGGCTCTGCATCAACCTAGAGGGGTGGGATGGGGAGGGAGATAGGAGGTAGGTTCAAAAGGGAGGGATATATGTATACCTATGGAGAAGGCAATGCCTGGAAAATCTTGCCTGGAAAATCCACTCCAGTATTCTTGCCTGGAAAATCCGATGGATGGAGGAGCCTGGTAGGCTGCAGTCCATGGGGCCGCTAAGAGTCAGACATGACTGAACGACTTCACTTTCACTTTTCACTTTCCTGCATTGGAGAAGGAAATGGCAACCCACTCCAGTGTTCTTGCCTGGAGAATCCCAGGGACGGGGGAGCCTGGTGGGCTGCCCCTATGGGGTTGCACAGAGTCAGACACGACTGAAGCGACTTAGCAGTAGCATGGCTGATTCATTTGAGGTTTGACAGAAGACAACAAAATTCTGTAAAGCAGTTATCCTTCAGTAAAAAAAAATAGATTAAAAAGTAAGTGAAGCTTAGAATTTGCAGAACGTATGAGTGATCCTAGCTGAAGTATTTGTGATTGTCACCATTGAGGATTTCTGTACCTAAATTTAGAATAAGAAAGATGGTAAACGAGGTCAACCTGTGCAAAATTCCTATTTTCCATGAAATGTTTCTGTGGCCTTGGCCATCAAGATCTGGAAACACAGGGCAGTAATTGGAAATAGAATGAAGTTAGGGTCTTTTTCTGTGGTCAAGAAAAGCATTCCTGCATGGAGTTCCCTGGAGCAAAGAGTCAGTCCTGCATCTTCTGATCTTCAGCTTCCCTGTCTTTTGCTTTCCAATCTCACATCCACTCCTAGTCATCAGGGCAGAGAAGCTAGAATAGGAATTGCCAGAAATGGACTCTTGGCCATGAGATTCCAGAGAGATAGAGGAGATGAGCTGAGAGTGTCTTTTAAAGAGAACTGATCCAAGTGGACTGGTGGGCCTTCAGAGATGCACACTGAAGAAACATATCTGGAGCCTCTTGCTGAACTTAAATGAGCCCTGGACTGTAAGGCAGTTTTTCCAAAGATGGACCTGAGAAAACATCAGCCTTTCCCTGATGTCTGTATGACAGGTTGGATGGTGGTAGAAAACGGGCACATTCAACTCGTTGTCAGTCAAGCTTGATTGCATCACGGGTTGCTGACCCACACATGGTAGCCGCCCAGCGGCATTCATAGTCACTGCCACCCAGGCTTCATCTCCAGGCTCGACTTTACTTCCTTTGTTACTTTACCTCCTGGCGCCATTTTTTGTCTTTTTTCAATTCTTCTACGATTTAATTTCTCTGGATCCTTTTTTCAGTTCTTGACATTTGGCTCATTCTTTCTGGCAAATTTATTTCCAATGCCCTGTCTTTTGGGGATGGTAACAGTGAGGATAAGGTGAGAGGAGGATCTGAACAGGTCCCTGAGGGGCTTCACTTACTTTATTATGAAGATCTCATTGATATTCCAGTTATAAAGACTTGGTAGTAACACCAGACTGCATAGCTATTTATGAATATGGTTGCTTTTGTTGTCTTTTGTAGTATTTGCTTCAATATGAAATATATGGAAAGCATTCATAATGCATTCAGTAGACTTGTTAACATTTCCCAGGGGGCATCTAGGTTTAACATCTCTGCAACAGCCTATTTTGTGGTACTGCTCATGGGTTGTTGACCAGACATCTGCTTGCTATCATCCCTGTGGATTTGAGATAGAGAAGAATGGTCAAATTTTATTACTTGTATCTTTTTGGACCTTACATGGGTGATATTCAGTTCAGTGAAAAGGTAGATTTCTGAGATTCTTTTTTCTGAAAACTTTAGGGCTTTAAAAAGAATTTCCTAAGCTCAGCTCTGATGCTCTCTCTCAGTTCTTGCTGTGGATGACCTCCATGTGGACAACTTACACACTTTTACCTCTGCAGATCTGCTTTCATTCTGAGTTTTTACTTGTCTTCCCTCGCATGCATTTTTGTTCTATAATGTTACAGCAACAGAGAGGAATAAGTCTGCCTCTGGCAATTGGGAATTACCACAGGGCCAAAACAAAGGGGTTTTTTGTTTTGTTGTTATGGCATGTTCAGGATTTCACTAGTTGGTCTAGTAATAAATTCTAAATATTTAAATATTTTGGAAGTCTAAATCTGTTTTCCATTTTATCTTTTCAAATTACTTTTACTTTAATCATATTATTCTAGATATGACCTTTAAAAAACTTTCCTGCTCTCAACACTTGCTTCTCCCTAGAAAAAAGAGCCAAGGATTTCATGTCAGTAATTTTTATCTGTTGATTGATAGTTTGATTGCATTTTGAAGCTCATTTACTTCAAAGCATTACCACAGTTGGCATATGTCTGCTAGGACTTTCTAATTAAAAAATTAAAAGATTTTATTTTTCCTCTTAAACAATTTCAAGTATCAGATGAGGAGATAAAATGTAGACACCACCTCAAGGCTGCAATCAATTTGGTGTTTGAAGGGTGGGGTTGAGTTGGATAAGTGACAAAGGAGTTGGCCAGGGAGTCTCCTAGAGTGCTCCCTACACCCTATGTGAGAGGAGGTCACTGATTCAGTGGAGGATGTTGGGAGCCTTTAATTTGTCACCAAATTCTTCCAGAACTGAGAACTACTTGGCTGTAAGTACCAAAAACCTCAAGTTAGAATTTTTTTCTCCAACATTCATTTTTCAGGTACACCATTTTTGTGGATCAAATTGTATAAACTCTTCTCCCAAAGATGTGTTGAAGTCCTAACCCCCTTTCCCTAGCAACTTTGACTACAAACTTATTTGGAAATAGGGTCTTTGCATACATTATCAGGGCTTCCCTAGTAGCTCAGTTGGTAAAGAATATGCCTGCTATGCAGGAATCCCTGGTTTGATTCCTGAGTTGGAAAGATCCCCTGAAGAAGGGATAGGCTACCCACTCCAGTATTCTTGGGCTTCCTTGATGGCTCAGCTGGTAAAGAATCTCCCTGCAATGTGGGAGACCTGGGTTCGATCCCTGGGTTGTGAAGATGCCCTGGAGAAGGGAAAGGCTACCCACTCCATTATTCTGACCTGGAGAATTCCATGGACTGTATATAGTCCATGGGGTCACAAAGAGTTGGACTCGATCGAGTGACTTTCACTTTTTCATACATTATCAAGTTAAGATGATGTCATATTGTTTTAGGATGTGCCCTAAATGGGAATTTTGGACTTAAAGTCACACAGTGGCAACCCACTCCAGTAATCTTGCTTGGAAAATTCCATGGACAGAGGAGCCTGCTGGGCTACAGTCCATGGTGTCACAAAGAGTCAGACATGACTCACTAAACAACAATGACAAAGACACACAAGGAGAATACTACATAATGATGGAGTCAGAGATGGAAATGAGGTGTCTACAAGCCAAGGAATGCCAAGGATTGCTCAGCATAATGGATATGCAGATTAGAAATACAGCTTCACTTGAAAATAAGGGAAGAAACCCTCTCACTCTTTCCTTTTCTTACTTACTTTAGAAAGTTATTAAGTATAAATTGTTTTTCTATCTCTTCCAAATGTATGTGAATCTTTCTAAAAGCTAAATAAACATCCCCCACCCCTCTCTCTTCAGGAATGTCTTTCTCAAGGACTTGAAGTGTGATCATTAAGGAAGATAATGTCCCTGCCTCCCAGTTCCTTGGGGAGCTTCACTTCTGTAGGCCCCTCACTCCTGCCATAATGACATGAGCTTAATTTTCCTTTCCGATTAAGCCGATTAACAAATAGAGATGGCCACTCCAGTGTATCAGGTTGAACTGTGTGTGACAGGAGTTGTTAAGTCCTTTTACTTGAGGACCAGTCATTGTTGATCTTGAGAACACGTATGGAATGGGTTGTATCTGCTTGGCTTTGTTAAAGGTGAGATTTCTTTCTGGCTTTGCAGTTTCTTTGTGGATTGCCTGTAATGAGCATCACTTCAGGCTTAAGGCTTATTCAGCAGTAGCACTGCTTCTTTCTCTTCTGATTTATAGAGATGTTTCTGGGCTTGGGAGATTTTACCTTTAATTACATTTTCACCAGCAACCACCAGAAGCTAGGAAGAGGGAAGGAAGACTTGTTTCCCAAAGGCTCTGAAGAGAGCATGGCTCTGCCGACCTATAGGATTTGGACTTCTAGCCTCCAGAACTAAGAGTGCATGAATGTCTGTTGGGTGATGGCAGCCCTAGGAAATGAATTCAGCCATCGAGCGCAGGTATGGCAGCTCCACTCCACAAAGTCTTCAGGTGTGAGACCTCTAGGCTTTTGTTCCACCGATTAGAGGGTGTGTTTTCTATGCTCATAGTTTAGATGGAGATCTGACCACTGAAATCTGTATTCCAACAGCAGAATAGGGTTAATATCAATTGTTTCTTACTGAAGATTCCTGAAAAGCTGTCACAGGAACTTCTACATTAGTCTTCTTGGGTAGAGCTTAAGGATCACACAGACACCTCCAATTACTTGGAAACACAGTGTCTATTCTCTGTGGCCATGTGTATAGCTAAAAATAGGTTACTCTGGAAGAAAGGAAAAAGTGGATTTTAGGGGGCACTTGTAGTTTCTGAATTGCTCTCTGCTTGTATACATTACAAACTCTTTCTTACTTTCCTAACTTCAATTTACCACCTCTCACTTTTTCTCTCCCTAGGATGGTCAGAATCATAGTCTGTAATTTCTACTGGGTCTGTTGTTATTTGCTTTAGGTAAAAAATATTTTCATATTCACACCACCCTGCCCTTAGTTTGACATCCTGAAATGTACTCCCATGACTGGAAAACAAGGCCCATCTTAGGCAGGAAGTGTTCCACCAGCAGGAGGACACTGGAAATTCTTCTCTAATTATGGCACTGTTACCATGAATGTGCTTTCTCAGAGAAAAAATGAATTCAAGAGAAATGAAATATGAAACTCCTTAAATAATCCATACATGACCTAACTTAAAAAAAAGCTATTACATTGCAGCATGTGGTACAGATTTTAACTAAACTTTTGTCTTCTGTAGGCCTGGGTATTCTAGAAAATAGAAAAAAGATCTTTAAAATGTTCTTAGCTTTATGTAAGAATTTATAGACAAATTATAGAATATTTTAATCTTTAGCTTTTATTGTACTATAAAATTAAATTGATGTGGTCTCTTAAAAGTCTAAATTTAGTTTATTTTTAATTGAATATCAATTTTGAAAAGTGGAGTAAGTGGCTGTGGCAGGATTTCTGGGTTTCTAAACTTGGTCCTTCAGTTTCATATTATATCTAAATTTTCTTGCCAAATAAAGTTCCCATCTGTTTCACAAAACATTGAAAGACATTTAAATGGCATTCGTAAGCACATCTTTGAATGAATAGGATTTTTCTTCTTTTTTTTTTTAAATGTGTTGAATCCTTGGTTGCGCTCTCCTCTCACTTTAGTCTCTCTGTTTCTGTTTTGTTTCAGTAATGTGTACAGCACATTCTTGTTTGCAGTAAAAAGTTGTCATATGGATTGTTTTGACTGTTTCCATGACATGCAAATGGACAAGGATTTTAAAAAATGTACTCAGCCCTAAAGCAAACCATATTTATCTACACATCCAGGTAACCAGACCTCCTCTTAAACTTTATCAATTTTTCTTCTTCTAGCTGAAAAGAGAATATTTTTTGTACTTTTTATGAGAGAGATTGGCAAAATGCCTGCTAGCCCTCTGACCTCCTGCTAAATATCACTGTGGACTTTTACCTGCTTTATAGCTTTTTAGCTATTAATAGTGCCTGGGACAAAGTCTACTCCAGGGCTGCCTATAGTCATTGGTCAGAATTTGGACTGGCTAAGGCTTTCAGATTTCCACACAGCAAAGTCTTCTACAGGATCTCTAAGGTCCGCACTGTCTGTTTGGAGTAGCAGAAAGAGGAAAACACCAGGGGCTGGTATCACAATAAGCTATCCTGTCACGTATGTCTGAACTAGCAGTGCAGATTTGGGAGTCACTAGTGTAGAGATGATTAGTTGAAGGTTTCTAAAAAGGGAAGTTCAAACAAAACCTTAAGAAACTCTGCTGCTGCTGCTGCGTCGCTTCAGTCGTGTCCAACTCTGTGAGACCCATAGACGGCAACCCACCAGGCTCCGCCATCCCTGGGATTCTCCAGGCAAGAACACTGGAGTGGGTTGCCATTTCCTTCTCCAATGCATGAAAGTGAAAAGTGAAAGTGAAGTCGCTCAGTCGTGTCTGACTCTAGGGAGAAGGAAATGGGTCCAGAAAGGTCAATGGTGATAATGATTGAACACAGGGTCTCCAGCTGAGAGATCAGTTTCAGTGCATGTAGGAAAAGGAGCCTGATTTTAAGAGGCTGAAGAAACAAGTGAACAGGAAAATGCACACAGGGGTATTTGCACACATATGACTTCTTGGGCAGGTGGGTGGTGAAGGGGAGAAGCAGAAGGGGAAAGCCAGTGCAGTTACCCATAAGCAGACAGTTTTTCCCCAGACTAAGAAAGTTCTTGATGGCCTTGTGTGCAGAAGCAGAGGAGAGATCAATCATGCAAGAGAACTGAACAAGGTCAAGGGCAGGCTGTTTTGAGAAGGGGAAGATCCTGACAGCGCTGGCTAGAATCCTGGAACTATACCATTTGGGGCAAATGAATTGATTCCCCTGAGTCAGTTTCTTCATCAGTAAAATGATGAAACATAGTAAAATAGACTGATCCTAATATATAGTAGCGTAAGAGACATGAAGAGATCTCAGACGTTGTCTAATGGCAACACAGTTGTTTTACAAGCAAAGGAACTACACCCCGAGGAGTAGAATGACTTGCTTAAAGACTTGCAAGTAGTTAGAGAACTAGAATCTGCACCCAGAATTTCTGATTCTTGGTTCTCTTCTCTTCTGTTGCGGTGTTGACAGATAGAAAAACTTACAAGATGAATATTGTCAGTAAAATCCTATGTTGGCTTAAACCATGTGAGTTTAGGAAGGTGGAGAGGACAGCTGACTTGCCCCAGTTCCTATGGGAAAGATGTAGGGGATTTTAGCTTCCACAAGTGCAATGAGTCAACAGAATGAGCCACTGCTGAGAAGAGTGATGTGGGCATGTTCCTTACCATGCCAGGGATGCCCAGACAGATGGGGTCAGGCCATGCCAGAGGGCTCTGTCCAATGGGTGTCTTCTCTGAAAAGAGGGTCACTACGCACTTGATATGAAACCAAGATTGAGGAGGAGGGGATTGAGGCAGAGACTTACTTTGAAGAGTCTTAGGGATAAAACCATAATATTTAAAAAAGCTATCTTGGCAAAGAAGATAAACTTGCAGCTTCACAGAGATCCATCTGGGACCTTGGAAGAGATTAGGAACAAAGCAGCATTTGGTTGAAAATGAGGAAGAATCAAGAATTTTAAACATGCTATGGAGTGACTTCCCTGTGACACAGTGCCTGTGGGAAGCATTATCAGGGCTTGTGTAGGAAGCTGCTTTTTATTTTTTTCAATAACCTTTCTTTTAGAATAGCTTTAGACTTAACAAAAAGCTGCATAAATAGTAGAGGATTCCCAGCAACCCCACTCATAGTTTCTAGAGGCAACTTCCAAAGAGAAAAGATCTATCCAGGACTGAAAGAGTGAAAACTGTCTCAGTGAGAAAAAGGGAAAAGCAGCTCTGTGGTTCACCAGGCTGGGAGGACAGACCCAGAGAAGTCAATCAAAAAATTAAGAGGAGACATGGTTTCTCCCGAGGGCCTATAACAGCTTTCACATTCTTTGTCACGTGCCTGGCTTTCAGTGACTGCCTTTTATGAATGATGCCCCCAGACTTGCTTTTTATACACATCTATTCCTGCGGATGGGTTTCTCTGGTGCCTCAGTGGTAAAGAATCTGCAAATGCTGGAGAAATGGGTTCAATCCCTGCACTGGGAAGATACCTTGGAGAAGGAAATGGTGCCCCGTGCTAGTATTCTTGCCTGGAGAATTCCATGGACAGAGGGGTCTGGAGGGCTACAGTCTACAGGGTCACAAGGAGTCAGAAATGACTTAGCGAGTAAACAACAGCAACGATTCCTGGGGATATTTAATTGCTAAGCTGACCTTGCTTTCACCCATGACTGGCTTCCAGCATGTCATGGATGCTTCCATGACAGCATCCAGTCCTTAGTTCCCCATTTCCCCTAATCTTGTCCCAGAAACAGCAGCCAACACAGGGCTGGTCTCTACTTCCCTTAGATTCTCTTTCCACAGAAGTCAAACTTTGGAAAAGTCTTCTCTCTTCCTGCCTCCTTGTTGAGTTTTGTTGTTGTTCCATGGCAGCTCAGGAGTGCCCTCCCTTGACTCATCTAGTCAATAAATCTGAGTGTCAGACCACAGCTTGCCCTGGTGTCTTTGCCTGGTAAGACTTTAACAAATTGTACAATAGGAGCTCTGGGGGCATCTGCAGTATCTTTTAGGGACTTGAAGCTGACTTTGTAGATGAATGGATTGGAATGGCTTATTTGATGTGATTCTGGGGCAATAGATGAGTGAGATAGCAAGCAGGCTTTTAGAATGTTGGAAGGGGGTGGTTTGGTTGGTAAAGATGGAGCAAAAACGCCCTGCTTTTCTAGCTTAGCATTTTTAGATACTGCTTCTGTTTTGGTCAGTGGGCAATTAGTGATGGCCATAACCCCAACAGCTGCCTCTGTCTCTGATCGAGCAAGTAGAATGCACTGAACAGTGCGCTAAGTCCTTCCAGACGTCATTTCTGGGATATCCTCATAGCATTCCAGTTTTTAGATAGTGAGGTTCTGAGACATTAAATTATTTCTCCTGGGTTGTAAATAGCAGAGTTAGTACTTGAACTTAGCATTGTGTGACTCTATATACTCTTAGCTACTGTTAAGCTACTTCTTTACAGATTTTCAGTAGCTCCCAGCATGGCAGGCTTCAACTGTGGATTCTCCCTACCTCACCTCCCATCCTCTGCCAGAATTATAGTTCAGAAAATATTTTAAATTTTCTTAATTGCAGACTAGGTCATTAGTAGACAAGGATCCCTGGATGCTCCACTGCAGAGGTAGCAGCAGTTTCTGCCTTGTGCTCCAATCTGGCTTTCGTTTCCATGATCTTCTTTGATGTCTCCGTGCAGACCAGTGTCACCAAAGCGGTTAACACCCCACGTTGACCTAGTGTCCCTCTCAAACTGAGGTGTATCAGTTCAGTTCAGTTCAGTCGCTCAGTCGTGTCCGACTCTTTGCGAACCCATGAATCACAGCATGCCAGGCCTCCCTGTCCATCACCAACTCCCGGAGTTCACACAGACTCACGTCCATCGAGTCAGTGATGCCATCCAGCCATCTCATCCTCTGTCGTCCCCTTCTCCTCCTGCCCCCAATCCCTCCCAGCATCAGAGTCTTTTCCATTGAGTCAGCTCTTCACATGAGGTGGCCAAAGTACTGGAGTTTCAGCTTTAGCATCATTCCTTCCAAAGAAATCCCAGGGCTGATCTCCTTCAGAATGGACTGGTTGGATCTCCTTGCAGCCCAAGGGACTCTCAAGAGTCTTCTCCAACACCACAGTTCAAAAGCATCAATTTTTCGGTACTCAGCCTTCTTCACAGTCCAACTCTCACATCCATACATGACCACTGTAAAAACCATAGCCTTGACTAGACGGACCTTTGTTGGCAAAGTAATGTCTCTGCTTTTGAATATGCTATCTAGGTTGGTCATAACTTTTCTTCCAAGGAGTAAGTGTCTTTTAATTTCATGGCTGCAGTCACCATCTGCAGTGATTTTGGAGCCCCCAAAAATAAAGTCTGACACTGTTTCCACTGTTTTCCCGTCTATTTCCCATGAAGTGATGGGACCGGATGCCATGATCTTCATTTTCTGAATGTTGAGCTTTAAGCCAACTTTTTCACTCTCCACTTCCACTTTCATCAAGAGGCTTTTGAGTTCCTCTTCACTTTCTGCCATAACGGTGGTGTCATCTGCATATCTGAGGTTATTGATATTTCTGCCGGCAATCTTGATTCCAGCTTGTGTTTCTTCCAGCCCAGCATTTCTCATGATGTACTCTGCATATAAGTTAAATAAGCAGGGTGATAATATACAGCCTTGACGTACTCCTTTTCCTATTTGGAACCAGTCTGTTGTTCCATGTCCAGTTCTAACTGTTGCTTCCTGACCTGCATACAGATTTCTCAAGAGGCAGGTCAGTTGGTCTGGTATTCCCATCTCTTTCAGAATTTTCCACAGTTTATTGTGATCCACACAGTCTAAGGCTTTGGGATAGTCAATAAAGCAGAAATAGATGTTTTTCTGGAACTCTCTTGCTTTTTCGATGATCCAGTGGATGTTGGCAATTTGATCTCTGGTTCCTCTGTCTTTTCTAAAACCAGCTTGAACATCAGGAAGTTCATGGTTCACATATTGCTGAAGCCTGGCTTGGAGAATTTTGAGCATTACTTTACTAGCATGTGATGTGAGTGCAATTGTGCGGTAGTTTGAGCATTCTTTGGCATTGCCTTTCTTTGGGATCAGAATGAAAACTGCCCTTTTCCAGTCCTGTGGCCACTGCTGAGTTTTCCAAATTTGCTGTCATATTGAGTGCAGCACTTTCACAGCATCATCTTTCAGGATTTGGAATAGCTCAACTGGAATTCCATCACCTCCACTAGCTTTGTGTATACTTAACATTATTGCAAGTTTCAATGAACTCTTCTAAATCTCCAATAAATTTTTAAAATCTTTTGCTTAATTAGGAGAAGCCAGTGGTACAGCCTGTTTCTCTGACTTCTGGGTTCATTTCTAGAAGAACCTTGAACTACCCTCAATCTGGAAGAAGTTGTCTGGGACATGGTACAAATTGATTTTCAGGGTAATTCTTGTGGTTGTGGCCCAGTGAAATGTTCTTTTAATGTTTGGGAGATACTCAAAGGCAACCGGAGCTTCCTTCTCCTTAGGAATTCCTTCCTTAGCCTTGTGGTATTTCAATGGGTCAGTCAGTAGTTCCATGAGAACCAGAGCACTCATGTGGGCCCTTCCCTACTCCCCTTTCCTAAAAAAATGTAGGAGCAAGTGTTTGCCAGAAATGTGAGCGCTCACATGACTCCTGAGGATACCGAGCATCTCCTCAGGTTTGGTTTCAGGTCACTTTGCTCTTTTTCAAAATCTTTACTTGTGACAGAGTCTCTTCACCTCTGTCCCTCCTCTGGAGTCAAGTGACAGCTTAAGCACTGAAGAAATGATTTTCCTGAGAAGAAATAGCAGAACACTTCCATCTAAAAAGTAAGAGAAGTTAGAGAATGGGCAACTCTAGCAGCAGGTCTTGAGATGGGAGATGGGAAATATTTGAGTTTTTATGAGGCAATCTTGGATACTGGCAGGATATTTTTCATGAGAGGTATGCAATAGGGGCTTCCCTGGTGGCTCAAATGTTAAAGAATCTGCCTGCAATGCATGAGACCTGGGTTGAATCCCTGGGTTGGGAAGATCCCCTGGAGAAGGAAATGGCTACTTACTCCAGTATTCTTCCTTGGAAAATTCCATGGACAGAGGAATCTGGCAGGCAGCAGTCCATGGGGTCATAAAGAGTAAGACATAACTGAGTGACTTTACTTTTTTTCATATAATAGGAAAATGTGTTATTTATTATAAATGTGTTTGGAACAATAAATGCTATATAGGGAAAAATCCTATTCTTTGCAGGAAGTTATACTCCCTGACCTTAAAGGTTTTTTTTTCCCTTATCTAATTCATCTGATTAAATCAAGGCTTGTGACTTGTGAGGAAATATGTCTAGAGGCTACAGCTTCAATAGAGGAAGGTCAGAAGATCAAATCTTACTTTAAAATATACTCCTTAGTAGGGATCAGTAGAATCCATATAATAAACAACACGCAGAGGCAAGATTTGAAATTAGAAAGATCTAAAATAAAATCCTTACCTTGTTTCTTTCTGTGTAATGTGCAGTTTGCATAATCTCTCTGAAAATCAATGCAAGTGATGCAACAGTAATCTTACAGGACTTTCATTAATAAAAATCTGATTTATGATTATGAAAATTTATTTTATAATTAAAAGAATATAAGTAGGAAGTATATATTGGAAAAAAAGTGGTAATTTTATTATTATTATTTAGGTCCTATAAATGAGAAGAAGCCTCAAAGTCAAAGAAAGGTGGATGAGAACAGGAAAATTTAAACTGTAGGATGAATAATTCCTTTAAAATTTAAGGTATGCTTGCTGCTGCTGCTGCTAAGTCGCTTCAGTTGTGTCCGACTCTGTGCGACCCCATAGATGGCAGCCCATGAGGCTCCCCTGTCCCTGGGATTCTCCAGGCAAGAACACTGGAGTGGGTTGCCATTTCCTTCTGCAATGTATGAAAGTGAAAGTGAAGCCGCTCAGTCATGTCCGACTCTTAGTGACCCCATGGACTGCAGCCCACCAGGCTCCTCTGTCCATGGGATTTTCCAGGCAAGAGTACTGGAGTGTGGTGCCATTGCTTTCTCCAGTAAGATATGCTTAAATTGATGTTAAAATGAGATGAACAATAGTTTGAACTAACAAAAGCCATTTTTGGGGGGAATGAAGGCATAGTTGGTGGCCCTTAGGATGTGGGAGCAGCCTGAGTCTCCAAAGGGGAGCCTGGCCCCACCCTTTGGCATAGGCAACCCTGGGAGGGATGAGTGGGAACTTCACTAATGGTACCTGGCTCTATAAACTCATGTTTCCTTTCAAAGATGATTTAAGAGTCTGGCAATTAGGAGCCTCTCTTTGGTTAATAGGAAGGCTTGCAGGAGTATTCTTAGAGTTCAATTACAGGAATTTAGTTCCACTTACAACTAGCCAGTTGTTGCTTAAAGTGTTAGTCACTTGGTTTGACTCTTTGTAGTCCCATGGAGTGTAGCCTGCCAGGCTCCTTTGTCCACAGAATTTTCGAGGCAAGAATACTGGAGTGGGTAGCCATTCCCTTCTCCAGGGAATCTTCCTGACCCAGGGATCTAACCCAGGTTTCCTTCATTGCAGGCAAATTCTTTACTGTCTGAGCCACCAGGGAAACCCGAGTTGTTGCTGAACTGAGGGCGAATAAGGAAGGGTCTAATGACTCACATGGTAGTAACAATTATACTTTATCTTTTTCATAAAGATCTTCACAAATTTTGCTCAGTGATATTTGATCAGCATACAAAATGGCCCATATTTGTAGGCCACTTCCTTGGAGAAGGAAATGGCAACCCACTCCAGTATCCTTGCCTGGAAAATCTCATGGACAGTGGAGCCTTGTGGGCTGCAGTCCATGGGGTCGTAAAGAGTCGGGCACGACTGAGCGACTAATACTAACACATACTCCTTGAGTCTATATCATTAAGATCCATTTTCCTTCTCTTTGTGTTAAGACATAAATCTCCCTTCCTACAAAACACTTCTTCACTGTCTCCAGGCCCAGGGATTTGATCATTTGTCTCCAAATTTTATTCAAAATACACCTAGTCTCACTACAAGCTTTCCCCAGTTTCTCCTGTTCTCATGGATCTCTTTTCCTTCCTTCGGATCACTTAAGTTTGCATAGTTGCTAACTGCTGCATTTGGGTTATTTTTCTCTCCCTGACTGCATTGTAAATGTAAATGCTGGGCTTACATCTCTTCCTTCTTTTGTGTTTCCCATGGCATAGATCTTGGAGTTTCTCAATAAAAAATTGTTGATTACATGATTTTTGGCACAAATGTTAATATTATAGTATGTTGAAGCAAAATAAATTTATTGAATTAACAGAAAAATA
Source organism: Bos mutus (assembly GCF_027580195.1). Lineage (NCBI taxonomy): Eukaryota > Metazoa > Chordata > Mammalia > Artiodactyla > Bovidae > Bos > Bos mutus. Next base: position 13,528,416 of record NC_091625.1, read on the forward strand.
ACATGCAAAGAAAGTATGAAAAACAGCAATTATCTTTTTAAACTTATTTTGATTTTGCTTGGATTTAATGGGATTGGTTTTTGATTAGTCCAGCACAAAATTAATCTGTTTTCTAAAGTCTTGGTAAGAAAAGACTCCACCATGATTCTTTTAAGTTTTCGCCTGAGATAGGGTTTATTCTGGGCTATAGTACAAGCTCCTGCCCTGTTCTTAGTTTTTTAAAAAATTGTTACATTTATCAATGAGTACTATTGATTGTTTTCAAGAAAGCAATTCACGATGACTGTGATACATCCACTAGATGGCAGGCGATCCTTAGAAACAGAAGAGGGAGAACTTAAATTATTGTTTTTTGGGATTGGTATATTTCCACTGAGCTGTCTCAGTCAAGAGGACTTGCCAATAACTCCTTAATTTCTATAAAGTTCTTCAGGACTAGCTTTCCAGAGATTTTAAAAGCGATTGCAAAACATTCCATGAAATATACCGGCCAGATATTTTTCCACTACCACATCTAACTCTCGTCTGACCTTTTATTCCCCCCAATTTTCTTAAACCATAAATGATGTCCTGATCTTCCATGGGAGTTAAATTAATTTATAATGAACAGAAATGCCTTATTCAGAAAAGTGAAGAAATTATATAAGTTCTTATACAAGACCTTCAGGTTAAAGTTTATTTTGAAATTAGTGTTCAAGACAATGGAGTGAGATACAGTTTTGTCTCCAACTGTCTAACGGAGGTTCGGGACGCCTTGGGACACCGCGCCTCATGTTTGTCAGCATTTGATCTGTGAAAGTTTGAGATGATCGTGAACCCTGTCAGGGAACTCTCCATTCCACCTGTGTGCTCACCTCCCAAAGAAGTCAGAAGTGTGCCAGTGTCTGTGCATCTTGACAGGCCTGGTATGATTGCCTGCACCCTAGTTCTGTGTATCTTTCTTCTATCTTGGCTACAGTTTCCATATGTCAGTCTTCTAGGGATGTTAATAAAATTCAGAGAAAACTTGGGAAGCTCTCCCTACACCTCTAGATTCAGTGAAATGAACGTGAACAATTCAAGCGTGCTGGCTCCCACGGCTTCTTTAGAGTCATGGAGTTCCCCATCATCATGAATGACACTTGGCGATGAGTTAACTAATTCACCAATTAATTTACAGCATTCAGACTATTTCTTAGACTCTCTATGTGTTTTATTTAAAAACACATAGTGGAGTCATTTCTTACCATTACTGTAAATGGGCTGATCACAAAGTTTATATTTGTTGTCGCCAACATTAGCAACCATATCTGGTCTATTTAGTTGAAAGTGGAGGTCTGTAACAACAGTCAGATAAATAAGCCTTTTGAAATTTTAGAAAACTAAGTTTTGAAATTAAGAAAATTGGACGTAGTGACTAAACTCTCCTCTTCAGACAAATGTTTACTATCATAAGAACAGAGGTGAATAACGCATGCATTACACACCTTGGTCATCCAGGGTTTTTTCCTGGCAGAATGTTGAGCAAGTATTGAGGAGAGAAGTGTCTGGGGCTGAAGATGCTACTTGGCCAAGGGCAGCACCTATATTCTACAATGCTCTGCTGTTAGATGTTTCTGATGGATATGAAGAGACCAAAGCCTAGGATTATCCATCTGACCTTTCTCAATCCTGCCCACTATATTTTATGATCTGATGGATATGAAGAGACCAAAGCCTAGGATTATTCATCTGACCTTTCTCAATCCTGCCCACTATATTTTATGCATTTAACTGCTATTTTTCAGTATATAATGTATTTAAGAATTTTCCCAAACTCAGAGGATATTTGTCTAGTAGAATAATGCTCTGTGGTGACCTAAATGGAGAGGAGATTCAAAAAAGAGGGGATATATGCATACATATAACTGATTTAATATACTGTACTGCAGAAACGAACACAACATTATAAACCAACTATATACATCAATAAAAATTAAAAAACAGACATGATTGCAACTATTACTGCTTTTGTACATACACATACTAAAGAGGCATTGTTCTGGAAGCAACCAAAGCTAGCCTTTGGCAAAATCTTGTTAATTTAGCCTAAAGAGTCAATGAGGAAATACATTGAGTGAAAATTAATTAAGCAATTTATTCTTTAGTAAGTATTTACTTAGTGTCCAAATATTACCAAAACAAAATAGTTTCTTGAAAGAACTAGAAGTCCAAAGACTCAAAATTCTTGCAACAATTTCCACCCTGGTCTTCAAGACTTTTTGACTCCATAGGAAAGAATCTCACCATTAGATCAAGAAGGCAGAGTAGGAAGATCCTGAGCTTATTTCCTCTAAGGGCAAATCACAACTTACAGAGCACCTGTCTCTGAGAACAACCTGATGAAAAGTAAAGGTTTCCCACAACTAAAGATACATAAAAGGAGCCACAGTGAAATGGATAACAGTGATAGAGACACGATGCAGTCAGGACACACACCCTTGGGGTAGTAATGCACACGCAGGAGAAAGTGACAATCACTGAAGTTCTTCTGAGATTGAGGAGTCCAGTCCCTACATTGTGCTCTTCAGCCTGGGGGTCCTGCACCAGGAAGAGAAGCTCTCAAAACATCTGACTTTGAACACTGGAAGGGCTTACACTCGGAGGAGCCCATGGCCTGTAGGAAACTGGGCTTCTGTTCTTAAAGGGCAAAAACTCACTTGCTCTGAGTTCCAGCGCAGAGTCAGCAGTTTGAAAGGCACCAATGTTAGACTTACTTGTTTACCTTGGACAACTTCCTGGAGGGGCAGGAGGCATCCGAGACTCCTCACAGCGACTGAGACACTAGAGGTAGCCATTTTTGTGACCATATTCTACCATGCGCATACAAGTGCTGGTGGGTGTCATTTTGGAGTCGTCCTTCTAGTTTATCAGTACTAGGGTTTGTCCTACCTACCAGCGTGCTTGTAGCATTTGCATGCCACCAGGCCTCATGCCAGCCATACCAGGGGCCTATCCCACTGCCTACCCCTGTACCAGCTGCATGCCATTGGGCTCCAGTCAGTTGGGCTGGGAGCCTGTACTACTCACCAGTGGTCATGTGACACTGAGACTCTCAGCCAGCTGTACTGGGGCTCTGCCTGCCAACCAGTAAGTTTCCGGTAATTACATGCCTCTGGGCCCCAAAACCAGCTGTGCCTGGAGATTGTTCTGCCCCTGCAGCATACCTGCAGCAACAGCGCAAAGCAGGGCCTTGCATTCAGCCAGGCCGAGGGCCAGCACTGCATTCCAGTGTGCTGACAGCAATCAGTATCTCCAAAACAGAAAGGTGTACACAGCCTACACAGGAAAACCCCTGAAACACCTGGTTCTGGTGGCCGGAAGGGAAGGTGCTGTTGGATTCCATAGCACATTTCCTACTTAAGTCTGTTCCTTCAAGATGGAGACAATCCATTTTGGAGAACACAAACAGATCCACACCAATAAAATGTCAAAAATTAAAGATGAAAACAGAATCAGAAACTAGTACAATATTGCAAAGTAATTATATTCCAATTAAAAAAAGACAGAATGTTAGTAGCAGCAAGAGAAAAATAACCAGTTACATACAAGGGAAGTACCGTAAGTCTTTTCAGCAGAAACTGCAAACCGGAAGATGTGCATGATACATTCAAAGTGATGAAAGGCGAAAACTCCTACAAATAAGAGTATTCTACCTGGCGAGGTTGTCATTCAGATTTAAGGAGAGATAAAGAATTTTACATAAAATCAAAAGCTGAAGGAGTTCACCACTGAATCAGCCTTTCAAGAAGCGTTAAAGGGGCCTCTCCAAGTGGAAGAAAAGGCCAGATAAGAAATAAGAAAAATTATGACAGAAAAAAAAAAATCTCGCTGGTAATAGAAAGCATATAGGAAAGGTAGTGGATTAGCCACTTATAAAGCTAGAAGGAAGGTTAAAAGTAAAAAAGTAGTAAAATCATCTATATCTACAATAGTAGTTAAAAGATACACAATATATATAAAATTTGATATCAAAACATAAAATGTGGCAGGAGTAAAAATTTAGGACTTTTAGAATGTATTCAAACTTAAGGAATCATCAAAATAGGTAGTTATATACATAGGTTGGTATATATGAACCTCTGGGCTTCCCTGGTGGCTCAGTGGTAAAGAATCCAGCTGCCAATGCAGGAGACATGGGTTCAGTCCCTGGGTCAGGAAGATCCCCTGGAGTAGGAAATGGAAACTCACTCTGGTATTCTTGCCTGGGAAATCTCATGGGTAGAAGAGCCCGGCAATCCATGGATGACAAAAGAGTTGGACATGACTTAGCAACTAAACAACAATATATGAACCTCATGGTAACCACAAACAAAAATTTTCCATAATACACAAAAAATAAAGAGGAAGAATCCAAATATAGACTTAAAGACAGTCATCAGATCACAAAGGAAAAGAGCAAGAGAAGAAACAGAGAAGGACTACAAAAACAATTGGAAAACAATGAAATGGCATTAGGTACATGCATATGAACTTTAACTGTTAATGGACTAAATGTTTTAATCAAAAGACATAGGATGGGCCTTCCCTGATGGTCCAGTGGTTAAGATTCATTGTTCCCACTGCAGGGGGTATGGTTTGATTCCTGGTGCTGGTTGAGGAAGATCCCACTTGCCACATGGAGTGGTCAAAAAATGAATAAATAAAAGATAGACATAGAATGGATGAAAAAATTAGACCCATATATATGATGCTACAGGAAATTCACTTCTAATCTAAAGATACACACTGAAAGTGAGGAGATGGAAAAAGATAGTTCATGCAAATGAAATGAAAAGAAAGCTGGGAAAGCAGTACTTACATCAGACAAAATAGATTTAAAAACAGACTGTAACAGATACAAAGAAGGACATTACATGATGATAAAAGAATAATCCAAGAAAAATATACAACAATTGTAAATATATCTGTGTCCAATATAGGAGCACATAAACACATAAAGCAAATATTAACTGACTGATAGAAAGGGAGAAATTGACAATAACAAAGTACGGAATTTAACAACCCACTTACAAAGGTGGAAAGATCATCCAGGCACAAAATCAGTGAGGAAACATCACCCTTAAATGACACATTATACACACACACACACACATTTATATACATATGATATATATATTGCAAACAGTAGAATACACATTTTTCAACTGCACATGAAACATACAACATACTCCAGGATAGATTACATTCTAGGCCACAAAACCAGGCTCAATAAATGTAAGAAGACTGAAATGATGTCAAACTTCTTTTCTGACCACAACACTGTGAAACTAGAGTCAGCTTCAAGAAAAAAAAACTGCAGAAAGCAAAAGCTTGAAAGCAAGCAAACATTTGGAAGTTAAACATTATGCTATTAAACAGCCAACTGGTCACTGAAGAAATCAAAGAAGGAATCAAAAATTATCTGGAGCAAATGAAGACAGAAATGATCTGAAATCTATAAAACCAAGCAAAAGCACTTCTAGGAGGGAAGTTTATAGCACTACAGGCATACTTCAGAAAACAAGGAAAATCTCAAATAAACAACTGTACTTTAAACCTAAAAGAATAAGAAGAAGAATAGACAAAATTCAAATTACTCAAAGGAAAGAAGTAATAAAGATCAGAGCACAAGTAAATGAAATAGAGACTTACAAATAAGTAGAAAAGATAAATGAACTAAGCTGATTATTTGATAAGATAAACAAAATAGAAGAACTTTTAGCCAGGCTCATCAAAAAAAAGTGGGCCCAATAAAAAATCATAAATGAAAAAAAAAAAGAAGTTACAACTGACACCAGAAATACATTATAAGACATTATTACAAATAATTATACTCCAATAAAATGAAAAACCTAGAAGAAATAAATTCCTAGAAATGTACAAACTCTCAAAACTGAACTGGGAGGAATATGAGCAGACCAATTACCATTAATGAAACTGAGTCAATAATTTAAAAATCCTCCCAATAAATGGAAGTCCAGGACCAGATTACTTCACAGGTAAATTCTACCCTGCATTTAAAGAATAATTAATATGTATCCTTCTTGAGCTATTCCAGAAAATTAGAGAGAAAGAAACATTTCTGAACTCATTCTACAAGGCCAGCAACATCTTGATACAAAAAGTAGACAAAGATACCACAAAAATACAGGTCAAAATGACTAGTGAATGCAAATGCAAAAATGGCAAAATATTACCAAGCCAAAGTCAACAATAAATGAAAAGGATTATACAGTATGATTAAGTGGAATTTATCCCAGGGATACAAGGATGGTTCAGTATCCACAAATAAATCCATGTGATGCACCACATTAACAAATGCAAGAATAAAAATATGATCATCCCAATAGATGCAGAAAAAGCCTGTGACAAAATTCAATATCCATTTATGATTAAAAAAACCTCTTCAATATGATCTTGAGAAAGAAGAAAAATGCTTGAAATTTTATGTCTCCTAATTTCAGGCTATACTACAAAGTGACAGTAATCAAACAGTATGGTACTGGCATAAAAACAGACACATGAATCAATGAATCAAAACAGAGAGACCAGAAATAAATTCATACTTACATGGGCAATCAATCTATGGCAAAGGAGCCAAGAATATGCAGTGGGGGAAAGAAAGCCTCTTCGATAAATGGTGTGGGGAAAACTCGACAGCTACACCCAAAATAATCTAATTTCTTTGCTACGCCATACACAAAAATAAACTCAAAATTATTTAAAGAATCAAATGTAAGACCTGAATCCACAAAATTCCCAGAAGGAAACATGGGTGCTCTTTGACTTTGTTCTTAGCAATACTTTTTTGGGATCTATCTCCCCAAGCAAGAGAAACAAAGCCAAAAATAAACAAACGGGAGTACATCAGACAACTGAAAAGTTTTTGAATGGTGAAGGAAACTATCAACAGAATGAAAAGACAGCCTACTGAATGGAAGAAGAAACTTTCAAAAAAAAAAAAAAAAAAGAAGAAACTTTCAAAAGATATATCAGATAAAGGGTTAACATCCCGAATATATGAGGAACTCATACAACTCAATATCAAAAACCAACTTGATTAAAAAATAAACAGAGGACTTGAATAGACATATTTCAAAAAAACATGTAAATGGCCAAAAGATACATGAAAAAATGCTCATTCAGGAAATGAAAATCAAACGCACAATCAAATATCACCTTATAGCTGTTAGAGGGCTATAATAAAAAAAAGACAACAAATGGAAGTGTTGGTGAGGATGTGGAGAAAAAGGAACACTGTTACACATTTGGTGGAAATGTATATTGGTGCACCAACTATGGAAAAATATATGGAAGTTCCTCAATTATATAATTAAAACCAAAGCTACCATAATGGGCAGCAACTCTACTTCTGGGGATTTGTCCAAAAAAAAAAAAAAATAAAGGCATGAGCCTTATATTTTTATATGTGCACCTCTATATTTTTGCAACATTATTTACAAAAGCCAAGATATGGAAGCAATCTATGTTCCGATTGTTAGATAAATGGATAAAGAAAAAGTGATATATATATATATGTGTGTGTGTGTGTGTGTGTTATACAAAGATAAATGGAATATTACTCAGCCATGAAAGAATAAAATCTTGCCATCTGTGACAATATGGATGGACCTAGAGGGTATTACGCTAAATGAAATAAATCAGAGAAAACAAATACCATAAGACTTCACTTATATGTGGGAGCTAATAAACAAAACAGGAACAAACATAACAGAACAGAAACAGATTTGTGGATACCAGAAACCAAACGTGGTTGCCAGAGTGCGGGAGGAGAATGCTGGGATCAGTGAAATAGGTGAGGGAGATTAAGAGGTACAGACTTCCAGTTATAAAATAAATAAGTCACACAGATGAAGTGTACAGTCAATATTACTTTAACATCTTTGTCTGGTGATAGGGGGTAGCTAGACTTATCATTGTGATCATTTATGTAACAGATAGAAATATTGAGTCACTGTGTTGTATCAGTTGAATTCAGTTCAGTTCAGTCGCTCAGTCATGTCCGACTCTTTGCGACCCCATGAATCGCAGCATGCCAGGCCTCCCTGTCCATCACCAACTCCCGGGGTTCACTCAAACTCATGTCCATCAGGTCAGTGATGCCATCCAGCCATCTCATCCTCTGTCGTCACCTTCTCCTCCTGCCCCCAATCCTTCCCAGCATCAGGGTCTTTTCCAATGAGTCAACTCTTAGCATGAGGTGGCCAAAGTACTGAGTTTCAGCTTTAGCATCAGTCCTTCCAATGAACACCCAGGACTGATCTCCTTTAGGATGGACTGGTTGGACCTCCTTGCAGTCCAAGAGACTCCCAAGAGTCTTCTCCAACACCACAGTTCAAAAGCATCAATTCTTCGGCACTGAGCTTTCTTCACAGTCCAACTCTCACATCCATACATGACCACTGGAAAAACCATAGCCTTGACTAGACAGACCTTTGTTGGCAAAGTAATGTCTCTGCTTTTGAATATGCTATTTAGGTTGGTCATAACTTTCCTTCCAAGGAGTAAGCATCTTTTAATTTCATGGCTGCAGTCACCATCTTCAGTGATCTAAAACAGTGTTGTAGGTTAATTATACTTTAATTAAAATTTCTGTGTTTTCTCCTAGAGATCCTCTGAATGGATTGCTTCTGTAATGGGTTGAATGACTGCCGCTCTCCCCAATGGTATGTTCACATCCTACCCCTTTGAATCTGTGAATGTTACCTTAATTATTGATGTAAATAATTTAAGTACCTTGAACTGATATCACACTGGGTTATTCAAGTGGGTCCTAAGTTCAATAAGAGTTCCTTAAAAGTGATGGAAGAGGGAAGTAGAGATTGGAGTGACGTGACCACAAGGCAAGGGAGCCAGCAACCACCAGAAGGTGGAGAGGCAAGGAATGGAGTCTCCCGCAGAACACCCAGAGGGAGTATGACCCTACTGGTGCCTTGATTTCAGTTTTCTGGCCTCCAGAACTCTGAGAGAATAAACAAATTTTTGTTTTTATAAGTCAAAAAAAAAAAAAAAGATGCTCAATATCTTTAACTATCAGGGAAAAGTAAATCAAAAGCACAAAGAGATATCATTTCGCATCTGCCAGAAATAAGTGTTGGTGAGGTTGTAGAGAGAAGGAAAACCTCAGGTACATTTGGTGGGACTGTAAATTGGTACAACCACTATGAAAAATGTTATGGTAGTTTATCAAAATTGAAAAATAGAATTACCATATGATACAGCAGTCCCCCTTCTGTGTATTTTTCTGAAGGAAACAAAAACATGTATTTGAAGAGGTATATGCACTTCAATGCTCATTGCAGCATTATTTATGGTAGCCGAGATATGGAAGCAACCTAAGTATCCATCAAAAGATAAATGAGTAAAGAAGATGCAGTGTGTGTGTGTGTGTGTGTGTGTGTATAATGGAATATGTCTCAGTTATATAAAAGAATGAAATCTTGCATTTATGATAATGTGGATGGACCTTGAGGGTATTATGCTAAGGGAAAGAAGTCAGAGAAAGACAAATGGCATATGATTTCACTTATATGTAGAAACTAAAAAACAAGGAAAAAACCCCCAAACGGAACAGGTTCATAGACACAGAGAACAAACTGGTGGTTGACTGAAGGGATGGGGATGGGTGATGGGGGAATGGACAAAACTGATGAAAGGAATTATGAACTATAACCTTCTAGTCATACAATAAATAAGCCATGGGGATGAAATGTACAACATAGGGGGTATAGTCAATAGCATTGTAATTAATTACTCTATATAGTTCAGATGGTAACTAGACTTATTGTGGAGATCATTTCATAATGTACATGAATGTTGAACCAGTATGCTGTACACCTGAAACCAATATTGTATGTATGCTTCAATAATAAAACAAGAGCTACAATCAATGTGAAACAGATGTACAACCTAATTTCAAAATGGAACAAAGGATAATCTCACCCTTTTTTGGGCCAGATAGCTGGCCCAATCTCTGTGTGTCTTTTAAAGATTTTCTATGATGTTGGGAAGTGTTCAAAGTTCATTCTTTTATATTTAGATATAAACTGGTGCAGTCACTGTGCACCTCAATGCTCATTGCAGCACTGTTTACAATAGCCAAGACATGGAAACAACCTAAATGTCCATCTATAGTGGGATGGATAAAGAAGATGTGGTACATACATACAAGGGAACATTTCTCAGTCATAAAAAACAATGAAATAATGCCATTTACAGCAACATGGATGGACCTAGAGGTTGTCATACTGAGTGAAGACAAATATCATATGATGTTACTAATACAAGGAATCTTAATAAAAAAGGGTAAAAATGAACTTATCTGCAAAACAGAAATGAAGTTACAGATATAGAAAGGAAACTTATGGTTTCCAGAGGGTAAGCTAAGCGGGAGGGATAAATTGGAAGATTGGGATTGACATATGCACATTACTATATATGAAATAGATAACTAATAAGGACCTACTGTATAGCATAGGAAACTCAATGCTCTATAAAGACCTATATGGGAAAAGAATCTGAAAAAGAGTGGATATATGGATATGTACAACAGATTCACCATGATGTACACCTGAAACTAAGACAACATTGTAAAATCACCTATACCCTATAAAAATTAAATTAAAAAACAAAAATAAAGATTGTATGCTTTATAGCCATCCTGTGTACCCATGCTCCTCATTCAGCATGTGTATTCCCAAAAGTCAGCTCAGTCCCTAACACTCTGTGAATGCTAAGTGAATGAATAGATGTGGTATGGGTCCTTGAAATGAATGTTGTTTTATTCATATTTTCATTTTTCATTTAAAGTCTTATTATATCTTGCTTCCTTTATTTTACCTGTATTTTGGAAGTTAAATTTTATTTTGGTTAACAGGTCTTCTAGAGGCTCTGAAACCAAATCTGAAATTCTTTTTGAAATAGTTACTTGGGTGATTTTCAGTTTGGTTTTCTGCCTTAACTTCCTGGAATGATAATCACAACTTCCTAGAATGCCTAAGAGTATAGTGACTGTAGGTATAATTGGTTGTTTCCAAATCAGGACACTTTTGAGAATGAAAAGGCATTTAGTTAATAGTGCCAGACAATAGGTGGAAGTTGAAACTGTCCTTGGCAAACTGGGATGTGTGATCACTTTACTTAATAGCCCATTTTTGGTTTGGCTTTTTCTTGTACTTTTTGCTCATATTTGGGGGTCAGTGCATTTAGATAATCAGTTCCAGTGTACATGATGATCTTGTAAAAGAACTTCTGACTTTTCTTGTTAGCTCATCAGAAAGTCTTAGCACAGTGGGTGACTGAGTCTTTTGTTCTTTTACTTTTAATGGTATTGTTGAGGTAGAATTTACATATAAAATTGCATATTTAAAGTGTACAGCTTGGTAGGGTTTGACATGTTATACTCCTGTGGAACTATCACAGCAATATCAAGATAATGTACACATCCATTGCTCTCAAAAGGAACTCTCTCCTTCTTGCTTCTTCCTCATTCCAACACTGCATTCACAGGCAACCGCTGATCTACTTTCTATCGCCATAGATTATTTTATGTTTCCTAGAATTTTGTATAAATGGAATCATATTATATCTTACTATTATTATTTTTTGGCTTTGCTTCCTGGAATTTCTCCCATGTTGTTGCATTCCTTTCTACATTGAGTCGAGTTTCATTGTACAGATATTTCATAATTTGTTTATACATTCAGCTATTGATGGATATTTAGGCTGTTTCCTATTTTTAGTTATTACAGACAAAGTGTTGTGAATGTGTATATATCTTTCTTTATGGAAAGAACCTTTTACTTCTCTTGGGTTAGTACCTGGGAGTAGAAAAGTGGGACTGTATATAAGGTTTATATTTATTTATATATTATTTATATATATTTATATTTGGAAGGTAAACTTCCAAACTCATTCTATGAGGCCACCATCACCCTAATACCAAAACCTGACAAAGATCCCACAAAAAAGAAAACTACAGGCCAATATCACTGATGAACATAGATGCAAAAATCCTTAACAAAATTCTAGCAATCAGAATCCAACAACACATTAAAAAGATCATACACCATGACCAAGTGGGCTTTATCCCAGGGATGCAAGGATTCTTCAATATCTGCAAATCAATCAATGTAATACACCACATTAACAAATTGAAAAGCAAAAACCATATGATTATCTCAATAGATGCAGAGAAAGCCTTTGACAAAATTCAACAACCGTTTATGATAAGAACTCTCCAGAAAGCAGGAATAGAAGGAACATACCTCAACATAATAAAAGCTATATATGACAAACCCATAGCAAACATTATCCTCAATGGTGAAAAATTGAAAGCATTTCCTCTAAAGTCAGGAACAAGACAAGGGTGCCCACTTTCACCATTACTATTCAACACAGTTTTGGAAGTTTTGGCCACAGCAATCAGAGCAGAAAAAGAAATAAAAGGAATCCAAATTGGAAAAGAAGAAGTAAAACTCTCACTGTTTGCAGATGACATGATCCTTTACATAGAAAACCCTAAAGACTCCACCAGAAAATTACTAGAACTAATCAATGATTATAGTAAAGTTGCAGGATATAAAATCAACACACAGAAATCCCTTGCATTCCTATACACTAATAATGAGAAAACAGAAAGAGAAATTAAGGAAACAATTCCATTCACCATTGCAACGGAAAGAATAAAATACTTAGGAATATATCTACCTAAAGAAACCAAAGACCTATATATAGAAAACTATAAAACACTGGTGAAAGAAATCAAAGAGGACACTAATAGATGGAGAAATATACCATGTTCATGGATTGGAAGAATCAATATAGTGAAAATGAGTATACTACCCAAAGCAATTTATAGATTCAATGCAATCCCTATCAAGCTATATTTAACTTTTAAAAGACTATTTTTTCCCAAAAGTGGTTGTACCAGTGCAGTATTCCCATCAGCAGTATAGGGGAGTTCTAGGTGCTCCACATTCTTGCCAGCATTTGGTATGGTTAGTCTTTTTTTTTTTTTAATTTAGTCATTGTAATAAAGGTGTAGTGATTTTAATTTCTGGTTTTAATTTTCATTTCCCTAGCAACTAATAATGCTGAACATCTTTTCATGTTCTTATTTATCATTCATATATCATCTTTGGTGATGTGTCTGCTCAAATTTTTTGTCTTTTATTAGATTGTTTTCTTAATTCTTGATAATTTAAAAAAATACATATTTCAAACCTTTCCAACCCAGGGATCAAACCTGGCATCTCTTATCATCTCCTGCATTAGCAGTGGGGCTCTTGACCACTAGCACCACTTGGGAAGCCCCTTTAATAAGATATGTAATATGAAAACATTTCTCTCAGTCTGTGGCTTTTTTGTCATTTGCTTCACAATGTCTCTTGAGTGGCAGAAGTTTTAAATTTTGATAAAGTCTAACATATCAATTTTTCTTCTTTGAATCATGTTATTTGTTACTATATGAAAGAATCTTTTCTTAACCCAAGGTGAGTTATTGATTTGTAAACAAGTCTGACCAGGGTGAATTTAAATGAAATAAAAACTGATATTTGACCACTGGGACATCTAGTTATCCTAATTTATATAAAATATATTATTGTATTATTTTATTTTATTTTCATATCAATTGAACTTTTCAATTGAAAATTTCAGGAGAAAGTAATATAGTTATTTCTATTTTCAATATATAACTTGACTGATTCAACTTATTTAAAACACAACCTGGATGAAAGTTCCTTAATTAAAAGTATAACCATGAGTGATCTTTTACATTTTGAAAGCAAAACAAGTGGAAAATATCTTCATGATGGCCTTCTCTCCAGACTAATTAGTAACTTCTATAGCTCCAAGGAAGACTTTAAGTCTTTGTGACTTCCTGGAATTCATCTACTATTCTCCATTTCTTTTGGACATGAATTTGAGCAAACTCTGGGAGATAGTGAAGGTCACAGAAGCCTGGTGTGCTTTGTCCATAGGGTTGCAGAACTGACATGGCTTGGCGACTAAACGGCAACAAAAACATTCTCCATTTCTTTATGTACTTCTCTGGTTCAAATAGGGGCTTCCCAGGTGGCGCTATTAGTAAAGAACCCACCTGCCAATGAAGGAGACATTAAGAGATGTTGGTTCAACATCTGGGTTGAGAAGGTCCCCTGGAGGAGGGCATGGCAACCCACTCCAGTATTCTTGCCTGGAGAATCCTTTGGACAGAGGAGCCTGGCAGGCTACAGTTTATGGGGTTGCAAAGAGTCAGAAATGACTGAAGTGACTTAGCACACATGCTTGCTAGTTCAAATAAACATCATCTTTTGCTGAACTATTGGAACAGTTGTCTAACTGCTCCATCTTCCTTTAGTATGACACCCTCACTTTATTCTCTACACAGATTATAGAAACATCTTTCTAAGATACAAATACGATAATTTCATGTCCTTGTTTATAATTATCTCAAGATACTCCTATATATTAAAAATAAAGTCCAAGGTCCTTAACTTGGACTATAACTACAGTCATCATATATCTCAGTTTAAGCTATTATTGTTGCAATGTGTTTATTAGTTGCAACTTCATTTCATTTCCAACGTGTCCTGGTTTAGCTGATATTCTAAATGAATGCTCTTCTTATATGTGTGTAGTTGCTCAGTCATGCCTGACTCTTTGTGACCCCATGGACTGTAGCCCCCCAAGCTTCTCTGTCCATGGGAATTCTCTAGGCAAGAATACTGAAGTGGGTTGCCATGCCCTCCTCCAGGGGATCTTCCCAACCCAGGGATCAAACCCAGGTCTCCTGCATTGCAGGCGTTCTTTACCATCTGAGCCACTAGGGAAGCCCTAGAACCTCATTACTGTGCAGTCTGAAAGTACTAAATTCCTTTCAGTTTCCTTTATACATTGTGATAGCATTCACCCCTGGCCTTTTAGGCACTCTCTTATTTCTGCCTTACTGTTTTGGCTGTCTAGTTCCTATTTCTCCAGTTATCCTTCAGGTGTCAGACTTCATTGAACTTGTTCTATAAAGCCTTACTTGATATACCACATGTTTACTTTAGCCCTCCTCTTACTCCCTTACCATAGTATTTAATAGACTAGTATAATAGTTTGTTCACTTGCCTATCTTCTGCACTAAACTGTAAACTCTTTCAGAAGGATTTGCACCACCCTTTTCTAATATTATTCAGCACGTAGCTGTTAAATATTTGCTGACCACATCCTCTGTATATTATGACCTTGAGGCAATAAAATGCACCCTTCCCTACTGGAATATTCCCTGGTGGCTCAGACAGTAAAGAATCTTCCTGAAATGCAGGAGACCCAGGTCTGATCCCTGGATTGGGACAATCCCCGGAGAAGGAAATGGCAACCCATTCTAGTGTTTTTGCCTGGAGAATCCCATGGACAGAGGAGCCTGGTGGGCTACAGTCCATGGAATTGTGAAGCATTGGACACGACTGAGTGACTAACACTTTCCCTATAGAAAAGGCCTGGAAAACACAATCTGGAACAGGGGAGCTCCCAGTATGGTATAAATGAATGGATTGCTCATGTAAAAATACAAAAACCTTCTGAGGATTGAGTAAATAAACTCTGATGGAAAATGTTCCAGTGTGAGATTTAATAGCTCTACATTTTCCCTGAGTTCTTGCCTTTTCTTGTGTATCTATCACTTTGATTCCATCTGTACTTCTTGACCTTCAAGGTTCAGTTTTTCTCTGTCATAAATGTGAAAAAGCATTCCTTGCGTTTATTATACTCAACTGAAAGCATATGCCTTGTTTCCTTAAGCATCTGGAAAATATTCATTTTGTACAGCTTATATAATTTAAGGGCAAGTATCAACTTCTTTAAGCTGAATCTTTTTGCATATTCAACTTTATTTGCTGAGGATCTTCCTCTTAGACGTGGTTCCTGGTATGAAATGAAACCCACAACAGAGCTGTATATTGCTAGCAAAAGACACCTTGAAGCACCATTGGCTGATTCTAAATTTCTCAGTTCAAGACTTTGGTTCTCCTCTCCTCTGAAATCTGAGGTACCAGCTCATCAAGTGAGTCTCTCAGCACACATACTTGTGTGTATATGCACATACAATATTCAGGATAGAAATTCTGATTGAATTTACCCATTACACTTAAAAAATTTAACAGTTCTTATTATGCCGTAATCATTACTTGCACAAACCAGATGGAAACTAACTATTGCACATGATCTTGGAGAAGGAAATGGCAACCCATTCCAGTATTCTTGCCTGGAGAATTCCATGGACAGGGGAACCTGGTGGGCTATGGTCCGTGGGATTGCAAAGAGTCGGGCACGACTCACACAGCACATTGCACGTGATCTAATATCCAGACTTAAATTCCCTTGGATGTGTTTGTATGACCTGCAGAGACTGGTAGCATATTCTAGAATAGATCTTCAAGTGTGGTCTCTGGACCAGCCACAACAGCATCACCTGGGAACTTGTTAGAAATGCAAATTCTCGAGCTCCAGCCCATAAATCCTGAGTCAGAATACTGGAGGTAGAACCCAGAAATCCATGTTTAAGCAAATCCTTCAGGTGAGTCTGAAATACTTTCAAATTTGAGAAACACTGTTTTAGGAGAATCATTTCCATCCCATAATAATATATAGAGAGAGTTGATTGTAGTCAACTATCAAGTGCTTTTGTAATAGGTAGAACATTAAATAGCAACTGGTAAAACTTTACCTCTTCCAGCAAGTTTCTCTGTGCCTGTTAAACATTTTTCCATTGCCTGTAGATTTGGCAGGAGTGAAGTTGAAGGAGGCAGATTACAATCTCTGAACCAGTGAATAAAGTTCTTCTATAGTCAACTTGGGTTGAGGCCAGGAAAAAATAGGAAAAAGAGAAAAAAAACTCTCACAAAATATGGGAAAAAACTACAAGTGAATAGAGGCTGAGTGTTTCTTAAAATAGAGTGTAAAATAGGCTCTGGTCACAGAGAAAGCCCTTGGTCAACACATGCTCCAAGCTGTGAGTATTAATTCTATCTATACCTTTAATTTATGTGGCTTTCATTTGTAGCTGGATCTGCCTCATAGGTGCCCAGTGTTCCAGAAAGTGAAGATCAAAAGAATTCACAGGAAGCCACTTCTCAGGATTTCAGAAATGTACAGACCAGAGATGAAATGCTTCTTTTGTCTTGCTTTTTTTTTTTGGTGTGAATGAGATATGTAGGTTTTTCAACCCAACACTTACCTTTGAGTTGTCAATATTCCTAAACCTACTGCTTTCCACAATCATTGCACAACACTTGAATTATAAATAATCCAGAAGACAGATTCAGCACTGCTTTGCTTTTCCAAGAACTTTTGATTGGTGATTACTGATGTATATTTCACACAGAAATCAACTGAAGTCTTATCCTGGTTGAGCAGTTGCCTCGGACAGAAACTCTGCAGGAACAGCAGGAGGCAACTGGAAATGTGCCGGGGTGTCCTGACATGGCCACAATGACCTGGCAGGAGAAGGGGAAATGAACATTTTTTTCCATCCACTGCCTATAGAGTCCTGCATATGCCTTCTGGGACATAGAACCATTTTGGTTTCTAAAGCTGGTTTTCATCTGGAAACCAATTTTCCTTTCATCCAACTACTTCTGTTAGGATTCGTGTGAGGAGTCATCTGTGATCCTACTTTATTGACCTGAAATAACTTAGGTCCATTCTAATGTGTGTTGCTGCTGTCTATTTTTTTCCCCATCAAGTCCTGGTATTACATTTGGGAATTAGAAAAATGTTAGCTTGTTCTAGGAACAGATCTTTATAAGTGCTATATATAAAAAATGCATCTGGATGATTGTTTTTCAAATGGTGCCCTTCAAGATCCAGACATTTTCTGAGGGTATGCCTGGCAATGGATCATCTCTGACACATAATTCTGGGCTTCCTGGGGCTGCTTAGGCTGACAGCACAGCATTTCATTAGGGTATGTGTCATTTTCTTCCTGGAGGGGTCTGAAACATCAGATCCAAATCCATCCATCCATTATTTTTTGTTTGTTTCTAGATTTCATAAAATGCAGTGTTAGGACTGATAAATATTTTTTTTAAAAGTCAAGCAATTCTGGCACAATAGAAAAGAATTATAAAACAGACAGTTCCAAATAAATTAGTTGTCAAGTGGGACAAATAAGCATGGGTCCCTGGGATGCGTATCTTTCTCTGAGATTCCTTTTGGTGCCATCTGCTTTGATGACCACATCTTGTAGTGGGATGCATATTGGTTTAAGAAGCAGGAGGCTTTTTTGCCAGTCCTGTTCCTGTGATTGACAGATTGTATTGAATGAATTTGAGTGAGACCATCTCCTCTCTGTGCTTCAGTTTCCTCATTTAGTTGGGGCTCTTTTTAAAACCTTTCAGTTTAAAAAGTCTAGGAATCTTACTAGCACTACTGAATGATGAGTTACATTTCCACCTTGCTGTGTCCTACACTTGAGCTCCTCCTTGGCCTCAACAGAAGAACCTGACAGAGGAAAAGGCAGATTGCAGCTTAGAGAGGAGAGAGCAACTTGTTAGTATGTTATTGACAAAAAATGTCAGTTCCTGCCTGTCCTGGAACCACCTTGGCCTTACTGCCAAGAGATTTATTTTCTAGTGTCATCACTGGGAAGTTTTTGAAATGGTGAGACCCAAACCAGATAGTTATCAAGAGCTACATTCCTTAAAAATAGAAGTAGAGCCACATATGTAGAAAACAAACTTATGATTACCAGGGGATACTGGAGGTGGGGAGGGATAAACTGAGAGATTGAAATTGGCATATATAAGGTGCTATGTACAAAACAGAAAACTAATAAAGAACTATCGTGTTAGCTTAAATTCCTAAACCTCATCTCTGTTTCTTGGAGATGTCCCAATTTTCTACTCTGAAACTAGAAGACCTTGACCTTCTAGTTAGCTACTGTAGGCTTCCTACTTTTCTCTCTACAACAGATATGGGATTCTGGTGTCCACATCCCCAGTCACTATCTGACATCTGACTTCACAGGGCAGGAGCCTCAATGGACCATGATTCTTTCACCCACCGGACTCAAAAATATATGCACCTTGCAGAACTTCTGTTATTGCTTCTCTCCATTATGGTTACCCTCAGGATTTAGATATCAGTCTTAACACAAGATTTACAAGTCCTTTGTTTGCAATTCAGACTACTACAGGTAATTCAGTTACTCTGGACTCAGAGCTCAACTGGGATCCTAGACCCATCCTTCAGCCTAGCTTTTCCTAATGGATTGCCATTTAAATTTTACATTTTCTGCCAGGTGAATTATAAGGAAACGTCATTTGAAAAACAAGAGAAGGCGCTCTTACATTACTGACATTTTTGGGTTGTGCAGTGGCATCACTGAAGGCTTTTAGTTGTTTGGTAGATACAAACAACTAAAAGATAGAGCCTGGAAATCTGAGAATATAAGCTTTCTAGAAGCAAAACATTTTAGAACTGAAATTGACCACATCAACAGAAATGGTTACACATTTTTCTAGTCTTTAATAGGTAATAAGTGCACAGCAAATTGCCATGCCAGAGCTAGTGGGGAAGTTAATTCATTGCCTCTTTGTAACACATGGAGTCATTCCTGAGTGGCCTCGATTCATTAGTCCAAAAATAACTCCAAAGATGAATTGCATCTTAGATTTACTGTCTATAATTTTGTAGCTTGTAAATGCTATGATGGGAAGTGGTCACTAATTTAATAATTTGAATTTGGGAATAGTTGAGTGGAACTAAAGGTATTTGACCTTTTCTTCGTGAACTCAAATTTTGAGGGAGAGTATTTATGAGTTTGACCAGGAGAAGATTTTGAGTTCATTAGCGGTCACAGCTGCTCACTATAAAGGTGGCAAGTTTGCTATATTGAAATATTGCTGCCTAACAGCTTATTTGTCAGGTCAAAGATATGAGGCAAGATCACAAGATGTTTTTGAGGGTCTGCAGATTCTCAGAGAAATTATTCTTATTCCAAATGGCATTTTAAAAAGTTTTTTTGATATTTGAGCTAAATATTAAGCATCCACTTGTGACTGCTTCGAGCTTAGGCTTGTTGCCAAGGCAACCCCACCCACCATGTGCTGTGCTGTGCTTGGTCGTCTTGGACTCTTTGTGACCCCATGGACTGTAGCCCAACAGGCTCCTCTGTCCGTGGTGATTCTCCAGGTAGGAATATTGGAGTGGGTTGCCATGCCCTTCTCCAGGGGATCTTTCCAACCCAGAGATCGAACCCAGGTCTCCCACACTGCAGGCGGATTCTTCACCATCTGAGCCACCAGGAAAGCCCAAGAATACTGGAGTGGGTAGCTTATCCCGTCTCTGAGGGAACTTATTGACCCAGGAATAGAACGGGGTCTCCATCATTGCAGGCGGATTCTTTACCAGCTGAGCTACCAGGGAGGCCCCCCCCTTTCATCCACCATATAGGCCCCTTTTGATGTACACGTATTTATAGATAGAATGTTCCAGACCAAGGAGGTTTGCTAGACTTTAGAATTTGGTACCCAGTAGAATTGATTTCGGAGAAGGCAATGGCAACCCACTCCAGTACTCTAGCCTGGAAAATCCCATGGACGGAAGAGCCTGGTAGGCTGCAGTCCGTGGGGTCGAGAAGAGTCAGACATGACTTAGTGACTTCACTTTCACTTTTCACTTTCATGCACTGGAGAAGGAAATGGCAACCCACTCCAGTGTTCTTACCTGGAGAATCCCAGGGATGGGGGAGCCTGGTGGGCTGCCGTCTATGGGGTCGCACAGAATTGGACACGACTGAAGCAACTTAGCAGCAGCAGCAGCAGAATTGATTTCAGGGACTTACAATGGTTAAAGTTGCAAATGTCCTTTGAGATAATTTTAACCAGCTCCTTGTTTTAAAGTTGAGGGAATTAAAGCTCAAGAGGTTAAAGAAGTTGATCAAGGTTACATATCTTTGTAGCAGAAGAAATGGCTGTTAAATCCAGGACTCTGGACTCCCAGTTTTTTCCTTCTACCATGTATTGAAAAGTGTTAGAACTAAATTAGAGAAATAAGAGTGAAAAACTCTTTCTCAGGTCTTTTTATGTGGCTTGCTGGTGATGAAGCTGAGAAATGTAACATTTAAAAGGGATTTTACCCAGTTGCCTTTCAGTTTATTACCCTTCCCTGAGATGTTTCTACAGCAATCTGTTTTCTGTGTTCCCAGTTTAGTACTTTGACATCCTTTTAATTTTATGCATAATTAAAATAGGTGTTTCCTTTGGCTTTAGGGGTTGGCTTTTGTTTTCTGTCAGCTTATTGAACAGAGACCAGATAAATGTGCTCAAATGAATTATGCAAAATTTCTGTGAAGTGAGGGCTACCTTCCCACATGCTAAAAAAATGTGCTTTTGCCCTTTTGTCTGGTGGCGGTGTGTATTTAATTATGTGTAGAATGTGCTGCTGGGAGAAACTTGGGCTGAATATAGTCCCCTCAGGAAAGGCCTGTTGGTGATAGGGATCCTGGGATTGAAGGCCCAGCCAGAGGCCTGGGGAGGGTGGGCAGGCCAGCACGGAGCTGGCACCAGACCCCTAGAGGGCAGTGCTCACCTAGAGTCAGCCTCACCATCCATGTCCAAGGCTAACGCAATAAATAGTATTGATTGCTTTGTACATCCACTCATCCTGGAGTTTTAGACATGCAAGGATGAGTCACTGTGTTGGTTGGTTGGTGGGTACTTCTTTTTTTGATCCAAAGTGTCCTGGACTCATTTTGCAGTTCTAACCTTTGTAATGTAGAGAAAAAGACACAAGAGAGAGATCGGCAGATCTGGGATCTAGTCTTAGCATCCCCTTAAGCTTCTGGTTTCAGTTTCCTCACCTGGAAGTTAAGTGGTTCTAATATTTCTTCTCTAAAAACCCATGGATCAGTTACTTCTTCTTTTCTGCCTCATTTCCCCAGGCCCTACTTAATACTCAATTTCACCCCAGGGTCTACCTCTGGTTTTTAAAAAACTATCAGGAAGTCCTCTTTGTAATAAGCCTCCTGCTCTAGCCTGGCTACCAGGTCAGGCCTCTTTTCTAGAAATGCTTCTTGCAGAATCACTCTTCCGAATGAGCCACTGGGGTCTATCAAAATAACTTGTTATCAGAAATGCTTAGTGATGCTTGTTCTGGGTAGAATTGCCCCCTCTCCCCAATTAGTACATTGAAGTCTTAACCCCAGTACCTCAGATGTGACCTTATTTGGAAATAGGTGTTGTATATGTAATTACTTAAATTAGGATAAAGTAATACTGGAGTAGAGTGGACTCCGACTCCAGCCTACTAATAACAGGACTCCTAATGACAGGTTTCCTTAAAAGGATGAAATTTGAACACAGACATGCAGAGAAGATCCCCTGGAGAAGAAAATGGCTATCCACTCCAGTGTTCTTGCCTAGAGAGTTCCACAGACAGAGGAGACTGGCAGGCTACAGTCCATGGGGTCATAAAGAGTCAGAGAGAACTGAGCGACTAACACTTTCCCTTTCACTTTCATGCACAGAGGGAGAATGCCATGTGAAGGAGTTGTGTGGCTATACCCCAAGAAACTACCAGAAGTCAAGAGAGAAAAATTCTTCTTAGAGCCTTCAGAGGGAGCATATTTTGATCTTGGACTTCCAGCCTTAGAACTGTGAGACAGTATATTTATGTTTTGGCCACCTCATGCGAAGAATTGGTTCATTGGAAAAGACCCTGATGCTGGGAGGGATTGGGGGCAGGAGGAGAAGGGGACGACAGAGGATGAGATGGCTGGATGGCATCACTGACTCGATGGACCTGAGTCTGGGTGAACTCCGGGAGTTGGTGATAGACAGGGAGGCCTGGCGTGCTGCGATTCATGGGGTCGCCAAGAGTCGGACACAACTGAGCGACTGAACTGAACTGAACTGAAGCTACTCAGTTTGTGGTGCTTTATTACGGCAGCTCTAGCAGACTCTCACAACTCCAATGGCATTTTGGTAACTCGGAAAATGTGTTGAATGTGGCTTTTCCTGGATGGCTAGGAAGGTGCAATGACTGGGTCCTGTCTTCTGCAATGCACTGTATTCCATCAAGGTCAATATTACTAGGTTGTTCAAAATAACAGCAAATTTTGTATAGCTTAGGCCATTATAAATTTGGTATGAAGAATGCACCCATTCAGTGTTAGTTGCTCAGTTGTGTCTGACTCTTTGTGACCCCATGGACTGTAGCCCACAAGCCTCCCTGTCCATGGAATTCTCCAGGCCAGAATACTGGAGTGGGTAGTCATTTCCTTCTCCAGGGGAAGTTTCTGACCCAGGGATTGAACCCAGGTCTTTTGCATTAAAGGCATGTTCTCTACTGTTTGAAGCACCCATTCAAGGGTAAGACAATTTATCTTTCTTTAATACTTGATATCCCTATGGTCCTCCAACTTAAACTAGCCACAGAAGCAAATGAAATATGCTGACAGTTCAGTGATTCAAAACTATCTTCAACTTTAATTAATATTTGAGATGCAGAAATTCTCATTTGTCAAATTAATAAAAGTTTGATATTAAACTGTTCCTGATAAAACAGATCAGTTTACAGTTCTAGATTTTGATTGCAGCAATGAAAAGAGGAAATGACTGTGGTCACTAGTGTTTACTGAGACCTGTCATCTAGGCCTCTCTAAGTATACCCCAAAGCCAACATATATTGAGAAAACTAGAACAGAAGTTGTATGTCAGGGAGTGGAGATGGGAATGTGGGTAGAAAAACCTCCATGAAAGGCATGTTTTTTGTCAGCATCTGTATCTCACTGGAATCTTAACACATTAAAAAGAGTCAGTCTTCATATATTCCCTAGCTCCTAAATGATGGAATATTTCTTTTATATCAATATATACTGCCCAGGGAAATCCAGAAATTTTTGGTAGTTTGGCAATTATTGATAAATTCTATGACTTTAGTTTGCATTGTTCAGTGTTGTGTGAACTCTCTGAAGCAGGGATTCACTCTCTTCATGTTGTCAATTACCAATTTCTGTACCATTTGGGCCCTATGTATATCACTGAATTTTGGTCAATTTCCAGATAACTTTAGTTTGGGAGACTAAATTTGACTTCAAAGCAGATTCCAGTCCAGGGTTGAGTATGGTCAGCATTATCTTTTTTATTGATTCCTCAACTTTGCTTTTGAGATACATTTTAAATAAGTTCCTTTACCTTACAAGTTGGGAACAGAAGGGGCTTCCTGAGTGGCTCAGTGGTAAAGAATCTGCATGCCAAAGCAGAAGACTCTGGAGGTATGGGTTTGGTCCTTGGATTGGGAGATCCCCTAGAGGAGGGCATGGCCACCTACTCCAGTATTCTTACCATGAACTTGCCATGGAAAATCCTATGAACAGAGGAGCCTGGTGTGTTACAGTCCATGGGGTCATAAAGAGTCAGACATGACTGAGCTTGCGCCACGCACACACACACACACACACACACACACACACAGCAAACATAAAATTAGTATTATCTCATTTTGGTGCTAAAAAGGAAAGATACACTTTTCAAAAACATTTCTGACAAACCACAATTAGATTATTAGAAGAAGTAATGAAGGAAAATAATGCTTCATGCCTCCTTGATAAAACAAACTGAGTGGTTTAAAAATAAGATGGGCTATAGATCATATACTGCTTATTTGATGTTAAATTTTAATATTTTTTCCATACAAACTAGGCTTAACTCTAAGTTTCCTAGCAGTAAAGTCAAGTGAAAATATCATGATTATGAGCTTCCATTTTTTAATAGAAGGAAGAATGCTGTTTTATCAAGAGAGGATTAACTAACAGACTTTGGTTTATTGGAAAGGTCCTGGCTTCTTGATGACATACACTAGGTTGGCAGAAATCTTGGCAAAAGTTTTACAGAAGACTGTATTCTAAGTAAAGGAGACACTATAGACGTTGTTATACAAACTAGGCAGAAAAGTTTACCATGTACAAATAAGTCAATGGGAATAAATTTCTTTTGAGAAAAGCGGTGTAGCCCATTTAGGGTCTGTTTCTAGCTCATAGAACTGTTGGCTCTTGTGCTTCTGTGGTGCATGGGCTCTCAGTCAGCATCACTTGAAATTGACAACTGATTATAAGCCACCAATTGCAAACTTGGAAATCCCTTTAATTGCTCATTATTATATTCTATGAACACAGCTAACATGGAATGCATTTGTTACCTGTAGGTGTATAATAAATTACCCCAAAACCTCACAGCTCAAAATAACAAACTCATATTATCTTTCAGCTTTGTTGGGTCAAAAATCTGAGTGCAACCCAGGGTCTTTCAGTGACTGCACTCACGATGTTGTCTGGGGAAGGATACACTTCCAGGCTCACTCATGTGGTTGTTAACAGGATTCAGTTCCTTTCTGGCTGATAGCTAAAGACGTCCCTCAGTTCCTTTCCACGTTGGAGTTCTTCAGAGGGCAGCTTATAACATGGCAGCTGAATGAGCACTCGGGAAAGAGCAAATAGCGTAGAAAAAGAGTCTTTCTGTATATATATACAAGTGACAAGATGTAACTCGTGTCACATTTGCTAAATCGAGTCACTAGGTCCAGCTGCATATAAGGAGAGGGGTTTACTACACAAGGGTATGAATATCAGGAGATGGACATCATTAGGAGTTACGCTAGGGGCTTCCTAGATGGTGCTAGGGTAAAGAATCCACCAGCTAATGCAGGTGACATAATTGACGTGGGTTTGATCCCTGGGTCCAGAAGATCCCCTGGTGGAGATCACGGCAATCCACTCTAGTGTTCTCACCTGAAGAATCCCATGGAAAGAGGAGACTGGTGGGCTACGGTCCATAGGGTTACACAGAATCAGACAACGACAGAAGCTACTTAGCACACAACACCACATAGATAAGAGGTCTTGTTGCATTAACTATAGTTGTTTTAATGAAATAATTTGAACTATTGTGTCATTAGTTTTTTTGTTTAAAAGATAGGTTTATACTACAGGGGATATATAGAAAATTCTGTACCTTTTCAATGATTTTCCTTTGGTAGTGGTTTACTCACTCAGTGGTGTCCGACTCTTGCAACCCCTTGGACCATAGCCCGCCAGGTTTCTCTGTCCATGGGATCCTCCAGGCAAGAATACTGGAGCAGGTTGCCATTTCCTTCTCCAGGGGATCTTCTGATATTGTACAGTACTCTACTAACTTCAGCATAGAAATATTAATGATGTCAAAAACTCTAAAGAGGGAATTAATAAAGTAATTTCACAAGTGAGAGAGGTGTCATTCAGAAGGATAAATGTATTTTCACAGTATAGCTGGAAATATTAGTTTATTGATTATTTTAAAGGTATAATTTATGAGAATTTTTTTTTTGGTTAAAATTTTCTGTGTGAGTCTAGGAAAAGAGTGCTCAAATTGTCTTTTTTTTTTTGACTATATTTTGGTCATCATCTTCTCAGTTGTGTCTGACTCTTTGTGACCCCATGGACTGTACAGTCCATGGAATTCTCTAGTCCAGAATACTGGAGTGGGCAGCCTTTCGCTTCTCCAGGGGATTTTCCCAACCCAGGGATCCAACTCAGATCTCCCGCATTGCAGGCAGATTCTTTACCAGTTGAACCACAAGGGAAGTCCAAGAATACTGGAGTGGGTAGCCTTTCCCTTCTCCAGGAGCTCTTCCTGACCCAGGAATTGAATCAGGGTCTCCTGCATTGCAGGTGGATTCTTTACCAACTGAGCTATCAGGGAAGCCCATGTATAATCAACAACATGTATATATGAAAAAACTAAAAAATAAGACAGAATTGTGTTATTTGCAATTCCTCAGTCTTTCCTAATGATACTAGCTCTGGAGTTGAGTTGCAGTAGATTGGGGATATTTCTGCTGTGAAAATATAGGGGATAACCAAGTAGATGGATCTACTGCAGCTGGGTTCTTTGCAAATGACTGAAAAATTTTTATGATCTTTTTTTCCTGTTGGCATGATTCTTTGCTTTGCTCAGAAAGTAATCTTCTGTGTTCTTTTCCTGCTCAGTATAGAAGCAGAATAGAGGCCAAAGTTTGAAGATGGACAGAAAAAAAGGGAGGAAGTAGAAGAGAAGGATGAAAAAATTCAGGACATATGCTGATTTCTAACTATGAACTCTATAGATTTAATTGCTCTGGAAAAGCCACTGCATTTAAGTTGGTGAGCTGGATGAGGGGTGAGTCTCTGCCCACTTTCACACAAATTAAGCTAATGAATATGTACTGCGCTGGTTAGGTCAGCTGTAAAAATGGGGCAGAATAGACGAGACAGGGGTTATTTGTCAGACAGCTGACTTTATAGAAATTATGACCACCCTAATGGCTAAGCCAGCTATGCATGTAGAAACTATCATGTTTATGCTTCACTTGGTAAAAAACAGTACCATATGGCACAAAAATTATGAAAGAAAACATCTAAACTTTATAGTTTCCCAGAGGTCATAATCAGAAATATTAAACATTGTTTTGATTGGTGTTCTCATTTCAAGTTCTGTTTCTATGGAAATAACTTCAGTCCCCTTGAGTGTGGATGATCTCTTACCTGCTAATGGACCATCCCACCCCCAGACTCTGTCAGGTTCTTCCAACCCTACACCTGCAGTCCTATAAACCTTCCTAAAACTCCAATGTCACTGTCTTCCCAGACCCTTAATGGCTTTTTCTCCTGCAAATTGAAGGCCATATTCTTAACACTTATTCAAGATTTGCACAATCTGCATCAATTTTTCTGTACCTTTGTAACACTGCTTAACTATTAATAATGTATAATCCCACTGTGTAACACTTAATTTTTAAATCCAACTAACTCCTTGACATCTCAACTTAGATATAGACATCTCACATATTGCAAGTCCAAAACAAAGACTTTGGATTCCTATTTCTCTCACCTGTTGTTCCCCCAGGCTTCCCATCTAAGGATATGGCATCATCATCCACCACCAGGTCACAGGCTTAGACATTATCCTGGATTCTTACATTTCTTTCATGACCCTGTCATAGTCAACTTATCACCACATTCTATCCAGGATACCTGTTATTACATCCAAATTGAGCTGTTTCCTGTTACATCCATTGCTTCCAGCTAGTCTGAGTTACCATCCTTCTTACTAAATGACTGTTGATGGACTCCTAAATATTTTCATTTCCATATTTTCCTTCCAAATCTCAACTTCCACATAAAAAGGAATCTTAAAATGTATATATTAAGTTACATCATTTCCCTTCTTAAAATCTTCCAGTGATTCCCCATATTGCATATGTTCAAGTTGGCATTCATTATCATGACTCCAAGGCCTTGCGTGGCATGGCTTCCTTTTTCTGCTTCCATTTCACTCCACCATTCACTGTGCTTCATCACATTGGTCTTGTTTTTATTCAGGACACGCCAGCCTTTTCCTTCCTGATGGCCTTTGCCCTTCCTATCACCTATTTAAAAAAAAAAAATTATTGGCTGTGCTGGGTCTTCGTTACTCCCTGGGGGTTTTTTATACTGACTGACTGCTTGACATCTCAGCTTAGTCACCTTAGCTAACGGTGAGTGGGGGCTAGTCTCTAGTGGTTGTATGTATGCTTCTCATTGCGGTGACTTCTCTTGTGGAACACAGGCTCTAGGTGCAGGCTTCAGTAGCTGTGGCGCACAAGGTTAGTTGCCCCTTAGCATGTGGATTCTTCCCAGACTAGGGATTGAACCTGTACACCTTGCATTGGCAAGCAGATTCTTATCCACTGGACCACCAGGGAAATCCATTTTTAGTTAATTTATTTTTGGCTTTACTTTCACCTCTGACTGAGGTGTTGCTTTCCAGAGCTTCACACTATTAGCTTCTTCTGGTCATTTAGATTTCAGCTCTGATGCAATTTCCCCAGAGTTATCTTAACATGACCATCCAACTTATGCAAGAGTCCTGTGTGCTTTCTATCCTATTTTCCTATTTTATATTCTTCACAGAGCTTATCATTATCTGAGATTATTATTTTTGCTTATTTATTTATTGTCTGCCTCCACCCACTGGACAATAAACTCTGAGAAGTAACATCTCCCTGGACCTCTTTGACCTCTTCACTGTGCTATTCCAGCACCTAGAACAGAGTTGGACTGTGGAAACTGTTCCAAGCATGCTTTATAAATTGAATAGCATCTGTATTTTAGCCACATAGGTCTAGGTATTGGCTCCTGAACATGACATAGTATATAATGCTTTCGTTTTTAAAAAACACTTACTTTGGTTTGAATACCATATGCTTTCCCTCTCTACTTTTGAAAATTGTTCACATCTATCCAACACCTATTCAAACACTACGTTTCTCAACCATTACAGCACACAATTATGGCCCTTCTCTGAAGTTGTATAACTATTGTCAAATTCATCAATTTTTTTTATTATTCGTATGTCACATTGAAGTTTAGATTATCTTTACATGTGTGTCTGTCTTGTGTCCTCAGCAGGATAGAAAGGCTTCTGAAGACAGGGATCTGAAGACGTTCTATGTATTTTTTCTTATTATAATGAATCGCTGTGGTTGTTGTTTAGTCTCTAAGTCATCTCTGATTCTTTTGAGACCCCATGGACTGTAACCTGTTAAGCTCCTCTGTCCATGGGATTTCCCAGGAAAGAATATTGGATTGGGTTGCCATTCCCTAGGGGAATCTAGAGAAGGGGAATCCCTTCTCTAGGGGATCTTCTTGACCCAGGGATTGAAACTGAATCTCCTGCTTGGCAGGCGGATTCATTACTGCTGAACCTCCTGGGAAGCCCTATTATAAAGAATATTTATTGATTAATTAATTTTCATTCTTATACCTATGCATAGTTTTATGAATCAATTTATACATTTGAAAATATTCTTGCTCTTGATGACTGCTAACATTTTCATTTAAAATGAAACTATTTTAGAACTGCCATATGATCCAGCAATCCCACTGCTGGGCATACACACTGAGGAAACCAGAAGGGAAAGAGACACGTGTACCCCAATGTTCATTGCAGCACTCTTTATAGTAGCCAGGACATGGAAGAAACCTAGATGTCCATCAGCAGACAAATGGATAAGAAAGCTGTGGCACATATACACAATGGAATATTACTCAGCCATTAAAAAGAGCACATTTGAATCAGTTCTAATGAGGTGGATGAAACTGGAGCCTATTATACAGAGTGAAGTAAGTCAGAATAAAAAACACCAATATAGTATACTAACACATATATATGGAATTTAGAAAGATGATAATGATGACCCTATATGCGAGACAGCAAAAGAGACACAGATGTAAAGAACAGTCTTTTGGACTCTGTGGGAGAAGGCGAGGGTGGGATGATTTGATAGAATAGCATGGAAACATGTATATTATCATATGTGAAATGAATCGCCAGTCCAGCTTTGATGCATGAGACAGGGTGCTCAGGGCGGGTGCACTGGGATGACCCTGAGGGATGGGATGGGGAGGGAGGTGGGAGCGGGGTTCAGAATAGGGAGCACGTGTACACCCGTGGCTGATTCATGTCAATGTATGGCAAAACCAATACAATACTGTAATTAGCCTCCAATTAAAATTAAAAAAAAAAGGCACTATTTTAAGGATGTATCTGAGAAACAGATTTCCAAATAAGTGGTACCAACTCAAGACTTTAACAAATGAAGTTTTGGTTTCTGCTATTTCTATTAGATGTCACTTTAGAGAACTGAGGTAGATGCCATAACAATACATAAATAGGCAAGAAACTTGAGAGAGACACTTTGTAAAGAAGTAATCCTTATTAGAACTTAAACTTTATTTCATAGGAAAATAAAATTCTCAGTCTTATAGAAAGGTCCGTGTCAACAGAAATGCTATCTTTGACTAATCAAAGTTCATTCTTACCATTTAAGAACTTTCCAGTTAATATATTCTTCTGTTCACACTTTCTCAGTTCTCCCAGGAAATGAGAGGTATTTTATTTAATTAGCATTCGATAAAATGAAGCATCACAGCTATAAACTTCTCGATTTTCTACTTTTCATTTATAATATTGTCTAGGCACTCATTCTTCTTTATCTGATTCCTTTCTGTTCCAAAGGTAGCAGTATCCCTGGTTTCAGAGACACTCTACTACCTAATTCTAGGTACCACTTTCCCCCAAATTGTCTAGGACTTGATCTATAATTACTTTTTTGTCCATATTTAACATCTAACTGAACTGCCTCTTCTTTCAGTGTGCAGGTATGCTAACCATGTGGATAAGTCTTGGCCCTAGTTTTCCATTTGATTACCATCCTATCTTGTCTTCTCTTCATATCAGCTTATGAGAATGAGTATTTCACACTTACTACTCCGTCCTCACAGTCAAACCTTATCCTACTGAGACACTGAGATCTCATCATCTCCCCATGTAAATGCTAATATAACAAACAAATGGATGAATGGTTTAAAGCAAAATTTCTAATACATTTGACTCCATTTCCATATAGTCATATTCTATAAAGATCACCACAGATTTAGCAAAGGCTGAGTCATTGCTCTTGAGGGTAATACAGGGATAGGGTCCTGTAAGTGTCTGTCATATTTCCATCACCTGCTCGATACGTTAATGTTGTTTTTTTGGTGTGTTTCTGTCTAAAGACACCTTATTTATGTATGTTGTTGATTTATTAACAGTCCTAATTTCTAAAGTGCCATCTCATCACTTTCATGTTATGCTAGTCATTGGAAGCATGCTGCCAGATCCAGCTCACACACAAGGAGAGGGGATTACAGAAGATGTGGGCCCCAGGGAGTGGAGATCATTGGAAGTTACTTTAGAAGTTATCTTTCTCCCAATCCATTCCCCCTTTTGTTCTGCTATAAAATATTTATTGAGCTACTGTTTTATACTATATGCCATGGAATGTACTCTTGACAAGTATAATCAACTCTTATTAATGACTAAACTGACCCAAGGAAATTTTTATAAATATAGACTCTTAGATCACACTTCCAGATAACCTGATGCACTAAATCTAGATAAATGTTTGGGAATGTGTACTTTAAGATAAAGCACCTTTGGTAATTCTGATAATTTATCAGGCTGGAGTCCAATTCTCTAGTATTCTTTTTCTCGGGAACTCACAGTCTATTGGAGAAGATAGATAGGTAAGCCAATAACTACTGTTGAGTTAGATAAATGCCATGTTAGGGGCATGCACGGATAATTTGAAGTATAGAATAACATTTAAATGGAGAATTGGCAGGTAGAAAAGAGCCAGGAGCTGCTTCTCAGAGGTTCTATTTATGAGCAAGTCCTCTGCAAGTAGGATTAGCAGAGAATTAAGGGAAGAGAAATAGGCCTCAGGTAGAAGGAACAATAAGAAGAAAACTATAGAGATCTGAGTGACCATGGCAAGGAATTTATGGTCCTTGGGTTCTGGATGCATGTTTGCAGGTTGGGAACGGGAGTATTGGCACATTCAGGGAGTGGGAGCATTCAAGAGTGCCAGAGATGAAACCTTCACAGTATGGCTCTGGGAAAACAAGAAATGCAAACTGACCTTGAAGAAGGAGACTGGCTGTAATCTGGATTGACAAAGAGAAGGAAAAAAAAAAAAAAAGTGGACAATGATTCTACCACACTGGAATTAGCAAATGTTAGCTATTTAAACCCAGAACTGGAGAGACTTGAACCATTTTTTCTTTGATAGGTACCAACTTGAAGGTAGGCTTCAGTTTTAGTAGATGAGAGATCTTCTGGGAAGTCACGTGTAATTGGAAGATTTCTTTTTATCCTAGAAAAGTGGGTGGATCCAAAGAACTCTATAATGAAATTATGTAGGCTTTATAGTATATATGGTACTGATTGCTTAGAAATATGATCGAAACAGGCATGAGAATGAAAACCTTTGTTTTCTATTTCCTTTTTCCTCCTGAGAGGAAAAATATCAGTTATTCGTGGGTAGAAGCCTACCATTTGATATGATTTTACCCCATTTGCCATGCACCTCTGGGGAAAGTATTATGGAGACGTGGGCCCCTTCACACCCACCAGGGGCTCTCCTCACTAATGGGGAGAGTTCAAGGTGCTGGGCTCCATCCAGGGAGACACATGTTATGAATGTTTCTGAAAACACTTTCCTCTGAAATATGTTGCAACCATCTCTAATGGTTCCTGGCTGCAAACATTCAGCTTTGTTTGGACAGAGCTTGGATTCCCCAATTAATCATAATAAAAGACCACATTAATAAAATATATGAAATGGTTCCATAAATAATTGATGACAAATTCCATTCCAGGTTGGTTGGGGAGGTAAGCAGTAACATTATCATTTACAGTCTCTTTAGAGGTTTTGTTCTTACTCAGAGTTTCTGGTTCTTATGATCCCATGTTATTTAATGTCTTCTAAGATCAGCGCTGGGATTTCTTTGCAAGGAATGATGCTAAAGCTGAAACTCCAGTACTTTGGCCACCTCATGCGAAGAGTTTACTCATTGGAAAAGACTCTGGTGCTGGGAGGGATTGGGGGCAGGAGGAGAAGGGGATGACAGAGGATGAGATGGCTGGATGGCATCACTGACTCGATGGATGTGAGTCTGAGTGAACTCTGGGAGTTGGTGATGAACAGGGAGGTCTGACGTGCTGCGATTATGGGGTCACAAAGAGTCGGACACGACTGAGCAACTGAATTGAACTGAACTGAACTGAAATCCATGATGATGCGCTGTGGTTTATTCAATGTACAAACCTAAAAGAGAGATCTCAAACCATCACACACAAAAAATGACTCCTGTTATTTCAGCCTTCCCTTGTAGGTCCAGTTGTATGTGTGTTTTAAACAGTCCAGAGAACATTTCTTCATTTTCTTTTCCCAAGACTGTGGTTTCTGGTGCAAAGAGCAAGGCAGAACTGAATGAAATTTGTGCTGCCTGAGGGTCTTCAAAGGAGTTTTCCAAATGACTCATGAATCAATAACTGATAGACTCAGCCATGCAGGGCCTTTGTTTGTTGCCTCTGACGGTTTGAATTCCTTTTCTTATAAACAAATTCCTCCTGAATAGTAAAGGATATCAAATAAAACCTCATGGTAGTGCCCCAGAAGCTGGTTCTCTCTTGGCAGTTAAGCTCTGTTCAGTTAAGATAGATGGGGACCTGCTGGTTGTAATTAATTAAAAACACTCCAAAGTCTAGCTTTAAATAAAAAACGGAGACCAGAAAGCACATTCTCAGAGTATGTACTTATTTGTCACTGTGGTTATGGGGAGATTTCAGACAAATAAATCTAACATTGTCTTAGACAAGGAAAGAGTCCTAGTGGTTTAAATAAGTATTTAAAATATTTGGCTTGATAGATCTGCCTTTGCTCTAAGGATAAATTCTGAACCCTTTTGATCAATCTTTGAAGATGGAAAATGCATTTCCTCTTAACATACCTCTTTCTTCACTGACTTGGGCTGTGATAACAAGAGTGGGACACATATCCCTACCCCTACTTTTTCTTTTTAAAGAAAATCTTTTTTTGTTAAATAGTATTTAAGGATATTGGAGAAGGCGATGGCACCCCACTCCAGTACTCTTGCCTGGAAAATCCCATCGACCCTGGTAGGCTGCAGTCCATGGGGTCGCTAAGAGTTGGACACGACTGAGCGACTTCACTTTCACTTTTCACTTTTCACTTTCATGCATTGGAGAAGGAAATGGCAACCCACTCCAGTGTTCTTGCCTGGAGAATCCCAGGGACAGAGGAGCCTGGTGGCCTGCCGTCTATGGGGTCGCACAGAGTCGGACACGACTGAAGCGAGTTAGCAGCAGCAGCAGCAGCAGCAGCAGCAGAAAAGAATAGCTTTATTGCTTTGTCAGGCAAAGGGGACAGGCTAGGGGACAGAGTGGGTTCATGCCCCAGAAATGGTGTTTTTCCACCAGGGAGGATTTAATGTGGAGTTTTATAGCAATGGTTCCAGGGTGGGGTTGTTGATAATATTAGGGTGTGTGCAAGCTCTTCTAATCTGGTTTCAGGCAATCTTTTTTAAAAAAAATTAATTTATTTTTTATTGAAGAATAATTGCTTTAGAGAATTTTGCTGTTTTCTGTCAAACCTCAACATGAATCAGCCATAGGTATACATATGTCCCCTCCCCCTTGAACCTCCCTCCCATCTCGCTCCCCATCCCACCCCTCTAGGTTGATACAGAGCCCCTGTTTGAGTTTCCTGTGGTCTCAGGCAATCTTCTTGATGAGCTTCTCTGGTTCTTTTAGTCTGGCCTCAGGTGGTCTTCTCTGGTATGAAGAATGCTGACATCTTCCATTTGTTGGGTTTTAGTTACACAAAGAGCTTAAAGACATTGTTATGTGTTTCCCTTGAGGAGGAGTCAGGACCCTGCTCCAAGGCTGCACTACTGTTTCTTCGCTGCTTCTCCCTTGACTCTGCACGCCTTTCATTCCTGGATTAGCAACTGTTCAAATCTGCCCTTTGAAGAAGCATCATGGAGGCTGGAGTCTGCTTCCTACAAGAAACAAGGGACACAGAAAAGCTTCTGTGCCCAGGAGCCCCACAGGGTCCTGCTTGGTTTCAGGCAGTCCTGACAAAGTCAAGAACCTTGAGTTCATTTTGATTCAGCTTTCAGTGTCAGGGTTAAGAACATTCAAATGATATAAGAACACAGGACCTTCAAGACTCTATAGATTATAGACACTAAGAAGATATGTTCAATTGACTTTGCTTCAAGAAATTTAAGTAGCTTCACAAGCCAAATTCATGATAATAACACATTTAATTAATTAAAGAGTTGAGAAGAGAAGATAAAGGGGAGAATGATATGAGGATTCCTACTTCCTCACCTCTCCCCCGCCATACATCTGACTTTCATCTTAAACTAAGAAAATTGAATAGATTATGCTAAAAGTACTTACTGCTGATATGGCTAAATTACAACTGGCATATGGTCTTTCTATCCTAGTAAACATAATATGTTGCTTAATCCAGGAGTGACCCTAAATGTCAGAAGCAGAATAGTTGCCTGATTGGCAAAAGTTCCAAATGATTGAGATGGTTTCTGTGAAAAATGTCAATTCTTTCCCTGGGGAGAATCTGTGAGATGCAGTTGTGTGGGCAACAGCAGGCTTGGGTCGAGCCAGCAGGGGGTCAGGAGAGAGCCAGACAGATGTCAGGGTCTGAGTTAAGCCAGTGATTTGGGAGTCAGGAAATGAAGACCTAGGAGTCAGCAGTTTAATGTGGCCAAGAACAAGGTGGAGGTCAGGAAACCAGGATGTCAGACAGAGTCGGGAAGAAGCAGTTAGGTCTGGGAGTGAAAAACGGAAGAAGGAGAGGTTCAGAAGTTCACATCGCTTGCAGATCTGCTATAGCACAAGCAAATAAAACAGAAGTAAGAATTGGACCAGCAAATGTATAAGATCACTTTTGTGTTTTTGTATTTTGTCTAGCAGGTTTGGCCTTTGTGTATGCTACCAGGTAATTTTAAAAGACTCTGATGCTGGGAAAGATTGAAGGCGGGAGGAGAAGGGGAAGACAGAGGATGAGATGGTTGGATGGCATCACCGACTCAATGGACATGAGTTTGGGTAAATTCCAGGAGTTGGTGATGGACAGGGAGGCCTGGCGTGCTGCAGTCCATGGGGTTGCAAAGAGTCGGACATAAATGAGTGATTGAACTGAACTGAACTGAACCCCAGGGACTCCAGTAATATGGTTTGTTCCAAATTCCTTCACCATCTTCTGATCCCTAAACTTTACTTCTTCACCTGTTAATGCAGATTCCGTTGTTTGCATTTCACAGGTCTTTTGAACACACAGGCTTGTTCATTTTGTGATAATTCACAGTTTTAAAACTTCTGTCATTTTACGGTGTGTATCAATAAAATGTTTCATTAAAAATGTTTATATATACATATACATACATGTGACTGGGAGACAGTATAAAATATTTGGTGGTTTGAAAAATGAAATATGATATAGGGAACAGTGCTTTTGAATGGATTCTTGATAAAGTCACAAGTGACATTTGAACAATTCTTTAAACTTGGTTGTCCTTAACTGAGTTTGTTTGGCATATAATCATTTTTTTTTTTTCATTTTTTTTAAACATAGGCATATGCTGCTTTCTTTGTGAAGGTAATGGGGTTACATTTGGGCCTACATAACCTCAAACAGTAAAACCTTCAGGCCCATGAATGAAAACAAGCTGCTACAATATATCAAACACCTAGATTGGCAAACATATATTTCTCTTTAGATAACTGTTGAAAGTTTAAATTCTTTTGCTTGGAATTATACAATTACCATTTCCCAAACTATGGGAGATTCTGGGTTGCTAATAGGTATTAAGGTACAAAAAACTTCCACTGCAGCTTAGTTTAGGAAGCAAATAGCCAGAATTTTTTTTTTTTTTAACCCTGGACTTCTCAGAGATTTTCACTTCGAATGTGCTTTGGAATTCTTTAGAAGTAAGTGGAAATTTGCATGTTTTTTGAAATAGAACCATATTTTCATGAAACAAGTTGGGACATACTGATGTAGTATTTTAGGGTCCACATTTTGGGTTGAAAGAAAAGATTTAGTTGGCATATTAATTGATATTGGTATTCCACAAAGTAAGAAATTATTATAGTCTCCATAATTCTTAAGCCACTGTTACTACTTTACTTGGAAGCTAGGATTCAGTGATTTACTTGTGATTCAGTCCAATAGACACTAACTGTCCCATCTATATATTTTGTGCTCCAGCTTCTGCACTTGGTAAAGTTAGGTTTAACTATAAGTACTTAAAAGAAGTTTGGGGATTTTTTAATGAAATTATATGAAAGATAGGCATTTTGATGAAGTTTTAATTACTCTAGTTGACTAAGGAGTATGGAATTTGGGAAGACAATTTATAAGTAGTGAATCAGAATTCTTCTGGCCTGGATTTTATGAGGTACTGACAGTGTTCAGTAAGAACACAAAGTTTTATTCTCAAAGACATCTTCTCCACCTTTCACTCACTGAAAATACTGAAAGCATTCACAAGTGATGAACCTCACAATTCGTCTCCTTGCCCTCTGTCTAATCTTTCTTGCCACCAGATTTCTTTTTAAAACACTAGTCTATTTGTTTATTTTTGATTTTATTTCCAATATTCTGGGAGGTGGGTCACAGAGGATCCTGCTGTGATGTATGTCAGAGAGTGTTTTGCCTATGTTCTCCTCTAGGAGTTTTATAGTTTCTGGTCTTACGTTTAGATCTTTAATCCATTTTGAGTTTATTTTTGTGTATGGTGTTAGAAAGTGGTCTAGTTTCATTCTTTTACAAGTGGTTGACCAGATTTCCCAGCACCACTTGTTAAAGAGATTGTCTTTAATCCATTGTATATTCTTGCCTCCTTTGTCAAAGATAAGATGTCCATATGTGCGTGGATTTATCTCTGGGCTTTCTATTTTATTCCATTGATCTATATTTCTGTCTTTGTGCCAGTACCATACTGTCTTGATAACTGTGGTTTTGTAGTAGAGCCTGAAGTCAGGCAGGTTGATTCCTCCAGTTCCATTCTTCTTTCTCAAGATCGCTTTGGCTATTCGAGGTTTTTTGTATTTCCATGCAAATTGTGAAATTATTTGTTCTAGCTCTGTGAAGAATACTGTTGGTAGCTTGATAGGGATTGCGTTGAATCTATAAATTGCTTTGGGTAGTATACTCATTTTCACTATATTGATTCTTCCAATCCATGAACATGGTATATTTCTCCATCTATTAGTGTCCTCTTTGATTTCTTTCACCAGTGTTTTATAGTTTTCTAAATATAGGTCTTTAGTTTCTTTAGGTAGATATATTCCTAAGTATTTTATTCTTTCTGTTGCAATGGTGAATGGAATTGTTTCCTTAATTTCTCTTTCTGTTTTCTCATTATTAGTGTATAGGAATGCAAGGGATTTCTGTGTGTTGATTTTATATCCTGCAACTTTACTATAGTCATTGATTATTTCTAGTAATTTTCTGGTGGAATCTTTAGGGTTTTCTATGTAGAGGATCATGTCATCTGCAAATAGTGAGTAACCTTAAAAGCTTCTGCACATCAAAGGAAACTACTAGCAAGGTGAAAAGACAGCCTTCAGAATGGGAGAAAATAATAGCAAATGAAGCAACTGACAAACAACTAATCTCAAAAATATACAAGCAACTCCTACAGCTCAATTCCAGAAAAATAAATGACCCAATCAAAAAATGGGCCAAAGAACTAAATAGACATTTCTCCAAAGAAGACATACAGATGGCTAACAAACACATGAAAAGATGCTCAACATCACTCACTATCAGAGAAATGCAAATCAAAACCACTATGAGGTACCATTTCACACCAGTCAGAATGGCTGCGATCCAAAAGTCTACAAATAATAAATGCTGGAGAGGGTGTGGAGAAAAGGGAACCCTCTTACACTGTTGGTGGGAATGCAAACTAGTACAGCCACTATGGAGAACAGTGTGGAGATTCCTTAAAAAACTGGAAATAGAACTGCCTTATGATCCAGCAATCCCACTGCTGGGCATACATACTGAGGAAACCAGAAGGGAAAGAGACACGTGTACCCCAATGTTCATCGCAGCACTGTTTATAATAGCCAGGACATGGAAGCAACCTAGATGTCCATCAGCAGATGAATGGATAAGAAAGCAGTGGTACATATACACAATGGAGTATTACTCAGCCATTAAAAAGAATACATTTGAATCAGTTCTAATGAGGTGGGTGAAACTGGAGCCTATTATACAGAGTGAAGTAAGCCAGAAGGAAAATCATAAATACAGTATACTAATGCATATATATGGAATTTAGAAAGATGGTAACAATAACCTGGTGTACGAGACAGCAAAAGAGACACTGATGTATAGAACAGTCTTATGGACTCTGTGGGAGAGGGAGAGGGTGGGAAGATTTGGGAGAATGACGTTGAAACATGTAAAATATCATGTAAGAAAAGAGTTGCCAGTCCAGGTTCAATGCACGATACTGGATGCTTGGGGCTAGTGCACTGGGACGACCCAGAGGGATGGTATGGGGAGGGAGGAGGGAGGAGGGTTCAGGATGGGGAACACATGTATACCTGTGGTGGATTCATTTCAATATTTGGCAAAACTAATACAATTATGTAAAGTTTAAAAATAAAATAAAATTAAAAAAAAAACAAAACACTATTCTAAATTAGATGTCATCAAATGTTTTCTGTAAAGGTCAGACAGTAAGTATTTTGGATTTTATGAGTCTTATAGTTTTTGTATGGGTTTCCCTGGTGGCTCAGATGATAAAGAATCTACCTGCAGTGCAGGATATCTGGGTTTGATCCCTGGGTCAGGAAGATCCTCTAGAGGAGGGCATGGCAAGCCACTCCTGTGTTCTTGGCTGGAGAATCCAAAGAATAGAGGAGCCTGGTGGGTTACAGTCCATGGGGTCACAAAGAGTCAGACACAACTGAGCGACTAAGCACACACACAGAGTCTTGGTATCTCTTGCAACTACTCAACTCTCCCATTGTAGAGCAAAAGCAATCGTAGATAATATATGAAGAATGTGTGTGTGGCTATGTTCCAGTACATTTTATTTAGAAGAACGGGCAGAGTGGGCCAGGTTTGAGCCTTGGGCAATTTGCTGATTTCTGGGCAAAATCATGTCACTGTATTACTTAAAATTTCTTAATGGTTTCCCACTGCAACAGAAAGAAATCCATTGTATCTAGCCTGGTACACATCACACGTTGTACTCTGGTCCCATTCTATCATTCTACCATCATTTTTAATTACATGCATGCCAAACAGTCCTCTAGTGCATTGTGCTGATTACTTCCTGGGTGGTTTTCGCCATCAGGGGCTTTGCTCCTCAGCAGCTCTGGAATCCTATCCTTCCATCTAAACCAACATCTTTGCTACAGCTGACACTGACCTAAGATCATGTCTTGGATTGTGCAGGCACTGCTATGAAGTTTCAGTACCAATAACCAGAGAGGCCTATATTTAACCTGTTGAGTTGTCATCAGAAAACAGACATGCTGAGATATTTCCATTTATGCAGATTATGTAAAAGATACAGATTGATTTCTTTTTCTTTTTTGATAGAAATGTACTATGGTGGTAGATACACAAACTTACATATGTGGCAAAATTGTGCAAATACACATACAATTCAAATATATACACATGCAAATGAGTACAAGCAAAGCTGGAAGAATCTGAATAAGACTGGTGGATTTCTTTCAATGTCAATAATCTGGTTATTATATTACACTACAATTTGTGAGCTGCTACCATTAGAGGGAACTGAGTAAAGGGCACTTGAACTCTCTCCTATTTATTATTGTTGTAGATGAGTTTATAATGATCTCAATATAAATTTCAGCTTTTTTTTTTTTTTTTCCTTTTTTATAAAAATGTAAAATGTAGCGGTTTTGCCATACATTGATATGAATCAGCCACGGGTGTACATGTGTTCCCCATCCTGAACCCCTCTCCCACCTCTCTTCCCATCCCATCCCTCTGGGTCATCCCAGTGCACCAGCCCTGAGCATCCTGTCTCATGCATCGAACCTGGACTGGTGGTCTGTTTCACATATGATAATATACATGTTTCAACGCTATTCTCTCAAATCATCCCACCCTCACCTTCTCCCACAGAGTCCGAAAGACTGTTCTATACATCTGTGTCTCTTTTGCTATCTTGCATATAGGGTTATTGTTACCATCTTTCTAAATTCCACATATATATGTGTTAGTATACTGTATTGGTGTTTTTCTTTCTGACTAACTTCACTCTGGATAATAGGCTCCAGTTGCCTCCACCTCATTAGAACTGATTCAAATATACTCTTTTTAATGGCTGAGTAATAGTCCATTGTGTATATATACCACAGCTTTCTTATCCATTCTTCTGCTGATGGGCATCTAGGTTGCTTCCGTGTCCTGGCTATTATAAACAGTGCTGCGATAAACATTGGGGTACACGTGTCTCTTTCAATTCTGGTTTCCTCAGTGTGTATGCCCAGCAGTGGGATTGCTGGGTCATATGGCAGTTCTATTTCTAGTTTTTTAAGGAATCTCCACACTGTTCTCCATAGTGGCTGTATTAGTTTGCATTCCCACCAACAGTGTAAGAGGGTTTCCTTTTCTCCACACCCTCTCTAGCATTTACTATTTGTAGACTTCTGGATAGCAGCCATTCTGACTGGCGTGAAATGGTACCTCATTGTGGTTTTGATTTGCATTTCTCTGATAATGAGTGATGTTGAACATCTTTTCATGTGTTTGTTATCCATCTGTATGTCTTCTTTGAAGTAATGTCTGTTTAGTTCTTTGGCCCATTTTTTGATTGGGTCTTTTATTTTTCTGGAATTGAGCTGCAGGAGTTGCTTGTATATTTTTGAGATTAATTCTTTGTCAGTTGCTTCATTTGCTATTATTTTCTCTCATTCTGAAGGCTGTCTTTTCACCTTGCTTATAGTTTCCTTCATTGTGCAAAAGCTTTTAAGTTTAAATAGGGACCATGTGTTTATTTTCGCTTTTATTTCCAATATTCTGGGAGGTGGGTCATAGAGGATCCTGTTGTGATTTATGTCAGAGAGTGTTTTGCCTATGTTTTCCTCTAGGAGTTTTATAGTTTCTGGTATTACATTTAGATCTTTAATCCATTTTGAGTTTATTTTTGTGGTTATTATGTTACAGTACAATTTGTGAGCTGCTACTCTTAGAGGGAACTGAGTAAAGGGCACTTGAGATCTTTCCTATTTATTACAGCTGTAGATGAGTTTATAATGATCTCAGTACAAATTTCAGTTTTAAAA
Organism: Bos mutus; assembly: GCF_027580195.1. Classification (NCBI taxonomy): domain Eukaryota; kingdom Metazoa; phylum Chordata; class Mammalia; order Artiodactyla; family Bovidae; genus Bos; species Bos mutus. The sequence goes on from NC_091625.1 coordinate 13,571,201, forward strand.
AAAAGATCCACCAGGATTTATACAGGTCTTAATCCCTTTACACAAACATTTCCCTTTTACAACTGTGAATTGCTTGCATTTTCAAACAATAACTTTCTTGTGTTAATTAATGTTTGAAATTGTTGCTTTAGTTCCAGTACTTCCAGCCTTTTCTCCTGTCTGTATTTTCAAATCTCTCTTCTTCACCTTCCACATCCATTATTTCCTTTTAGCTCTCCTCTTGGTCCCTTTCCTCCCTATCCTGGAAGAGGTTTGACATTGCTTCTCTAGAGTCTACAGCATAGACCTGACTTTCTACAGTGTTAACTCTTTACTGTTGATTCTGATTATTTTATGTTTATGTTTTTACTTCCTTAGACATTTTTTATCTAAGTTATTTGATATTTTTAATATGTATTTTCAATTCTGAGTTATTAAACACATTTATTAAATTTGTTAACAAAGTCAAAATAGCAGCCACAGTTTATTAAATCTATAGTTGATGGAAAAGGAGTGGAGTGACATAGCACATGTATATTATTATTTGTTATTTCATCAGGAAATATTTTCAGTTCTGAAGATGATAGAAACGACAGTATAGTTAAGGGAGATACAATAGAATGAGATAATTGAAAAAAATGTTAATAGATTCACAGGATAGAAAAAATATTTTTTTGGTTTAAGACATCTTAAGTTTTGAGTGTTCATTCATTCATTCTATGAATATTTATTGGTGGCCTACTATGTTCTAGGCACTGTTTGAAATTCTGGAATATATGGATGTTAAAGATGTTATGAATAAATACCTTTGATTAGTATTGCAAGTGTTAGACCATTAAACATTTGAAACATCTGCCACAGCCTATCCCTCTGACTCTATTTTGGGTGACTGTATTTTTTTTTGACGTGTGTGATAATGCTTGGGATTGGGCATTAAAGTGCTATCTCGTGTGGAAAAACAGCGATGATGTTGTTGTTATTTCAGATGTTGTTCTTAGAGTTCCACTTGATTTGATGCTTTCTGTCAGTCGGTTTCTCAATGTTAATGTCTCTACCAGACTGAAATAATTTGTCATCCCTAGAATACTTGCCAAATTTAATTCAAATTAATTCTGAAGTGAAAGATGACACATTTAATCCAGTAAATACACTGGTGATCATTTGAAAATACATTTTAAAAAGTGACTTTGCCAACCAGATGGTGTCTCCACACAAGTAGCTAGATATTGAAGAAATACTCTTTACAAAGTAAATTTACTTTGTTGGGGTTGGCTCCCAGCAGGAGTGGATCATCTTCCTTATTCTTTGACCAATAATGGTTCCTGACAGTGCACTTGACCTCACCCAAAGTGGAGGTCCCTGTACAGGGTCAATGATGGTGACTAGGAAAACCGTTCTGGGTGTGGTCTGCCTCTGTCCTGAGGGCCTACTCTCCAGGGAGCCTCCCACTGATGCCACTCAAGTGATAGACTGTTTCCAGCATTCTGGGTTCAGATCTATAGACCAGGTCTCACTGCTTGGGGAGTGGGCAAGTGGCCTATTGCCTGGACTGTTTTTCTTTCTTGTGTTCTGTGTCAATGTGTTTTGGAGTGGGAGGACCTCATACTTGGTTGAAAGCGTGGGAGGAAAAGGGGGAAAGAGGGCATTTGTGCTGTTTTGATTCTGAGTTACGTAGGCTCACCTAAGCTAGGCAAAAGGAGTCTTCAGGTGTGGTTTAGTGCAGACTCAGAGTAATAAAGTGTTTACTTGATATCATTGCCTTCTTTGTATGCATATTTCTCAGAACCTTGCAGGGAGAGGAGACAATTTAAGGACAGGATTTTGAATTAATTTCCCATGACTGAGCCACATTTTTCTTTATTTTTGTAGGCGTATATTTGTGTTGCTTGTTGACATAACTTGCGTGTGCTTTGAAAGAACATAAACTTGCACGTGTATTTGAGTAAAGAACTAAATTTTGTTTATTTTCATATTATGAAATGATATACACATGGTAAAAAAAATCAAACAAACAAAACATATATCTAGTTAAAAGTGACTATTAGACCCTTAACCCACAGTTTCATTCAACAGAGATAAATCCTTCCAGAGATTTTTCATGTATATACATCGATGAATAATTTAAAAACATGTTAAAATATTAAAATAGATCATTTAAAAACACATAGGCACATGAGAATAAATGATTTTATTATTTGCTTTTCTAAATTAAACAATGTCTTAAGGATTGTTTCATAGCAACACATAGAGATCTACCTCATTCTTTTAGTGGCTACACCATTTTCACTTCAGGGATGTAGAGTAATTTTTTCAATGAGAAATTTATTATTTCAAAGATAATAAATGTCACATTGAATGGATAGTGTTGGGTTGAAGATATTTCTCCCAAGGTTAAGACATAGTTCAGACTTACCTCCCTCCTTTCTTTCCTCTGGAAAGTAAAATTCAACTCTACATATGTTGTTGGAAAGATGAGTTTTGGTGATCCTAATGTTAATTTAACATCAGCTAGAATAATAACAACGAAAAGAATCATAATAACCAAAATTGTGGCTGGATGATATTCTAGGGTATTAGTTCTATCTCAAATATATCCTCTTTTCACAGTGCCTGATAATGCCTTCTTTCGCAGTCCATGTCTCGAGACAATAGTCACCTGCATCAGAAGCATCCAAATGACTAGGAAATTTATAGAGAAAGCCCAATGCTTGAAATGTCAAATTTCAAGCAATTTGATTGGAAGATTCAGAGGTTTTTCCAATTCTCAGAAACTTGGACTGGAAAAGAGGAAAAGAAAGGCAAAGGAATTATTCACAAGAGAGGAAGGAATGTGGAAAAAGCCCAGAAAGGGTAGGAGTGGTCGCTGGGAGCTGAGGAATGGGGACTCTGCTCTGGGTGAACATCCTATTCCCAGAGACCCTCTCCAGTTCTCAAGCTTCTTCTCCCTGCTCCTCCTCTAGCTAATCATCCATGAGCAGTCTTGGAAAGAAAAGCTGTTCTTGGCGGTTTGGGGGTCTTGGACACCCCAGGGAGTGGGAAAGGTGGTAACTGCAGTATCCATCATAATGCAGACATTTCTATCTTTTGAAGGCTTACTATGTACAGGTTCTATGTGTGAGTGCTTCCCAGGCATTATCTCAGCAACCATAGGGGATCGATGTATGGATATATACCCTACAATATATATAAAATGTGATATATATCATATATGTAGTATGTAATATGTAATCTATTAAATATCTATATGGCTAGGGAAGATGGAATTTTTCTGATTTTACAGATGAAGCTGAATTATGAAGCTGTTTGTTCAAAGTTTCATAGCTAATTAAACAGAGTCAGTATCTGAATTCAGGCAATCTCACTGTGGAGCATGAACTCTTAAACATTGAACCACGTTGCTTTCCTTGATTTCAAAAGGGTATGTACACCCTCACACTGGAGATGAGTCAAAGGTAGGAGATGTGAAAAAGAATATGATTGGAGGAAAGGGCCCTAGTTGTCTAGACTATGATGTCTAAGGATTTTTTTGAGAAAGATAAATAAGGAAGGTATAATAAAGTCACCCAGGTAAAGCAATGCAATTCAACCAATGAAAGTGGCTTTGGATGGGAGATGGAGCTCAGCATAAGGGAGGAAGCACAGTTAGTTTAAGTGGCCAGGTAATAGTGGAGAGGTGGGCAGTTTGTCTTGAAATGGAATTTATATTTGTGACCCTGACATAAAGAGTCTTTTTTTTTTTTTCCTCCTGAAAGCTGGTGTCTGTAACAAAGATCTCAAAGAAGAAAAGACCATAACATCCTTCATTATTACATTTTGCAATTGTAGTTTGCTACTTATTTACTTCCTAGACTAGGACATCTTTTGGATGGTGATTTGTGCATATGAATGGACTATCTGAAGCATCACAGAGAACTCAGATGGGAGTTGTGACTGTTGATTGTTTACTACTCACCATCTCTGCTTTCTTCTGCCAATAGCCCCATCTTTAATCTGGGTGCTTATCCCCAACCCCCAATCCAAGCCTTAGCTAATTACTTTTTTATATTTCTGTAGCAACAGTGATTGGTTCAGCCATGCATACGTGACCTAAGCCATTCCAATAAAAATATAGTACAGTTTTTCTAGAAATAGAGTATTGGTGCTCATTTCATCAAGCCATGCCTGAGGCAGGACCTCCCCTGGACTTTCCAGTTATGGAAGACAAAAGTTTATCTTTTTACCTCATTTGTGATTGGGTTTTATATCATTTGCAACCAAAAGAACTCTAGTCAATAAATAAAGAAGGAAAAAGAAATGATAAAATATCTTTTTAAGACTTCCCTGGCAGTCCAGTGGTTAATACTCTGTGCTTTCACTGCAGGGGGCATGGGTTCAATCCCTGGTTGGGAAAAAAAGATCACACATCCTGTGTGGTGTGGCCAAAATAAACACATAAATAAATAAAGAAGGATAATTCTTCCTTATCCATTGGGCAAGGGAGCAGAAATGATCAGTGATGAATGCAGGCTATTTCTTTTTTGGGAGTACTATAAAAGTATCAAAATATGTAACAGTAGTATTAAAAAATTAGTATGAAATTACTTTTAACTATTCCAAATGATTAACTCTCAGGTTTCTTATGAATAAATAGCAAGCAGGATACATTACTATTAGTACTGTGCTAAACTCAAGATAAATTCCTGAAAAATAGCATGGAGATTTCATAATCTTTGAGTTCAGTTCAGTTCAGTTCAGTCGTTCAGTCGTGTCAGACTCTTTGTGACCCCATGGACTGTAGCACACCAGGCTTCCCTGTCCATCACCAACTCCCAGAGTTCACTCAAACTCATATCCATTGAGTCAGTGATGCCATCTAACTATCTCATTTTCTGTCATCTCCTTCTTCTCCCACCTTCAAACTTCTCTAGCATCAGGGTCTTTTCCAATGAGTCATTTCTTCGTATCAGGTGGCCAAAGTATTGGGGTTTCAGCTTCACCATCAGTCCTTCTAATGAATATTCAGGAGTGATTTCCTTTAGGATGGACTGGTTGGATCTCCTTGCAGTCCAAGGGACTCTCAAGAGTCTTCTTCAACACCACAGTTCAAAACCATCAATTCTTCAGCACTCAGCTTTCTTTATAGTCCAGCTCTCACATCCATACATGACTACTGGAAAAACCATATCTTTGATTAGATGGAACTTTTTTGGCAAAGTGGTATCTCTGCTTTTTAATATGTTCTGAAGGTTTGTTATAGCTTTTATTCCAAGGAGCAAGCGTCTTAATTTTATGGCTACAGTCACTATCTGCAGTGATTTTGGAGGCCCCCACAAAATAAAGTCTGTCATTGTTTCCACTGTTTCCCCATCTATTTGCCATGAAGTGATGGGACCAGATGCCATGATCTTAGTTTTATGAATGCTAAGTTTTAAGTCAACTTTTTCACTCTCTTCTTTCACTTTCATCAAGAGTTTCTTCAGTTCTTCTTCACTTTCTGCCATAAGGATGGTGTCATCTGCATATCTGAGGTTATTGATATTTCTCCTGGCAATCTGTGAGTAGCATGAGCTATAAACCACCCCATAGAACAACTTACCATTCTTAGTTTCAGTGCAATATTTATGTTCTGTGAATTATTTAAAGAAATATATAGAGATGGAGACAAAAGTGGAGGGTAGAAGGATATGAGTTCAGTGCTTCTTATGAAAACATCAAACTCATAACTAACTGCTGAATAACCATTGTCAAAAAATTCTGGAACCTACAAAATAGATAACCTACATCAAAAGATAAAGAAAAAGCTACAGTGAGACAGTAGAGGGGGAAATCATGACAAAATAAAATTCTATACCTGCTGGGTGGGCAAACTAGAAAATAATTATATCCCAGAAGTTCTCCCACAGGAGTAGATGTTCTAAGCCTCATGTCAGGCTAACCAGCCTGGGTGTCTGGCAATGCGAAGAGGAGCCCTCAGAGAATCTGGTTTTGAAAGTCAGTGAGGTTTGATCACGGAATTCCACAGGTCTTGTGTTCACTAAGACCCAGGATAAAAAGCAGTGACCTCATGAGAGACTGGACAAGACTGTCTGATAGTATTGGGGGAGGGGGGTCACCTGCTAAGACAGGGGGAAGTTGTGGTGCACTGCAAGGTCAAAGATATTGTTGGTAGCAGTTCTGAGGAGTATGCATTGATGTAAGCCCTGCTGGAGATTGTCATTTTCTTACCAAGATTTGGCCCCAACAACAGTCTGTAGGCACCAGTGCTGGGATGCCTCAGGCCAAACAACCAATAGGAAGCAAAATAATCTCATACAGAGTGCTTAAATTCTTCTGAGACCATAACCCTCTGGACATGCCCCTTATCATGGCCTTGTGCTCCAGAGGGACAAGACCCAGCTCCAGCTAGCAGTGGGAAGGCCCTTCCCAGTCAGAAGCCTACACAAGCCTGTTAGACAGACTCATAAATCAGGGGGTAGACAGCCGAAGCAAGAAAAACAATAACCATGCAGCCTGCAGAATGAAAACCACCATCACAGAAAATTAGACAAAATGAAATTATAGAGGAATATGTCCCAGGTGAAAGAACAAAATAAAGTCCCAGAAGAACAGCTAAGTGAAGTAAGACCTCTCATTAAAGAATTCAGAGTAATGATAGTAAAGATGATCTAAGATCTTGGAAAAAGAATGAAGGCACAGATCAATATGATATAAGAAATATCTAACAAAGACCAAGAAGAACTAAAGGATAAGCAAAAAGAGATTAACAATGCAATAACTGAAATGAAAAATACACTAGAGGGAATAAACAGCAGGATAACTGAGACAGAAAAACAGATAAGTGAGCTGAAAGAAAGAATGGTGGAAATCATGACCATGAATAAAGAAAAAAGAATGAAAAGAAATAAAGACAGTCTAACAGACCTCTGGGACAGCATTAAACACACTAACATTTGCATTATAGGGATACCAGAAGGAGAAGAGAGAAGTGATAATAGCTTCAACTTTCCTGGTGGTTCAGATGGTAAAATGTCTGCCTACAATATGGGAGACCTGAATTCGATCCCTGGATTGGGAAGATTCCCTGGAAAAGGAAATGGCAACCCACTCCAGGACCCTTGCCTGGAAAATCCCATGGGTGGAGGAGCCTGGTAGGCTGCAGTCCATGGGGTCACGAAGAATCAGATACGACTGAGCGACTTCATTTTCACTTTCCCTAACATGGAAAGGAAATAGTCATCCAAGTCCAGGAAGCACAGAGACTCCCAGGCAAGATAAACCCAAGGAGGAACACACCAAGACACAAAGTAATCAAACTGACAAATATTAAAGACAAAGAATAATGTTAAAAGCAACAAGGGAAAAACAACATAACATACAAAGGAAGTTCCAAAAGATTTTCAGCTGATTTCTTAGCATAAACTCTGCAGACCAGAAGGGAGTGGCATAATATGTTTAAGGTGATGAAAGCATAAAACCTACAATCAAGAATACTATCTCCAGCAAGGCTCTCATTCAGATTCAACAGAGAAATCAAATGCTTTAGAGACAAGTAAAAGCTAAGAATGCAGCACCACCACATCAGTTTTGCAACAAGTGCTTCTCTATGTGGAAAAGAAAAGGCCACAATTAGAAATAAAAAAATTACAAATGGAAAAGTTAACCCATAAAGGCAAACATATGGTATACATAGGGGATAATTTATACACTAATATGATATTAAATCCAGTAATTGTGAGAAGATGAGAGAACAAATGGAGGATATTGGAAATTCATTTGAAATCAAAAGACCAGCAACTCAAAGCAATCTTGTTTATATATAGACTGCTTTATCAAAACCTCATGGTAACTGCAAACTGAAAATCTATACTAGATATACACACACAAAAGAAAAAGAAATCAAAATACAACACAAAATTTAGTCACAAGAGAAGAGAACAAAAGAGAAGGGAAAGGAAGAACACCTACAAAAAGAAATCCAAAACAAGAAAATGACAGTAAGGGCATGCTGTTGCTGCTGCTGCTGCTGCTAAGTCACTTCAGTCATGTCTGACTCTGTGCCACCCCAGAGACAGCAACCCACCAGGCTCCCCCGTCCCTGGGATTCTCCAGGCAAGAACACTGGAGTAGGTTGCCATTTCCTTCTCCAATGCATGAAAGTGAAAGTGAAGTCGCTCAGCCGTGTCCGACTCTTAACAACCCCATGGACTGCAGCCTACCAGGCTCCTCTGTCCATGGGATTTTCCAAGCAAGAGTACTGGAGTGGGGTGCCATTGCCTTCCCCGAGTAAGGGCATACATTTTGAAAATTACCTTAAATGTATTAAATGCTCCAACCAAAATATATAGACTGGCTGAATGGATACAAAAGCAAACCTGTAGACATGCTGTCTTCAAGAATGCAGACAGACAGTGAGGGCATGGAAAAGGGTATTCCATGCAGATGGAAATCAAAAGAAAACTGGAGTAGCAAAACTCATATCAGACAAAATAGATTTTAAAATAAAGGCTGTTACAGGAGACAAGGAAAGACAATATATAATGATTGAGAGATAAATCCAAGAAGAAGATAAAGCAACTCTAAGTATTTATATACTCAACATAGGAGCATCTCAATATATAAGGCAAGTTCTTACAGCCATAAAGGAGAAATGTACAGTAACACAAGGGTACCGGATGACTTTTACACCTCTCTTTCATCAATGAACAGACCATCCAGACAGTAAATTAATAAGAAAACACAAGCTTTAAATGACTCATTAAAACAGATGGACCTAATTGATGTATCTTCAGGACATTTCATCCAAACGCAGAAGAATATACTTTTTTTTCAAGTGCATGTAGAACATTGTCCAGGACAGGTCACATCTTGGGTCACGAAACAAGCCTCAGAAAATATAAGAAAAGTGAAATCACATCAAGAAACTTTTCTGACCACAACACTATGAGATTAGAAGTCAGCTACAGGAAAAAACTGTAAAGAACACAAACGTGGAGGCTAAACAATATGCTACTGAACAACCAATGGGTCACTGAATAAGTCAAAGAGAAGATTAAAAATTACCTAGAGACAATTACAGTGAAGACATGACAATCCAAACTTATAGGATGAAGCAAAAGCAGTTCTAAATAGCAATACAATCTTACCTTAGGATACGAGAAGAATCTTAACTAAGCAACCTAACATTACACCTATAGCAGTTAGAGAAAGAAGAACAAACAAAATCCAAAGTCGGTAGAAGGAAAGAAGTCATAAAAATCAGAGCAGAAATAAGTGAAATAGAGATGAAGAAAACAATAGCAGAGGTCAATGAAACTAAAACCTGGTTCTTTGAAAAGATAAACAAAATTGATAAACCTTACCCAGATCCATCAATAAAAACAGGATAGGGGTCAGTCAAATTAATAAAATTGGAAATTACAAAGAAGTTACGATGGACATCACAGAAATACAAAGCATCATGAGAGATTACTGCAAGCAACTATATGTCAATATAATGGACAGCCTAAAAGAAATTGGACAAATTCTTAGAAAAGTCCAGTCTCTGAAGACTGAACCAGGAAAAAAAAGAAAATATGAGCAATCCCAAGTACTAAAATTGAAACTATGATTTAAAAACTTCCAAAAAGCAAAAGTCCAGGGCCAGATGACTTGAGAGGTGAATTCTAGAGTTAACACCTATTTTTCCAAAACTCTTCTAAAAAATTGCAAAGGAAGGAAAACTCCCAAAATCATTCTATGAAGCCACCATCACCCTGATACCAATATCAGACAAAGATATCATGTAAAAAAGAAATTACAGGCCAACATCAATGATGAACATAGACTCAAAAATCCTCGGCAAAATACTAGCAAACTGAATCCAACAATATATTAAAGGGATCATACATCATGATCAAGTGGAACTTATCCCAGGGGTGCAAGGCTTTTTCAATATATGCAAAATCAGTGTTATACTCCACATGAACAAATTGAAAAATAAAAACCATGATCATCTTAATAGATGTAGAAAAAGTTTCTAACAAAATTCAACATCCATTTATGATAAAACTCTCCAGAATGTGGGCACAGAGAAAACATACCTCAACATGATAAAGACCACATATGACAATTAGAAAGGATCAGTAATTTTGTGAAGAAAAATGGACATCACAGTTAATTTTTTTCAAAAATATTCTTATTTATATTGCCTTTTATTCATGTTATTCAAAGATAGTGATTGTAGTATTTTACACTTTTTATTTTAATGACTTTTTCTGCCTCAATTAGAATCATACTTTGAAATCAGTAAATTCCTAAAATTATTATTTCTCTCCTTGGAAAATTTAACAGATGCTAGAACATCATACCTAGAAAAGCATGATGAATAGAAAAATATAATCAAGAAAAACTGAGAATTATGGTCATGGTAATTATTTTGTGTACAGGCAAAAATATTAAATTTACATAAGTATGCTGCTTGGACAATAGAATCTTAAACTTCTTAACTTTTCTTGATGATTTGGAGTAGTTAAATAAGGAATTGTTATTAATAACGTAAGACAGTCCAGCCTAGATTTTTTATTGGAAAAAAGGAAAAATGAACATGCCTTATTGTTATGGATGCATCTTACTAAAGGATATACTTTTTATAAGTTACATGAGTAAACATTTTTCCTCACAGTAATATCTCTTAATATATTTTGTTTTGTAAAAAAGAAGACATTTAATTTTTAGTATAAAAACCAGAAAGAAGTAAAGCCTGCCAGGAAGCACTAAAGATATTTCGTTTTACATCCCTATAGTCCTGATTTTTCCGTTATGGATGAGTGACTTAGTTTTATAGTCTCTTTAAGAACATATATTTTCAGAAAACCAAATCATCTTTCTTCCATTGTGACCTTCTAAAAACAACTAGTATAGAAGGGAATGACTTTAGCAAAATCTCTTTGTCTTGAGGTACAAATATTATATCTTTTTACATTTAGAAGGTAGGAACTTTAAATGTGAATTTTTCTGTGTAGACTGAAGTCATTATATGGTGAGAATGTTAGGAATACAATTTTGTTTATAGCAGACATCTGATTACCTATAAGTGAACTTATGTTTATAGTAGACATTCACTTATCTAGAATCTAAGTATCCAGAAGTCTGAAATACTCAGATTTCTCCCCCTGCCCCTAAATTGCTTTATGAGAGAATTGGAGCTAATCCACGGTCGAGCAAGGTATACAACAGTAAACTGAGGATGGGGAATTCGAGGTCCATTTCACCTAGGGAAGGTAGCTGGTCTGATATTTTGGATATATGGAGAGAAGATCTGAAAGTGATGAGACTAACCCGTCTAGGAGACCAAGTTGCAGTGGTCTGTGCTGCTGTTGTACCCACTGCGAGCATGTGGTGTCATCCAGGTGTTTTCTGTCAGTGTAAGTGAGGGTGCAGGTAACATAGATCAAGTGGAGGCAACCGCCGCAAGTGTTGGGAACTCAGTGATGTAGAGCTGAGGGTGAGGGAGGGGATCTGGTTATTGTGAGGACCAGCCCATGGTCGTTCGAGTGAGGACTGCAGACTCCTTGAAAGCAAGGGGGCAGCTTCCAGTTGTTTCTGTGGTTTCCCTAACATACTCTTCAATGCCTCGTAGGTACTATTTCTGGTAAATGAGAAAAAAAGGTAGAAACCTAAGTACACGGTGTACATGTGATGTAATTAAAGTTATTCAGAAACTGGGTGTGAAGGAAGGACTCGGAATATAAGGTGCGAAGAAAATGGTCTCTGGTGGATGGGAAAATGAAAGCAACAAGACACAAGGGGACCATTAATTCATTCAACTGCTGTGAATTTACTGAACACTCACTCTGTGGTCTGTGTTGTACTAGTGTTCACAGAGAGGTGAACAATACAGACAAGGTTTTCCCTCATTGATTCTAAATTTCTGGCTTGGGAAGGATTGTCCCATTGCTAAGAGGGAGAGCTACATTCTGTTTTAAACCTGTTAATATTCCAACTGGAGTTTTGTCCTCACCATTTTGGCCAGACCATCCTTATTAAGGTCACTGGTGATTTCTAACTGGTCAGTGGTTAATTCTAATCTTTCATCTTACCCTCCTATTAGAAGTGTTGGACAGAGTTGGTGATTCTTTTGTTGACTGACTTTGCTGACTTTTAAAACTTTAAGGGAGTGACTACCAATCTCTGCTTGCATAGGTTAAATTTTTAAAAGAAGGACATATTTATTTTTAATATAGTCTGAGTATGTTGTTGATCAGAAATTATTTCAGATAGTTCATGTGTTCTTGAAATAGTCTCTGATGGTATCGCTGAAATTTACACTCATAGGACTCACTGATATGAGTAAGGCATGTTATTAACACTTCCAGATGTACAAGCTGGATTTAGAAAAGGCAGAGGAACCAGAGATCAAATTGCCAACATCCATTGGATCATAGAAACAGCAGGGAGTTCAAGAAGAAAACATCTCTGTCTGCTTCACTGACTATACTAAAGCCTTTGACTGTGTGGATCACAACAAACTGGAAAATTCTTAAAGACATGGAACTAGCAGACCACCTTACCTGTCTTCTGAGAAACCTATATGCAGGTCAAGAAACAACAGTGAGAACTGGACATGGAAAAACAGGCTGGTTCAAAATTGGGAAAGGAGTACATCAAGGCTGTATATTTTCACCCTGCTTATTTAACTTATATGCAGGGTACATCATGAGAAACACTGGGCTGGATGACTCACAAGCTGGAAACAAGATTTCCGGGAGAAATATCAACAACCTCAGATATGCAGATGATACCACTGAAGGCTTAAAGCCAAGAGGAACTAAAGACCCTCTTGATGAGGGTGAAAGAGGATAGTGAAAAAGCTGGCTTAAAACTCAACATTCAAAAAACAAAGATCATAGCATCTGGTCCTATCACTTCATGGCAAATGGATGGGGGAAAAGTGGAAACAGTGACAGATTTTATTTTCTTGGGCTTCAAAGTCAATGCAGACAGCGACTGCAGCCACAAAATTAAAAGACAGTTGCTCCTTGGAAGGAAAGCTATGACATACCTAGACAGTATATTAAGAAGCAGAGACATCACTTTGCCAACAAAGGTCCATCTAGTCAAAGGTATGGTTTTTCCAGTAGTCATATATGGATGTGAGAGATGGACCATAAAGAAGGCTGAGCACTGAAGAACTGATGCTTTTGAATTGATGCTGGAGAAGACCTTTGAGTATCCTTTGGACAGCAGGGAGATCAAACCAGTCAATGGTAAAGGAAATCAACCCTGACTCTTCATTGGAAGGGCTGTTGCTGAAGCTGAAGATCCAATATTTGGGCCACCTGATTCAAAAAGCTGACTCATTAGAAAAGATTTTGATGCTGGGAAAGATGGAGGGCAGGAGGAGAAGGGGGCGACAGAGGATGAGATGGTTAGATGGCATCCCTGACTCAATGGACATGAGTTGAGCGAACTCTAGGAGATAGTGTAGAACAGGGAAGCCCGACATGCTGCAGTACATGGGGTCATAAAGAGTCAGACATGACTTAGTGACTGAACAACAACAAGAGTGTTCAGAAGAGGTGTGAGGAAAGCCAGGAAGATTTAGAGCTGCTGATGGAATCTTTCAGTCTATGTTTCTTTCTCCACATTTAGATTAGTTAGTTTTACTATTAATGATATTAAAATTTCTTAATACTTTCAAACATCCCTTAACTTAGCTTTTGTGATTTATTCTTTTTCTTCTACTTTGCAATTTTTCCTTCAGATTTTGTTTCCTTACTTGCTAATGTATTCAAGTTTTGCAATTTGCATGGCATTGTTTTCTCTAAATAGTCATGCTATAAATCCCTTTGCATGACCAAAATTAGTCCTGAGGTCTAGTCTTGCCCCTGAAAAAAATAAGTTAACGGTGCTTTCCAAAATGTGGCAGAATCGCTTTAGTCCTGTGTGAGTTAAAAGGACCTACATTAATAGTGTAGTTGAAATGTTGGTAATTTTGTATCCCTTAATGGGTTGCATTAAAAAAGCAACAACCAAAAGCACATCTCTTTTTTTCCCCCATTTGATGTTTCCATTGTTAAAAAGACAGAGTAAAAGCCTCTCAGGCTTACAAAGGGCCATTCTTTTCTAGCAGTCTGGAGTGTAGGAGTGAAACTGGGAGTGAGGTTGCATTAACTTACTTCATCAATTAACATTTCTGTGCATGTTTCGCAAGTGCTGGCTTCTTTTGTGAGTTGGGTCTGGGGAACACAGAGCTCTGCATTGAAAGGCCCCAGTCCTGTCCTTTCTGTTGGATTTTTTTCCCCCGAGAACACCACCAGGGAAGTGTGTGAACTAGTTTGGACTCTGTAGACCCTGATCACCGTGGCAGAAGCTTGAAGAATACCAAGGCCAAACTATGAATGTAATTCATATGTGTTACCTCTGTAGAAATATCTGCCTTGTACTTCAGGTTGAAGTACATTATTGATTCCATAGGGTTTGGTTTATTTTATTGGAGAAAAGTTTTACAGTGCAGACATGATAGTGTGTGACATGGGAGCAAATGTGAAGGCAAAGCCCGAAGAAGGATTCCTGGGTGAGATAGGGACGCTGGCAGACTGGGAAAGTGAGATCACATTGTTATGTGGGGAGATTCCTCAAAACAAAACAAATGACAATAGAGCAAAGTAATGGAAGACATGAGCTGTCTTCTAAATTTTGTCCAGGGCAGACTCAGCCTGACTCACACTCAGCCTTTTGACTTCTAAAGCATGTCCTTTGACCCGTGATCACTCATTTAAGACACAAAGCAGCTGGGTCTTGTGGTTGAAAGTTTGGTGACCTGGAATTTCAAACAATAAACAGCTAACCGAGTTTACCGTAAAATAAACAAAATGCATCTTAATTTAGCCTGGAAATATTTAACTGAATAGAGCTCTCTGACTAGGCTTGATAAGGTCTTGGGAAATTGGTGTCAGTCCAGCAGAGAAAAGTACTACAAGGTCGGATCATTCAAGACTGTGGTTTTATATAACACAAGGAGCCCAGCCTGGAGCTCTGGGATGACCTAGATGGGGTGGGATGGGAGGCGGAGGGAGGCTCAAGAGGAACCCACTCCAGTATTCTTGTCTGGAAAATCCCATGAATGGGGGAGACTAGTGGTCTATAGTCCATGGGATCACAAAGAGTTGAACACTACTGAGTTACTAACACTTTCACTTTCTTCATGAGACCATGCAGAAATGATCTACATGCAATGCCAATAATTGCATATATGTGCAAAAGTGCTGTAACAGCAAATGGAAAAAAAACCTTCAGTTCAGTTCAGTTCAGTCGCTCAGCTGTGTCTGAATCTTTGTGACCCCATGAATCGCAGCACGCCAGGCCTCCCTGTCCGTCACCAACTCCCGGAGTTTACCCAAACTCATGTCCATCGCGTTGGTGATGCCATCCAGCCATCTCAACCTCTGTTGTCCCCTTTTTTCCTGTCCCCAATCCCTCCCAGCATCAGGGTCTTTTCCAATGAGTCAACTCTTCGCATGAAGTGGCCAAAAACCTTAATATACAGTATATAATTTTATTCTTTCTGGGGTAAATATGAAGATGCAGGGTTTCTAAAACCCTGCACAATGCCCCATCCTGACATTGTGTCTTATATGTACAACAAAAATTCTTCTGGTTATGACAAAGATCCAACAAAGTATTGATTGTAATTTATGTTTTTTTTCCTATAATGCAAGAAAATAAAAATTCTTTGAAGTATGAGGTGGTTAAGCTTTGCTTATTTGCCTGAAATATTATTGTTTCATTTCTGTATCCTCTCCCCTAGCATCTAATTATTTAACAATTTTTGGCAGTTCTTTTAAGTGCTCTCTCACACACGTTCCTTTTCTTCCATCTCCTCTGCTGTTGCCTGTTTCAGCCAGTTGCTCTTTAATTTGCATTTCTTCTGGGGATTGTCGCAACTGCATCTCCCTGCATCCAAGCCCTCCTCGTGTTTCATACCTTAGTTAAAATATGACATTTTCATTCACTTTATAATAGTTATTCTGGTAGGTGTGAAGTGGTATCTCACTGTGGTTTTAACTTGTGTTTGCTGAGTGAATAGTGAGTTTGAACACTCTTTTTGTGTTTATTGGACATTTGGATATCTTGCTTGTGAAATGCCTTTCAAATAAATCTCTTGCCAATTTTTCAGTTAGATTATCTTATTTAAATTAAGTTATGAAAGCTTTTTGTATATTATGGTAATAAACTCTTTGTGAACTGTATGTTTGGTGAGGGTTTTCTACTGATCTGTGGCTTTCTTTTTTACTCTCTTTATGGTATCTTGATAAGAAAATTTTACTAATTTAAATATTTCCCAATTAATCAATCTTTTCCTTCATAATTATGACATTTTAAGTATTATTTAAGAAATAACTGCTGGCACAAAAGTCATAAAATAAGCTTATATGTTATATCTTAGAAATTTTATTTTTTTTTCACATTTAGATGCACAATCCATCAGGAATAGATTATTAAGAGTTGAAGTAGGAGTTAAATCTCACTCTTTTCCCTGTGGATGTCAGATTGTCACTATACCATTTACTAAATAAAGGCTTTATGTACTGCTCTGTAGTGCCACCTTTGTCATAAACCATGTTTCCATATATGTGGGGGTCTTTTTTATGACTCTTTATTCCAGTCCATTGGTCCGAGAGGGTAATAGGCAGGAAGGCCAGGGGTCTCCAAACGCAGGAAATTCAGACATTTTTATCTCTCTTAAGCGGCAGGAGGAAACAAACTAGTGATATTTTTTTCCTTCTCTATACAAATTTAAAAGGAGGTTTCTGTTAAAATACTGTGTTGCCATAATGACACCTGATTTCACCTGAAGTTAACTATTCTCAAACCTTGAGATAACCAATGCATTTTTCTTATGGAAATGTTTGTCTTAAGCTATGTTAATGTACTACGCATTTACCCCAAACTCTATCTTTGGTTCTACCTAATAACTCAGAACCTACTTGACAAACCAACATGTTATACTCAGATATTGTTCCCCTAATCTATGTAAATGAAACTATTTGTATGGTAATCTGCCCTTCTACAAGATTCAAGTTAATCATTCTATGGCCTGGGATGAAACTTTTGGTGCCAAGATTATCCCAAAATGCATCTTATGGATGAGGGGCCTGGTACGATTCTGAGTTTTAAGACATTCCTTTCTTTCATTGACAGACTGCTAGTGACTATATAACATCCAGCTGAAGACTAGCAGGGGGGTGCTCTTTCTGCCCCCTTCTGAGGCCTATGTCAGAAGCTTTCTCTATCTTCCTTATACTTTAATAAAACTTTATTACATAAAAGCTCTGAGTGATCAAGCCTCGTCTCTGGCCCCGGATTGAATTCTTCTTCTCCAGAGGCCAGGAATCCTGGCGTCTTTTCATTCAGCAACAACCTTTCAGGTCTACTTATCAAAACTTTGTAAAGTCCATGCTGTGCCTGCTGATTTTCTTGGAAAGAAAAAGTATTTTTCTGGATTCATCTCAGGAAAACACAAGGGTAGCAAAATATATTAACAGTTTATATATAATTATATATGCTGTTTATTGAGGCATAATTTATATATAGTAAAATTCACTTTTAGCTGTATAGTCCTATGACTTTTGACAAATGCATACGGGTATACATACATTAGAAAAATCAAGGGATAGAAGATTTCCAACACCCCTGAAATTAACTCAGGCCCCTTGTAGCCAGTAATTTTCCCTACTCTGAGCTTTTGGCAAGCTCTGATTTATTTTCTGTTCATACAGCATTCATTCTGTTAGTTTCTTTTGCAGAGCAAATATATTTAATTTGGATGAAGTCCACTTTATCAATTTTTCTTTATAGATCATGCTTTTGGCCTTGTGTCTAAGCAATCTCTGATATCACAAAATTTTTCTGCTTTTGTTTTACATTTCAGTCTATGATCTGTTTTGAATTTTTTGTAAAGATGTGAAATGTGAGTCAAAGATATTTTTTTTTTCACATGTGGATATTCAATTGTTAAAGTACCAGTTATTGAAAGACTTTCTTTCGTCCAATGAAATGGCTTTGCACATGTATCAAAACTCAGTTGACTATATATGTAGGTTTTTCCTACATCTATTTGCCTTTTTATGTTTATTTTAAATTCAGTTTGTAAATTTGTATTAAAATATCCTTCCAGGATTTGATTGGAATTGCATGAAATGTATGGTCAGTTTAAAGATAACTGACATCTTCACAATATGGAATTTAAACTATGAATATAGTATATCCTTCATTTTCATGTAGATCTTTAAAATTTTATCAGCGTTTTGTAGTTTTCAGCACATAGATCTTACATATATATTTTTTTAGGTTGATACCTAAATAATTCATACTTTTGATGCTATTATATACTTTTTTAAAAGTTTACTTTCTAATTGTTCTTTCATAGCATATAGAAATACAGTTGAATTTTTGTATACTTGTCTTATACCATGTAAACTTTCTAGACTCACATCACTTTTAGCATTTTTGTAGATTTAGGGGATTTTATCTGTAAATAATTGCTTTAGTTTGAAAAGTTGTGTCCCCTAAAAATCCACGTATTGTAATCATAACTCCCAAGAGTTAGTTGCTTAGTTGTGTCTGACTCTTTTTTGACTCCATGGACTGTAGCTCGCCAGGCTCCTCTGTCCATGGGATTCTCCAGGCAAGAATATGGAGTGGGTAGCCATTCCTTTCATGCATTGGAGAAGGAAATGGCAGCCCACTCCAGTGTTCTTGCCTGGAGAATCCCAAGGATGGCGGAGCCTCGTGGGCTGCCGTCTATGGGGTCGCACAGAGTCAGACACGACTGAAGCCACTTAGCAGCAGTAGCCATTCCTTTCTCTAGGGGATCCCAGCCCAAGGATTGAACCTGGGTCTCCTGCATTTGCAGGCAGATTCTTTGCTGTCTGAGCCACCAGGAAGCCCCATAACTCCCAAAGGAGATGATAATAGGAACTGGGGCTTTAGGGAAGTGATTAAATTATGAGGGTAGAATTGCCTTGAGTGGGATTAGTGCTCTTATAAAAGAGACTCTAGAGAGCTCTCCAGCTCCTTTCACCCTGGAAGGATACGGAAAGTCTTTACCTGAAAGAGAGCCCTCACTTACCCATGCCAGCACCCTCATCTTGAATTCCAGCCCCCAGAACTATGGGGAAAAATGTTATAATTTTTTATGAACCACTGGATGGGTTCATAAGCCACCCAGTCTCTGGTATTTGGTCTAAAATCCACAGAGCAAATGAACTAAAATAATAATAATGTGGCCTATAAATAAAGATGGTTTTATTTTTTCCTTTCCAATTTACTGGATTTTAATTTCTTTTTCTTTCTTTTTTTAAAATTTTATTTTATTTTTAAACTTTACAATATTGTATTGGTTTTGCCAAATATCGAAATGAATCTGCCACAGGTATACATGTGTTCTCCATCCTGAACCCTCCTCCCTCCTCCCTCCCCATACCATCCCTCTGGGTCGTCCCAGTGTACCAGCCCCAAGCATCCAGTATCGTGCATAGAACCTGGACTGGTGACTTGTTCCATATATGATATTATACGTATTTCAACGCCATTCTCCCAAATCATCCCACCTTCTCCCTCTCCCACAGAGTCCAGAAGACTGTTCTATATACATCAGTGTCTCTTTTGCTGTCTCGTATACAGGGTTATTGTTACCCTCTTTCTAAATTCCATATATATGCGTTAGTATACTGTATTGGTGTTTTTCTTTCTGGCTTACTTCACTCTTTATAATAGGCTCCAGTTTCATCCACCTCATTAGAACTGATTCAAATGTATTCTTTTTTTTTTTTTTTCTAATTTTATTTTATTTTTAAACTTTACATAATTGTATTAGTTTTGCCAAATATCAAAACGAATCCGCCACAGGTATACATGTGTTCCCCATCCCGAACCCTCCTCCCTCCTCCCTCCCCATACCATCCCTCTGGGCCATCCCAGTGCACCAGCCCAAAGCATCCAGCATCGTGCATCGAACCTGGACTGGCAAGTCGTTTCCTACATGTATTCTTTTTAATGGCTGAGTAATACTCCATTGTGTATATGTACCACAGCTTTCTTACCCATTCATCTGCTGATGGACATCTAGGTTGCTTCCATGTCCTGGCTATTATAAATAGTGCTGCAGTGAACATTGGGTTACACGTGCCTCTTTCAATTCTGGTTTCCTCAGTGTGTATGTCCAGCAGTGGGATTGCTGGATCATAAGGCAATTCTATTTCAAGTTTTTTAAGGAATCTCCACACTGTTCTCCATAATGGCTGTACTAGTTTGCATTCCCACCAACAGTGTAAGAGGGTTCCCTTTTCTCCACATCCTCTCCAGCATTTATTGCTTGTAGACTTTTGGATCACAGCCATTCTGACTGGTGTGAAATGGTACCTCATAGTGGTTTTGATTTGCATTTCTCTGATAATGAGTGATGTTGAGCATCTTTTCATGTGTTTGTTAGCCATCTGTATGTCTTCTTTGGAGAAATGTCTATTTAGTTCTTTGGCCCATTTTTTGATTGGGTCATTTATTTTTCTGGAGTTGAGCTGTAGGAGTTGCTTGTATATTTTTGAGATTAGTTCTTTGTCCGTTGCTTCATTTGCTATTATTTTCTCCCATTCTGAAGGCTGTCTTTTCACCTTGCTTATAGTTTCCTTTGTTGTGCAGAAGCTTTTAAGATTAATTAGGTCCCGTTTGTTTATTTTTGCTTTTATTTCCAATATTCTGGGAGGTGGGTCATAGAGGATCCTGCTGTGATGTATGTTGGAGAGTGTTTTGCCTATGTTCTCCTCTAGGAGTTTTATAGTTTCTGGTCTTATGTTTAGATCTGTAATCCATTTTGAGTTTATTTATTTCTTTTTCTTTTCTTATTTGCATTGGTTAGTGCATCCAGTATGATGTTAAATATCACTGTTGAGAACAACTACTCTTGTCTTGTTCTTGATCTTAGGAGGAAATAATCGTCTTTAACCACTGATTGTGATGTTGCAGTAGCTATTTTTGTAGATGTTTCTTATCATATTAGGAAACTTTCATTCTGTACTTAGTTTACTGAGAGTTTTTTTTTTTTTTAAATCAGGAAAATCTGTTGGATTTTGTTAAATGTTTTTTTTTTTTTCCTTGCAACAATTGAGATGACCATACAATTTTTCTTCTTAGTCTATTGATATGGTGAATTATATTGTCTGATTGGATTTTCTTTTTTGAATGTTAAATTAGTCTTGCAGTGCCTAGATAAACCTTACTGATCATGAGGTTTGTATATTTTAAAAATATTACTGGATTTGCTTTGCTTCCATTTTATTGAGACTCTTTTTATGTATGTTCATGGAGAGATAGCTTTCTCTAATTTTATTTACATATATATATATATATTTTTTTTTTCTAGTATTGTTGTCAGGGTAATGCTATCTTCATAAAATGAGTTGAGAAGTGTTCTCTCCTCCTCTGTAATCTGGGAAAAAAAATTTTTTTTTAAGTCATAGGTTTTCTTCCTTAAATGTTTGATAGCATTTACTAATGAAGTTATCTGGACCAAGAATTTTCTTTGCAGGTGTTTATGTATGAATTCAGATTCTTTAGTACATATGGGACAAATCAGTCTAGCGAGTACTTTGGGGGTAAACTTTGGGAAGTTGGTGTCTTTCAAGGAATTTGTCCATTTTATCTAAGTTGTTTGTGGGCATAGAGGTTTTTTTTGGTAATATTCCTTATTATTTAAAAAGTTTATGGGGTCTGTAGTAATGTGTTCTCTTTCATTCATGACATTTGTTACTTATCTTTTCTCTATTTAACCTGGTCATTCTGGTGAGAAATTTATAAATTGTATGGATTTTTTTCAAGAAATCAGTTTTTGGTCTCATTGATACTTTCCCTATAATGCTCTACTTTTTGTTATTTTCTTTGTATGATTGCTCTTAGTTAAATGTTTTCTTTAAATTTTTTTTTATAGAGGAAGCTTGGATAGCAACTGGATGCTGTGTTAGCAACATCTCACAAATTTTGATATGTTGTATTTACATTTTCATTCAATATAAGGTAGTCTCTAGCTTTTTCTGGAGTCCCCTTTCTGACTTACGGGTTATTCAGAACTTTTTTTTTTTAATTTTCATGTATTCGGGGATCTTAAACATATATTTGTTTTTGGTGTCTAATTTAATTTCATTATAGGAGTTAATGTAGAGAAACTGGGTTTGGGTTTTATAGTTGCTGTGGTTATCTTCAGGATGTCAAATTATTCTAATTTGTCCTGTGCTTAGAAGGAAGATCTGGTGCCTAAAGGTTTATTTCAATCTTTGCCTTCAGCCCTTAACTTGTAGCTGTCCTTTCTGCCTGCTCCATGGTCCTGCACTTTCCCAAATGGTAGGCTGGTGTGGCTTACTACTCAAAGTTTCTTAGACTGGGAGAGGGCAGGGCCAGATGCTCCTCTAGTGTTCTGGCCAGCACTTGAGCTCATGTAGATTGCTGTGACTCAGATTCTTAGAGTGGAGTTTTCTCAGTGATCTTCCTCCTCAAGGCAAGCAGCCAATTTTCTTCTTGTATCTGGGGCAAGGGTTGAGCAGGTTTTCTTACCCTAGCTGAGTGGCAGGAGCCCTGTAATGTTGGTCCTGAAGAATCCTGACTCAGGACTATTTCCTGGCCTGTACATCCCCAGGGGTAGAGGTATTTTCTTCTGTCTTTTCAGGAAACAGGGTCTGTTCTGCTGAAGGTGACAGTGATTACTGTACCTCTACCAGAAGTCTGAGCCTTTTGAAAGAAGGGTCTAATACAGGAGCAGGGCTCCCTGTCTTCCAACACTGGTAGCTTGTCCTCTCCCCCAGAGGGAATCTTCCTGCCCTGCCTCCAGTATTTTTTGGGAGTCTCAGTTGAACATCTGCTAAATAAAGCCTGAAAGTGTGTGGGGACTTCCCTGTGTGTGCAGCTCTCTCTGCTTTCCAAGAAGTGCACACGAATGCTTTTTTTTTTTTCCCACCCACTTGAATGGAAACCTCATTTTCCTCCCTTGTTCTGCCACAGGTGGGACCATGTTTTTTTCCCACTCTCCTTGGTGAGGGCTCCTCATCTTGGGATTTCAGGCTGATGGGTTATCCTGCAATGCTAGCTCTCTGATGTGTTCAAGCAAAGTGATTTTTTAGTTTTACATTGTTAGATAACAAGTGACACTCTTTTTTTTTTTTTTTAATGGGTTTTTACACTCTAGGTAGAAAACAAGAAATTATGTGTTGATGCTTAATCAGAATAAATTGTTACTCTTCTTGAGGTAATATGACAAATTAGTCTTTACCAGAGATCTAAATTAGCACTTTGAACATAAATGTTAACATCACAGTGTTTTCTAGAATACTGTACAACAATAATCAAAGTTCACAATGATGTCACTAAAATATCAACTGACCCCAAGTTGCCATTACAATCATCAGAAAATATTAAATTAAATATAGCTTTACGAATGTATTCATTTGAGGAATGTTCTTTGAACAAGAGCCTCGGTATAGCATCTGGGCTTCCCAGGTGGCACAGTAGTAAAGAACCCACCTGCCAATGCAGGAGGTGCAAGAGACACAGGTTCGATCCCTGAGTCAGGAAGACCCCCCTGGAGAAGGAAATGGCAAGTCACTCCAGTATTCTTGCCTGGAAAATTCCATGGACAGAGAAGCCTGGTGGGCTATAATCCTTGGGATCACAAAGAGTTAGACATGACTAAGTGACTGAATACACACAGATACAGTATCCATGACCATAGTCTATTAATTTTGTCACTAACCAAATTTAAAAATATAAAATTTTATTTTGTTTTCAGGAATTTTAGGCAATAAATACTTAAAACGTTCAGGCAACTGGAGCTGCTGCCTAGTTTTGTGTAATGTCTGTACACTCTTTTATATGCAGTTGATCCACCTTCACTTCACACTACATGTTAATTATACTATTGCACACCTCAAGAATAGGAGAAGTCTACCAGTACACATGAAACAAAAATTTTGAATTTTTATCTATCTTAAAGGTAAAACTCTCTTTGAAAGGATGTCAAGTTTAGCAGGCTAGATAAGATACTAATGGATAATATTACAAATTGTCCAGTTTAATTTTATTTTACTCTTATTAACATTTACATGTCTTGTCTTTATAGAAATTACAAGAAACCTGAATTACATCTTGTGAAGCAGAGACAATGTTTAATTTTACAGTGCACACAGTATCCAGAAAATCACAGAATGAAACAACACATTGTTGGAACTCATCAAACATAAATAACTATACTTCGTTTGGCAAATGGTGATAGTTGAACATACATGTAGGATTAAGAGTAGTGTAGTACATCTGTACCTTAAGAATTCTCATAGCTATCAAATACTATAGAGGAAAATTCTTGACATTTATTTATCTTGAGAGATCATATTCAACATCTGTTTTTTCCATGTGTGTATGCAGAACATGCTTTAAATGATTACATCAGTTGCCTTTTAAAAAATGTGAGATGATTAATCTTTTTCTTGTGAAATGAGTCCTAGAATGAATTTCAAGTCTGATTCAGGGGAAAAAACCTTGACCACTGTGGTTTAATTTTGAATTCTGCAGGGTGGAATATGCTTGTAATACTGTCAGCTTTGACTCCTTGATCTTGTCAGGCTAGGGAGACATTCAGCTACTTAGGGAAATCCGAGAGAAAAGGCAGTGAGTTGGGACACAAGACTGACTTTTCTCCTTTCTTCTGCCTTTCTCCTTTCTTGACTTTTGCTTCTGGGACTACTTTGAGAGCAGGACTCATTTGGCTGTCAAACTGGAATATGAAGCTAGGGATGATAATTTGACCTAGGATATAGATAAATACATGGTTTTTAATTTAATAAATAACTTTTAATTTTAACTTTATATGAAGTTAAATGATTCCGATTGGCTAGTACTGACAGGGTCCATATAGTGTTGCTCATGAAGCAGTTAATCTGTAAAACCTTGACATCACTGCTCCCAGGGGAGCAGAAAGGGTTGTAGTAGTAGGCAATGAACGGAATCCAGGTTTACTGTACTGTAAGTAACTGATTTCTCACACCACAATAATAATATTTTATAATTCTATCACTGAAACTCAATAAAGGTGCTGATTGTGTAAGGGGTCACAGATGCTGAGGTAAAGAGGACAGTAATAAAGAGAGAGTGGCAGAGGAAACAAGGACTATTCACAAAATTACAATGAAAAGCAGAGTCTAGCATGGAGTAGCTTACACTTAAGGAAATTATTACTTGGTGAAGATCTGGTATTTAAAGTGAAGGTTGAGAATTTGTGATGCACATCAAGGACTGTGCAGGGAATAATCAAGGCAGTGAAAGCAAAGGCCTGATCAGTGCAGGCCATGGGGAGAGGACAAAGCAGCCTGGAGGCACAGTTCCGTTTGGCCTGGGAGAGAAATCTAGCTGGACTAGAACAGAAATCTCACCCTTCACACTGCTGCCCCAGAAAGGGAGTTTGGTGTGGACAAGAGCCTCCTGTATACTCTTTCAATTAGAATCAACTATTCAATAATTTAGGTATTCAGTTCACATTGTATAAAGTGGGTCTAACTGCACTCAAGTTCTCTCTCTCTCTCTCTCTTTTTTTTGCCATTTTCTTAAAGTCTTGGACTCTGTGAGCCTGATTGACTAATGTAGTTAAAACCACATAGTTATTTATTAATTTTTAATTGGAGGATAATTGCTTTCAATACCACGTTGGTTTCTGCTATACATAAACATGAATCAGCCAGGGTATACATATTTCCTCTTCCTTTTGAACCTCCCTCCCACCCCAAAAGTACATATATAGATTGATGTTAAATGGCATCTCTTTGAGGATACTGTTTTAAAACACTTCTGTTTGAGTGTTCTATACTTTACACTGAATACATAGCCCACTGTCTCAAAGTATTGAGGCATCCCCCCCAAGTATTTTGGGATGATCAAATGAGATAATCAAAATCCTTCATTTCAAAGCTAGACTGTTTAGTATACTGCCTCATTTATAGAAGAAACAGAACTGCTCAAGTTCATACAGCTCCTAGGAGGCTGAGGTGGATTAAAGCCCAGGTTTCTTCACTTCCTATCTCACTGTGTTTGCTATAACATTCTATAAATACAGCAATAACATTCTAAAACTCTTTACAAAAACTTGTTAAAAGTAAAGTAAATTGAGTTCTTATTCCTCTGGAATACACATTAACAAATGTGTTTAAGCTACAGTTATTCAGGAATATTTGTTAACTAATGTGTTTACACCTCCAAAAAAAATCTTCCTAGGAATGAAGATTTGTTCTTCAAATGTATGCTTTGTTCCTTGGCTGGATACTCTAGCTTCTGAGAATTGTATTAGTCAGGGGTAGTTTCAGCTGTGTGTGTCATAGATTACAAAATAGCATAGGCTTGAATACAAGAAAATCAAATCCAGAGGCAGTTGGCTGTCTGTAGCTGCTGTCCTGTCACAACTCCACCACATTCTGAGTTCTGAAACCCAGACTCGTTTCAGCCCGTGGGACAGCTGTCCCTGTTGTGATTCTCATCCTCATGGTTCAAGAGGGCTGCTAGAGCTCTTGCCATCAAAACAGCACAATGACAGATAGATATTTATGTAACCGTCCATTTTCTACCTCAAAGTAACACATACTTTTTATTTTATTGTTTTCATACTTTTATCATTTCTGAAAATAGGAAAGAAACTGTTCCCAGGCAAGTGGTCTTATTGCCATCCTAAATTTTGCTTCTGCCTTCCTATTCGGATAGGGAGAGTTCTTACATGGGAACACTTTGATCCTTCTGAGGCTTGTTTGTAATGCTTTGTTAGGCAGAACCAGGACAGCCCTTGGTCTAGGGCCAACTTCCCTCCATTTCTGAGGAGACAATGCTGTGAGTTACGAAGTTTTCCACTCTGCCTGGGGACAGCGCAGACTACTTCAGACCCATCTGAGTCTCAGGGCTTGTTCTCTCTGCTGCTTTTGGAGGGCAGTTTACCCACTCTGGGTAGTTTCCACTCACATGCACACACACACACATGCACTCATGCTGACCAGCACTCATCTCAGCCCCTGAGGACTTTGTGTGGCTGTCTCCTCTCCTATGGTCTGGCTTTGAATGCTAGTTCCCTGGGCCTTGCAGATGTCTGCTCTGCCTTCTCAGTCTTGGCACCTGCTGGACTCTGCCTGGGTCCCGCTCCCTGCTCTGTGGCCTGGAAACGCTCTCCAGATAGCAAGATGGGTCATATGTGAGCACCGCCTCCCTCTTCTCTCGGGGATCACTGTCCTGTGCAGTCTAAAGTCCAATGTCTGAAACTGGATTTTGTGCATTTTGTCCAGGTTCTTAGCAGTTTCAAATGGGAGGCTAACTTCCATCCCTTCTTGGTCAGAAGCAGAGGTACTCCTAGTGTCTTCTTCACTGTTTTCCCATTCAGTTCTTCTCTTCCCTGGTTGCCACACAGGCTGCGGCTCATCCCAGGCTGAATTGAGGGGGAGGCAAGTGGGGTGAAGGGCTGAGGGTCTTCCCCGGATCACAGCTATACTCCTGCCAGGGCTCCTTCTGACTCCCCATCTTGTCTCGTGGGTGCTTTAGCTGCGATGTCTCTAGCCAGAAGCTCCCTTACATGGCGAGCCTGCCTTTTTCTTTTGGCGGCTTCCAACTTTCCTTAGCATCTGGCTTGTGGTGTTCTGCCCTCACGGACTCCTCTAGGGATCAGTTTACCCTTCCAACTGGCCTTTTTGGGTAGTGCCCATTTCCAGGAGAACCAATATGCTCCAGCCAGTCCTCATTAGTCTTTTCAGGAGGATGTGGCACGCCAGACTGTGCCTGAAACTCTTGAGGTCACAAGTTAAGTTTTCTGAGTGATTCTGAGTCTCTTCCTCACTTGGTTTACAGAAAGGGATAAATAAGAGGAAGAAGGGAAAAACCATAACACACTAACAACTTTCTTTAAGAAAGTTAGTACTTCCAAACTCTTCATCAGCGTTTACGCGTCTCCTTGGTGTGAGTGTTTATCTACATTTGGGGGATGTCATTAGCTGCAATATGTCTGGCTCATTTTTCTAGAAGGTATGGACCTTTAACATCCTTTATTTTCAGTTTTGGGTTTTCCACAGAAGTTTGGGAAAGAAAGAGTTCAAATTTAGCCTCTTATTATATGTATGATGTATTCTATTAACTCAATAATAAAATAACATTGTTTCTGCTTTTTAAAAAAATGTCTTTTGACTTTCTTTCCATGTTTTCCCAAGTATAATAATATGTCCTGGGAAGAAAAATTATAGACATTGTGAATTCAGTTTAGTCAATTTCTTAGTAGGTAATTTCCAGAACTTCAGAAAACAGAGTGTCCTCCCCACAGCTATTTCTTCCTCTGGCACAGTCACGCACAATGCTCACACATGCACACATTTACACTATGGCCCTGAAATTGAAGTGTTTGCCAGAAAAAATTCAAATGGAGCTTGTCTAGGGACTCCTCAACTGTTCTCTTGTGGGTGTCTGTTGGCCTCACATGGTCAAATTACCTTTTCCTTCTTATAAAATTCTTTCAAAAGCCAATTCCATGGTGAATTTGTTCCTTGTCCTCTACTCTATCCTCTTTGTGGCATCCTGAATACAACCTGCTTGCACCACCTCTTTGCTTTTCTATATGTTATTTTCACTGGGAAACCCATTTCATTCTTTAGCAAATTCCTGCTCATCTTCTGAGATGTGGTTTGGGCTTCTGGGACACCATCTCTAACCACCGTCCACACTGAATTGGGTTTCCGTTTGATGTTCTCCTAGGTACTGCGTCTATATGGCACTTAGCAGGCTGCCTTGTTGCCATTATCTGTGTATTTCCCATCCTGTGAGCTCCTTGAGCACAAGACTGTATCTTCCTTAGTCTGTGTCCCCGGTGCTTGGCTGGTCATCTAATCAGTCATGAAAGCTAACATTTCTTAAGTACTCGCTTTATCTCAAACATCTTCTGAACATTCTACCTACTACTACTACTACTAAGTCGCTTCAGTCATGTCCGACTCTGTGCAACCCCAGAGACGGCAGCCCAACAGGCTCCCCCGTGCCTGGAATTCTCCAGGCAAGAACACTGGAGTGGGTTGCCATTTCCTTCTCCAACATTCTACCTAATAACTCTATAAAGTAAATGCATGACTGCCAAGTTACTTT
The DNA here is from genome assembly GCF_027580195.1 of Bos mutus. Lineage (NCBI taxonomy): Eukaryota > Metazoa > Chordata > Mammalia > Artiodactyla > Bovidae > Bos > Bos mutus. The sequence continues at coordinate 13,600,325 of NC_091625.1, forward strand.
AGTTGTGTTCAACTCTCTGTGACGCTATGGACTGCAGCCTGCCATGCTCCTCTGTCCATGGGATCCTCTAGGCAAAAATACTGGAGTGGGTTGCCATGCCTTTCTCCAGGGAATCTTCTGGGCCCAGGGATCAAACCTACGTCTCATTGGCAGGTGAGTTCTTTACCACTAGTACCACCTGGGAAGCCCTCTATAAATTAAGTGCTATTATTCTATTTTATAGATGGGGTTACCAGGCACAGAGAAGTTAGGTAAGTGGTGGAGCCCAGTTAAACTTAAGGAGTCTGACTCTAAAGACAACACTTAATTCATTTACTGCCCCTGTAAGGAAAATAATTAACAAATGTTGGTACTTAATAATTTAATATGGAATGACTGAACAGCTCCTTAACTCTTCAAGTCTTATTTGCTTAACAGAGTAGAGTTTTTTAGACCTGTATATAATGTTTAGTGATGCTTTAACACAAAGCAGGGTTGTCTGGAAACCTCAAAATGGTTCCCTGTGTCCTGAAGCATGTTTGATATAAGCCCCTCCCTTGAGCTCCTGAGCTGGATTTGTCTCAGGTCCAGCTTCACCTGCTCTCTCTAGATTAGAGGCTTTCTGCTAGATTTTTCCAAACAGCCAAGTGGTAGCCACTGCAGTCCTGAATAATCAACATTTTGAGGTCTCATCAATAACTACTCAGGGCTGAATTTACTGTTCTGTCAAAATCAGCACCCTTACTAATGGAGGATGTGTTCAACTCCAGTAACCATAACCAGTTCTGGCTAGGCTTGAAGGCAGAAAAGTATTATCACTATCAACAAAATTATTATCATATCCTGGTGCTTTGTTAAAATGCCATTCCAGGGTGAGAAATGAGAACTATTTTTCTGATGTCATACATTGAAAACTGGTCAAGGGTCATCAACATTCTTTTGAAAATGTTTTTTTAAATCATAGAACAAATATGATTAGGCCAGTGTGGTAGGCACAATTATGGCTTTACAGAAACGTTCACATTGTAATTCCTAAAAATGTGAATGTATTACCTAATTTGGCAAAGGGACTTTGCAGATGTGATTAAATTAAAGGATTTGCAGGAAAGAGATTATCTTCAATTGTCTGAGTGAGTACAATCCTTTCCTTGGTATAGGCAGAAACTGTAAAAGGCAAGGAAATGGATTTTCTCTTAGAGCCTCCAAGAAGGAATATAGCCTTGGAGACACCCTGATTTTAGCCCAGTGAAACCTACATTGGATTGTCAGTTCAGTTCAGTTAGATAACACATTTGTGTTGTTTTAAGTTTGTGGCAATTTGTTACAGCAGCCATAGAAAACTAAGACAGCCAGTGTTTCTCCAACTGTGTTGCTCTGGATTAGCTGGTTCATAATCAAGTTGTCTTTCAGAGAATGGAAAACTATCAGAGATAGAGGAACAGACAGCATTACACAGTGATAAAGAGGTTGATTCTCCAAGAAGACATTACAATCCTTAAAGTGGATGCATCTAATATCAGAGCATCAAACTATGTAAAGCAAGAACTGATAGAACTGTAGAGAAGTAGACAAATCCTCAATTCGTAATCATAAATGGAGACTTCAATGCCCCTCTGTCATAAATAGATCTAGCAGACAGAAAATCAATAGGGACATAATTGAACTCAATACCATCAGTCGATTGGAGACAATTGACATATATAGATTTCTTCATCCAACAATAGAAGAATACACATTCTTCACAAGCTCACATGGAACACTTACTAAGACAGATCACATTCTGGGCCATAAAACCTACTTTAACAAATTTAAAAGAGTAGAAATCATACAAAGTATGTTCTCAGACCATGATGAAACTCAACTAAAAATAAACAACAGAAGGAAAAAATAGTTGAAGATTAAACAACGCACTTCTAAATAACACATGTCAAAGGAAAAGAAATGAGAAAATAAAAATATTGAACTAAATGAAAATGAAATTACAACTTATCAAAATTTGCGTGATGTAGTGAAAACAGTGCTAAATGGAATTTTATAGCACTAATAATTAAGGTGTTAAAAGGGCAGATCCTGAGGTCTTGCCACAGAGCCACTGAGTCGGCGTGTAGGGTGGGGCTTGGGGAACTGCAGTTTAAATAACAGAAATAGGTGATTTTAATGCACCCTAAAATTTGAGGGTTCCTTGATTATTTTTTTTCAAAAAATGATTTATTTATTACTTTATGGCTTTGCTGGGTCTTTGTTGCTGTGTGCGGGGTTTCTCTAGTTGCAGAGAGCAGGGTCTACTCTTCATCGTAGTTCATGGGCTTCTCATTGAGGTGGCTTCTCTTGTTGCAGAACACAGACTCTAGGTGCATGGGCTTCAGTGGAGGTGGCGTGTGGGCTCAGTAGTTGTGGCACATGGGCTTAGTAGGACCAAGGATCGTCCCCTACATTGGCAGGTGGATTCTTAACTACTGGGCTATCACGGAAGCTCTCTTGATTAATTCTTCTTTTTTCCAATTTGTTAATCATGAAAGTGAAGGCAAATTCATTAATAGTAAACTTTTGGGAAGAGTCCAAGTCATTGAGTATAAATGGAGATACTTCTCCACCTCCCCCTGCTCATAACACCTACCCCCATAACATACTACACACGTTTCCTGCCAACTAAAAACTCTTTAAGATATCTTAAGCCAGATTCTGTAACTTCTCAGCCATTTTTAGATATTATTAGAACAGTCTCATCTTGGTAAAAACTTTAATCAACTCTCTGCTTAAAAGATCTTTTCCTAAACCCAGTGCAGGCTAGGATGGGACTAGGGAGGTGGAGAGCTGGAGGAGGTACAGAAGAAAAGGCAAATGATTTGATTTGATTTGATTCTGATTTGAGGAGTTTGGGTGCTCTCCTGGGTTTGATGCTGTTGAATTTATTGTCCAGGTGTTTGGCTTGGATGGGGTTCCAATGTGCACCTTCCAGCAGCATCCCCAGGCACTGGTGACTCCTAGTGAGGTTTGTTCATGTCTTCTGGATTATCCTGGCTGATGGAGCCCTGTGTTTCTTCCTGTCCCTAAGGGATCCATCTTCCGAGACCAGTATTTGGACTTGTTGACCAGTGGGGATCCCTTGAATTTATCTCTTTGAAAGAGAAATCCCCATTCCTCTACTGTTTTGTCTTTTCTTTGTTTTTCAAGACTTTTGGCCAAGCATTCAACTGAAGTTGCTGTCTTCTTTTTTTTCATTTTGGACAAAGGATATGCTTGCCTTCCCTTAGTCACAGGGCAGAAATAATGATCTCCAAAGATACAGGCCTCCTCTCTCCTCAGTCCCACTGCCCAGCTGACCTCCATCAGCCTCAGTTGTCTTCTTATATTTCATGTGCATGTGTGGGAAGTAGGGGTTCATTGTAAAGTCATCTTTCTGAATTAGCGTCCAAAGGCAATGGCACCCCACTCCAGTACTCTTGCCTGGAAAATCCCATGGACGGAGGAGCCTGGTAGGCTGCAGTCCATGGGGTCGCTAAGAGTCAGACACAACTGAACGACTTGACTTTTACTTTTCACTTTCATGCATTGGAGAAGGAAATGGCAACACACTCCAGTGTTCTTGCCTTGAGAATCCCAGGGACGGGGGAGCCTGGTGGGCTGCCATCTGTGGGGTCGCACAGAGTCTGACATGACTGAAGCAACTTAGCAGCAGCAGCAGCAGTAAGCCCTCTAGGAAGATCATAGGCTTGCAGATCCTAGAAGATGGGGTAGCCAGGCCTTCCTCTTCTTAACTCTGGGCCTAGACCTGGATTCTGGGAAAATAAAAGTTTCACTCAATGTCTTGTTATGTTCTCTATTGGGAGATTGATATACATTTCTGAGTTGAGAAATAGCAATTGTCACCAAACTTCTTCCAAATATTAATATTAACAACATGAATCATTATAAATGAGCTTGCCTTTTCAAAACCAGAGATAGCAAATCATAACTGGAACTTAACCAAGTACACCTTAAGATAACTTCAAAAAGCAATCTTTTTAAAAAGTATGTTTCATTTTGATTAAAAATATTTTATTGGAGTATAGTTAATTTACAATGTTGTATTAGTTTCTGCTGTATAACAGAATGAATCAGTTACACATATGCATATTTCCACTCCATTTTATATTCTTTCCCCATATAGGTCATTACAGAGTACTGAGTAGAGCTCCCTGGGTTGCAGAGTAGGTCCTTATTAGTTATCTAGTTTCTATATAGCAGCATGTATTTGTCAAGCCCAGTCTTCCCATTTTCCATTCACTCTCCCTTCCCTCTCCCATTTTCCCCCTGGTAACCATGTTTGTTTTCTACATTTGTGACTCTATTTCTGTTTTGCTTAATAGCCAGAACATGGAAGCAACCTAGATATCTGTCAACAGAGGAATAGATAAAGAAGATGTGGTGTATATATATGCAATGAAATACTATTCAGCCATAAAGAAAAGAATGAAATAATGCCATTTGTGCAATATAGATGGACATAGAGATTGTCATTGGAGAAGGCAATGGCACCCCACTCCAGTACTCTTGCCTGGAAAATCCCATGGATGGAGGAGCCTGGAAGGCTGCAGTCCATGGGGTCACTGAGGGTCGGACAGGACTGAGCGACTTCACTTTCACTTTTTACTTTCATGCATTGGAGAAGGAAATGGCAACTCACACCAGTGTTTTTGCCTGGAGAATCCCAGGGATGGGGCATCCTGGTGGGCTGCTGTCTATGGGGTCGCACAGAGTCGGACACGACTGAAGTGACTCAGCAGCAGAGATTGTCATATGAAATATGACATTGCGTATATGTAGAATCTAAAAAAAAAAAAATGTACAAATGAACTTGTTTACAAAAGGCTGTCTTAAGTTGAGGGCTTCCCTGTGGCTCAGATGGTAAGGAATCTGCCTGCAGTGCGGGAGACCTGCATTTGATCCCTGGGTCGGAAAAATCCCCTGGAGAAGGAAATGGCTACCCACTCCAGTATTCTTTCCTGGAGGGTTCCAAGGACAGAAGAACCTGGCAGGCTATTGTCCATGCGGTCACAAAAGAGTTGGACGTGACTGAGCGACTAACACTTTCACTTTCATCTTAAATTAAGGCCAGCGTGTCTGTCTTGCCCAATGCTTCCCAAGCTGATCGTTTTGTGTGGGCCTAGCTGTTCTGCTTTTGGAATAGGAGTACTATGTGGCTAAAACTCTTTGTGTTTGGCAAACCAGCCAGCTATTATAGGACTGCAGAGGAGCAGAGCATGGCGGGTGGGCATATTGTAAAGCTTGGGTTAATTCTAAGAAATGTCTTGAGCAGTAAAAGCAGCCATGATTCTGGGCTGTGCGTTGGGCTCTTTCATCCAGTCAAAACTCTTTGCAAGCCAAAGCATTCTTTCTGCTTGTTGTCATTTAATTTTATTCTAACATCACTTTCTATTATGATTTCTCACTTTTAGCTACCGAAACGGGGAAAGAAAAACTTGAGCTCTAAACTTTTTTCATAGCTATTTGAAAACATCAATGAATTAAAAATTTATAGAGTTATATGTCTTGAAGCTTAAATCAAATGGGAATGATTGAGACTGAGGTAAAAATGAAGTAATTTAAACATGTATGGGAACACCACAAAAATATTTTTCAGTGAGCACACAAGCTTCTAAGTTTACAAATGTCACAAATTATTTTAAAATATTTGACATTTAATAAAGTCCAAGCTCATTGTAACCAGGATTTTCCCCCTTTATTTATTTTCAAACCATATGCAATTTTTTAAGGAAAATCTAATTCACATGTTTTGAACTCATTTGGCTATGTCATCAAAACTGTTTTGTAAGAATTACGTGCGTCCAAGTAGTGTACTTTAAAATAAGTTTTTTTTTTTTTATTATGTCTCTTTTTCCCTTGTTAAATGAGACCATATTTTCCCTCTGGTAGATAATTCTAACACAAAGAGATTTGTTTTTTGATAATTCTATAACTATAGATTCCACATTATTTTATTAAATTAAAAATGTAAATTTCTTCTTATTATAAAACTAATCAATTTTGCTTACTGTCTGCATTTACAGAGCATTTCACTAGTGGTAATAATAGGTAGAACTTGGCAATTGTGAATGTGATCATAAGGATTCACAGAATTATTTTGTAAATTATAAACTGAAAGTCTCAAGCTGAATCCTACTTTTGACACATGGAAATAGGATCTAACTAATATTATTAAGAGCATACTATATGTTAGGAGTTGGCTCAAAACTTTACATGTAATTTTAAAACATTCTATTTTTAGATTCTTCTGAGATGGGCATTTCATAAAAAAGCCAGGATTCAGCCTCATCAGGTAATTTTCCAAGACCATGAACAGAGTAAGTGGTAAAATCCAAATTTGGTCTATGGTGGATGGCATCACTGACTCAATGGACGTGAGTCTGAGTGAACTCTGGGAGTTGGTGATGGACAGGGAGGCATGGCGTGCTGCGATCCATGGGATCGCAGAGTCGGACACGACTGAGCGACTGAACTGAACTGAACTGAATGAACTAACATTAATTATTTGTTGCAAAAAATAATTCACAGCTCCTTTAATTATTATAGCTAATAAAAATGTATTATCAATTTTACTAGAGACTAAATCAGTATGACAGCATATTAAAAAGCAGAGGAATTAATTTGCTGACATAGGTCCATCTAGTCAAAGCTATGGTTTTTCCAGTAGTCATGTATGGATGTGAGAGTTGGACTATAAAAAAGCTGAGCACCGAAAAATTGATGCTTTTGAATTGTGGTGTTGGAGAAGACTCTTGAGAGTCCCTTGGACTGCAAGGAGATCAAACCAGTTAGTCCCGAAGGAAATCAGTCCTGAATATTCATTGGAAGGACTGATGCTGAAGCTCTAATACTTTGGTCACCTGATGAGAGGAACTGACTCATTGGAAAAGACCCTGGTGCTGGGAATGACTGAAGGCAGGAGGAGTAGGGGACTACAGAGGATGAGACGGTTGGATGGCATCACTGACACGATGGACATGAGTTGAGCAAACTTCAGGAGTTGGTTGGACAGGGAAGCCTGGCGTGCTGCAGTCCATGGGGTCGCAAAGAGTCGGACATGACTGAGCGACTGAACTGAACTGAACTGAAATCAGTGTGAATACTTTATACTCATATATATTATAATTAAAGACAATATACCCATTGTTGTTGTTGTCTAGCTGCTAAGTCATGTCTGACTCTTTTGTGATCTCATGTATTGTAGCCTGCCAGGCTCCTCTGTCTGTGGGATTTCCCAGGCAAGAACACTGGAGTGGGTTACTATTTTCTTCTCCAGGGAATCTTCCTGACCCAAGGATTGAACCCATGTCTCCTGCACTGCAGGCAGATTCTTTACCGTTGAACCACCTGGGAAGCCCTAATTTACCTATTAACCTAGGCATATTTTTCAAGATAAATACACTATTCCTTAGTTAGGTAACATCTTAAATTCACTTATTACATATTTATTGAGTGCCTACTCTATGCAAGTAAATTATTATTAAAAATAATTATTAATTCTTGAATAATCTATCACAAAACTTTGGGTAGACAGTATCAATTAGCTTTAACAAAGAATTAATCTTTGCAGAGAGCAACAGTCAAAAACCAACTACTATGCCCACTACAATATTGGAGGGATAGATATATTGATATGCTACAGAGAAAGTTTTCTTATCTAATTTTATTTTTCCATAGTAGTTGATAGAAGTCAAATCATGCTATTAATAGTCCTCAAATCTCAGTAGTTTAAAACAACCAAAGTTTACTTCTTGTTCATGCTTCATGTTCAATGCAGGTTGGAGGAGGGAAGGCTTAATTTAGTACCTCAAGAACCTATACCTATGAGGGTTTCATCTTTACAGGTGGGAAAACCTGAAGAGTTACTTCTATTAACATTCAGTTCCCAAGCTTGTCACATGGCCTGCTAAATTTCAAGGAGGTGGGAAGCACAACCACAGAAGCAGAATGGCACCAGAAATTCACAAGCAGGATAATGTCTTCTACAGGACCTAACTTATGTTTTTTTTTTAATGAACTGATGTTTTTTAAGTTAAATTAAAAACATTGAACTATAGCTGAAGTTTCATTGAGTTAGACAAGGCTATGGTCTGTGTGATCAGATTGGCTAGTTGTCTGTGACTGTGGTTTCAGTCTGTCTGCCCTCTGATGGAAAAGGTCAGTTTTTCATTCCAATCCCAAAGAAAGGCAATGCTAAAGAATGCTCAAACTACTGCACAATTGCACTCATCTCACACACTAGTAAAGTAATGCTCAAAATTCTTCAAGCCAGGCTTCAGCAATACGTGAACTATGAAATTCCAGATGTTCAAGCTGGTTTTAGAAAAGGCAGGGGAACCAGAGATCAAATTGCCAACATCCACTGGATCATCGGAAAAGCAAGAGAGTTCCAGAAAAACATCTATTTCTGCTTTATTGACTATGCCAAAGCCTTTGACTGTGTGGATCACAATAAACTGGAAAATTCTGAAAGAGATGGGAATACCAGACCACCTGACCTGCCTCTTGAGAAATTTGTATGCAGGTCAGTAAGCAATAGTTAGAACTGGACATGGAACAACAGACTGGTTCCAAATAGGAAAAGGTGTACCTCAAGGCTGTATATCGTCAGCCTGCTTATTTAACTTATATGCAGAATACATCATGAGAAACGCTGGGCTGGAGGAAGCACAAGCTGGAATCAAGATTGCTGGGAGAAATATCAATAACTTCAGATATGCAGATGACACCACCCTTATGGCAGAAAATGAGCTAAAGAGTCTCTTGATGAAAGTAAAAGAGGAGAGTGAAAAAGTTGGCTTAAAGCTCAACATTCAGAAAACGAAGATCATGGCATCCGGTCCCATCACTTCATGTGAAATAGATGGGGAAACAGTGGAAACAGTAGCTGACTTTATTTTTTGGGGCTCCCAAATCCCTGCAGATGGTGATTGCAGCCATGAAATTAAAAGACGCTTACTCCTTGGAAGGAAAGTTATGACCAACCTAGATAGCATATTAAAAAGCAGAGACATTATTTTGTCAACAAAGGTCCATCTAGTCAAGGCTATAGTTTTTCCAATGGTCATGTATGGAGGTGAGAGTTGGACCATAAAGAAAGTTGAGCACCGAAGAATTGATGCTTTTGAACTGTGGTGTTGGAGAAGACTCTTGGGAGTCCCTTGGACTGAGAGGAGATAAAAGCAGTCCATCCTAAAGGAGATCAGTCCTGGGTGTTCATTGGAAGGACTGATATTGAAGCTGAAACTCCAATACTTTGGCCACCTGATGTGAAGAGCTGACTCATTTGAGAAGACCCTGATGCTGGGAAAGATTGAGGGCAGGAGGAGAAGGGGACAGTAGAGGATAAGATGGTTGGATGGCATCACCGACACAATGGACATGGATTTGGGTGGACTCTGGGAGTTGGTGATGGACAGAGAGGCCTGGCGTGCTGCAGTCCATGGGGTTGCAAGGAGTCAGACATGATTGAACAACTGAACTGAACTGAACTGGTAGCTGAAGTATAATATCATGTGTTATAGGAGTACTATATATACCTATTATAAAATATTGGCTATATTTCCTGTGTTGTACAGTATATATTTATTGTTTGTTTTATACTTAATAGTCTACTACTCCTATCTTTTCAGTGTTTGTCTTTCTTTGTCTGACTTCTCTCACTAAGAATAATATCCTCTAAGTCTGTCCACATTGTTGCAAATGGCAACATGTTATTCTTTTTTATGGGTGAGTAACATTCCATTATATATATATATATATATATATGTATATATATTTACATATATATACACACAGATACCACATCTTTATCCATCTGTTAGACACTTAGGTCACATAACTATCTGGGCAATTGGAAATAATGCTGCTATGAGCACTAGCATACATATATCTTTTCAAATTAGTGTTTTTGTTTTTAATGAGTGAAGTAATTCATCCAGAACTTGTGATGATTTCAAATTGCTTTTGGAATGAAAAATAATTAGAATAATCATGTATAGATCAAATTCAGTTAATAAGAAAGAGAATTTCTTCAAGTATGCACTTCTTTAGCATTAAAATTGCAATCTGGGATGCGATTCACACACTAAATGATTCAATATGTGTACTTAAAATAGCTTTTGCCAGGATCACCGTATTGTTTTAGTAATCTTCTAGTAGTTCTTCTAGCTAGATGTTAGATGTGTTCATTAGTAGTTAGATGGTCCTCATTTCCACCAGCCATGTTGATTCCGTCTTCCTCTCTATTAATTTTGTTTCTTTTCCAGTCTATCACATGTTTTTAAAAACCTCTGTTTATCTCCCTCTCTTATGGTCTTATTTATTAACTTCTCGGGTCGAGACAGGATCACTTTGGTAATGTAGCAGAAGAGAAGCTTTAACTTGGGTATATCTCTTTTGCAAATGCAAAGCCAAAGCCTTGTATTTTCCCTGTGGCCTCACCATCTGTAGTAAAGCTGTATGGAAGGAGGCCAGAAAGTAAAACAAAGATAGGTGTTGGAAACTGTATGAGAATTTTTTTTTTAACCCTAAAGATGTCTCTGTTTTACTTAAACAAAGTCTTTCTTTTCCCAAACATCCTCGGCAAGCATTAAAATTTCCAGTACTTGAACTGAAATGCTGTAGAACATTTGAATTAAAATGTAAATAGCTGAGAAAAATTACCTTGTTTTCCTGTAAAATAATAATGGTTTGCCATATTCTTAAGGAAAGATGTTTCTTGATCTAAAATATTTTGCACATCTGGGGTCAAAGGTTTTTTAATGTTCCCCTGTAGGAAAACACCTCTAATATGATGATGGGAGTCAATGAGAAAATACTACCAATTAAAAAAAAACTTAAAGTTTTAATAATTTTTTTAAAAGGAAAATCAAAGCAAAATACTTCTGTGATAGCCACATTACTGAACAGATTGTAAGCGGTAAAAGGAGTGCTTTAAAAGAATATATTCAAGTGTGCTGGCAAAGGGGGAAATATTTGTATAAATGGTATGGAAATAAGATAAAACACTTGGACAAAAATCATGGAGGAAAATTATGGCATTTGGTATTTTCTGTGTTTCTTTATTAAGTAGTTATTACTTTATTTTCCTCCAAATCAATGCACTAAAATCATTGAGAAGTCCCTAAGAGATTTAAGAATAATTATAAAAAACAATGACTCAAATAAAACTGTAAATAACAAAAATGGAATCTACTCCTTAAAACTATTCAGTGTAATTAGAAATTTTCCTTAGAGAATAAACTCTTTAACAAGTGCCTTCACCATTCATTTGTATCATTTATTTGTTGCTCCATGGTGACCAGACTTCACACCAGTTGAGTAGTGAGGCACTTGGCAATTGTTTTCTTGAAAGAGACATTCTGAAAATTCTTGTACTAAAATAGCTTTTTCGTCACTACATTCAATTAAAATTTTTGAGAAAAACAAACACTTGCATGAGTCAAAGAGATGACTAATGAAATTTAATTATAACTACATTCTTCATATTTTATCATTATTTTGGAGGTTTAAGGAAATTTTCTTTTTTTTTAAATTTTTTAAATTTAATTTTATTTTTAAACTTTACATAATTGTATTAGTTTTGCCAAATAGGAAATTTTCTAAATTCAATAAATTTACCAGTGGCCCTAGATTGTAGGGATAGTGGGTGAACTCAAATTTCTCTTTTTTCTTTTAACATCTTTGTTCCAGGATCTACTGTAGTCAAAACCATCTGAATATTAACAGATGAATGATTAACTTGAGGGTTTTTTTAGTTCTTTATTTACTTTTATTTTTTAATTGAGATATAGTTGCTGTACAATATTATGTTACATGTATACAACAGTGATTCATATTTTTTAAAGGTTATACTCCATTTATGTGTGTATGCATGCTAAGTTGCTTCAGTATGTGCCTGACTCTGCGTGACCCCATGGACTGTAGCCTGCCACGTTCCTCTGTTCATGGGATTCTCCAGGCAAGAATACGGGAGTGGTTTGCCATGCCCTCCTCCAGGAGATCTTCCCGACCCAGGGATCAAACCTGCGTCTCCTACATCTCCTGCATTGCAGGCAGGCTTTACCATTGAGTCACCAGGAAAGCCCATACTCCATTTACAGTTACTATAAAATATTGTGTATATTCCCTGTTTTACACCGTGTCTTGTAACTTATTTGTTTCACGCATGACTGTTTGTACTTCTTATTCCCTCCTTCTCTCGCCCCTACCACTGCCCTCTCCTCACCGGTAATCATTAGCTTGTTCTCTCTATCTGTGAGTCTGCTTTTTTCTTTTGTTGTTGTTATAATAAGTACTTTGTTGTGTTTTTTAGATTCCACATATAAGTGATATCATACAGTATTTGTCTTTTTCTGTATTTGACTTCTCTCACTAAGAATAATACTATCCAAGTTCATCCATATTGTTGCAAATGGCGAAACTTTTTCTTTTTTATGGCTGACTAGTATTGCACCTTCCTTATCCATCTGTTAGGCACTTAAGTCACTTCCATATCTTGGCAATTATAGATAATGCTGTTATGAACATTGGGTGTATAGGTGAAAGAGGAGAGTGAAAAAGCTGGCTTAGAACTCAACATTAGAAAAAAACTAAGATCATGGCATCTCGTCCCATCACTAATGACGAATAGAAGGGGAATAAGCGGAAACAGTGACAGATTTCATTTTCTTGGGCTTCAAGTACCATCACTGCAGATGGTGACATCTATGACAAACCGATACAGTGTATTAAAAAGCAGAGATGTCACTTTGCCAACAAAGGTCCATGTAGTCAAAGCTATGATTTTTCCAGTGGTCATGTACAGATGTGAGAGTTGTACCATAAAGAAGCCCGAGCACCAGAGAATTAATGCTTTTGAACTGTGGTGTTGGAGAAGACTCTTGAGAGTCCCTTGGACAGCAAAGAGATCAAACCAGTCAATGCTGAAGGAAATCAGCCCTAAACATTCATTGGAAAGACTGATGCTGAAGCTGAAGCTCCAATGCTTTGGCCACCTGATGCAAAGAACTGATTTATTGTAAAAGACCTTGATTCTGGAAAGATTAAAGGCAAAGGAAGAAGGGAGTGGCACAGGATGAAATGGTTAGATAGCATCATCAACTCAATGGACATGAATCTGGGAGACAGACTACAGCCTGGAGTGCTGTAGTCCATGGGGTTGCAAAGAGTTGGACATGACTTAGTGACTGAATAACAACAAACAATGTTTTCAAGTCAGTGTTTTCTTTTTGTTCAGATATATACACAGGAGTGGAACTGCTGGGTCAGATAGTAGCTCTGTTTCAGGTCTTTGAAAAACCTGCAAACTGTTCTCCTTCGGGGCTGCACCAATTTACCTTCCACCAAAAGTGTGTGAGGGTTCCCTTTGCTCCAAATCCTCACCAGCGTTCGTTGCTTATGTTTTTTTAGATGATAGCCACTCTGACCGGTGTGAGGTGACATCTCATTGTGGTTTTAATTTGCATTTCTCTGATGATTAAAGATGTTGAGCATCTTTTCATGTGCCTGTTGGCCATTTTTAATTGGGTTGTTTATTTTTTGAATGTTAAGTTGTACTGTTTAGATATTTTTTATACTAACCCTTCACAGGGATTCCCTGGTGGCTCAGATGGTGAAGAATCTGCCTGAGGTCATATCATTTGCAACTATTTCTCCCACTACTTTAACCTTTAAGGTTAATTCTGTTGCTATCACCTATTTTTCTAGTATGGTGGTGAAAGGAAAACATTATTAACACAATAAACAAGAGCATTTTATACTTAGGAGAGGTAGGCTATTATTTCTATAACTATCATCTGTAGACTCTCCAAAGTGTACGCTTCTCCCAAATCTCTTTTTTTTGATTGCCCGATGGCTACCATTTTACCCTCCCTATCCCTTTAGTTAGGGTTTCATTCTTTGCACTTCATTTGTCATTTCTACCTCTCTGTGAGTGAGTTGATAAAACACTTTCTTTTGCTTTATATAAATGAGCAGACATAAGATATGTCATGAGTAGAGTCTGGAGTAGAAAGCAAAAGGAGCCCAGTGAAAGAGGATAGAGAAAGGCTATTTTAAAATGTCACCTGCTTCCTAATCTTGCTTAGAAATGATTTTATGCATTAATAGCCAGCCATTAATGCAGAAATAAGGAGAAAGTCAGTAGGAAGCACTTTCTGGATCTAACTGAGGCCTCCTGTTCATTTTCCTGGATAGATTTAAAGTCCTTTAAATCACTTTTGGGGAGAAGGCAATGACACCCCACTCCAGTACTGTTGCCTGGGAAATCCCATGGATGGAGGAGCCTGGTAGGCTGCAGTCCATGGGGTCACTAAGAGTCAGACACGACTGAGCGACTTCACTTTCACTTTCCACTTTCATGCATTGGAGAAGGAAATGGCAACCCACTCCAGTGTTCTTGCCTGGAGAATCCCAGGGACGGGGGAGCCTGGTGGGCTGCCATCTGTGGGGTCGCACAGAGTCGGACACGACTGAAGTGACTTGGCAGCAGCAGCAGCAGCAAATCACTTTTGGGGCACTGTTGATCTAACTTCTTCACAAACCAGTCAAAGGTGTTTCTCAAACACTCCAATGTCTTGCTTTTTGACTCCTTTAATTATGCAACGACTGAACCATTCTGACGTTTAATTTTCAGTGAAATGGAGCTCTTCAATAGTCGGTGTAAAGATTATAGGAGACTGGCTTGACTAAATGTGCCATGTCACCAAGCACGTGGAGCGCATGATTGCTGGCTGGATGGGCACGCTTACAGTTTGACTGCAGACCAAATATGTGCTGATTTCTTAACGGAAGTGCTAGTGTTAAACATTTCTTCCTAGATTAGGCTTAAACATGGAAAAATTCTTTTTTAGCTGCTAAAAGGTGGAGATGTGGTAAACAGCATCAGCACCTGTCACCTGCCACTTAAACCCTGAAGCAAACGTTTCCCAGTCACACCAGCAGAGCAGGTGAAGTCCAGGATGTGACGGGGGAAATTCCCTGGACGCTTATTCTGTTGCTATCATGAGCCGCTGTGAGGAAGCTGTGGGAGACCCTGGGAAGTGACTGCAACATTAACCAGACTCTCCAGATGCTCTGCAATTTTCTTACTCCTGTGCTAGACGGAAAAGAGCCCCTTGGAAATGGGCCACTTTCTGCAGCCTTGGCAGCTGCTGGTGGCTGAGTCTGAGGCGGGGAGTTGGAGTTGGGACAAATTCTAGTTCCAGAAGCTATAGGGGAAACACGTTTCCTTTCATGGGGCTTAATGTAATTCTATAAGGGAAAAAAAAAATTTCTAGCTTTACTTTATTTGAATAATTCTAGGAATTACTGCGTTAGACAATTATGGAATTGGAAGATTCCTTAGACGTACAACTCCCCAGTTTAATAGATGAGAAAATTAGAATCCAGAGACGGTGAGGAATGGCAGACATGGAGCCAGATTTGTGTTTTCTTCTCTGTTGATTTTTGAATAGGTTCACTAAATGAGAGTTGATTTGGCAAACATAGGAGGTTTGGTTCTATGTTGTGTTATGTTAAGTTACAGGATCACATTATGTTTTATGGTATGTTGAATGTTCCATGGTTGAAACCAAGTAAAATGTCATTTCTATGGCTGTTTTCACAGCCCAGATTCACAGAGCTATTTGTTTCATACCTCCTTTTCCAGAAGTGGGGCTACTTTCTTCTTTTCCAAACAATTCCTTATGGTCCTAAACATTAAGCAGAGTTTGAACAGGAAGTGGTGTTTGTTAGGGTTGTTAAATGTGGTTCCCTGCAGCCTCAGAGTGGCCACTTAAGTCTTCCTGAGACTGTCTCCCACTCTCCTGCCAATGGCAGACTGAGTGGTGGGGAGGTTTTTTTCTTCCAGCTCCTGGTGCTTCGTCAGATACTCTGGGCCTTTGATTTTCTATTAGACCTTGAGGTATGACTTCATATAAGGCCTGGGTTCCTGCTTGCTTAATTCTGCTTGCTTTTCCCCATCTTTCTGTTCTCTCATGGCCCTCGCCACTGATCCTGCTTCTTCCTACTCTTGTACATGGAGAAAACCAAGTGCATCCTTCTCTCCTTGTCTTGGTTTTGACTTGATCTCTGTAAAACATACTTCCAAATGCTTTATCATGATAGAATTTTTCATATTTTTGCAATGGAACAACTGAATGTCACATTTCCTGTCATCTTGTTAGTGTTATCAAAACTGTTAAGGAGAACTGACAAAATGCGTCTCATTTGGTTAGTGTATAAATCTGGAGGGTTGTTTTTTTTTTTTTTTCTTTTGGCTTAATATCCTGATTCAATTTAATTATGGATTACTTTTTTATTTTGTCTTGAGTTGAATATTTCCAACTCGCCTCTAAAAATGGCAGCCTAATAAAGACTGACAGGTCGAATATACAATCAGATAACTTTATTTTATCTTTGGGGAGTTATTATGGTAGATGTTCATTTTTTTCTACAACTTTACACTTTTCATTTTGTATTGGGGTAGACAGCCTATTAGCAATGCTGGGGTAGTTTCAGGTGAATAGCAAAGGGACTCAGCCATACATGTACACGTATCCATTCTCCCCCAAACTCCCTTCCCATCCAGGCTGCCACAGGACATTGAGCAGAGTTCCATGTGCTATACAGTAGGTCCTTGTTGGTTATCCATTTTGAATATAGCAGTGTGTACATGACCTTCCCAAACTCCCTAACTATCCCTTCTCCCAAGCAACCACAACATGGTTTTCTAAGTCTGTGAATCTCTTTTTGTTTTGTAAGTAAGTTCATTTGTATCATTTTTTTTTAGATTCCACATATAAGGGATGTCATATAATATTTATTCTTCTCTGACAGTCAGACAATTTTAGAGCAATTTTTCTTGTACGCTAAAATCATGGTGAAATGTTACTCTTTTGAGAGCTACTTGTCAGATAGTGATATAGAATGATAACTACTTTTTCTCCTCAGCAGTGCAAGAGAAGATATTTTTAACCAAAATTTTTTGAGCTTTTTTATTAAATCTTTCCCAGAAGCAATCTTATATAAATCCATGAAAACTGAAGCTCCTTCTTCATTTATTAAAAAAGGGAAAGTGAACCCCCACTTGCCTCCTCTTCTGGGTCCTTAATCCTTGAGAGAACAAGTCAGAACACAGTTTAAACATCACAATTTTACATAACAATTTGCATGAGCAGATTCATGTAAATTTCAAAATCAGAATTGGGTTATATTTCAAAAGAATGTAAACTAATTGCTTCAAACCCAGAATTTAAGATGTTTCACATTGGAGAATAAGCTGGTATGGTATTTTGGGGACGGGGAAAGTTTGGTAATGTAAATTAAAACCATTTTTCTATTCTAATAAGATTTAGTAATTCCACTTCTAGCCACTTATCACTTGGAAATAAATGATCAGAAAAATTTCCAAAATGTATATGTAATCATGTTTATTGCAATGTTGCATGAAATAGTGAAACATGGAGAACAGTCTATAAGTCAGACAATAGACCAATTTAGGAATCATGTACGTTCATGCAGTAGATTCCATGTAGCTTTAAAAATGGTTATG
Source organism: Bos mutus (assembly GCF_027580195.1). Lineage (NCBI taxonomy): Eukaryota > Metazoa > Chordata > Mammalia > Artiodactyla > Bovidae > Bos > Bos mutus. Next base: position 13,617,867 of record NC_091625.1, read on the forward strand.
TACTTATATTGTCTTTGTGTTTGGCATGGAAATATGTCTATAATATATTAAGTAGCAATATTAAAGATAGTATTTATGCTTTATAATACCATTTGGAACATGTATGTGTATATATACAAATATAAAATATGGACAAATGTTCACCAAAATATTAACTGGTGATTTCTATGTAGTAGAATTAGAGATAATTTTTGACTATTTTGTTACCTTTATGCATGTCTATTTAAAAAGAGGAATTTGAATGTGTTGCTTTCATAGAATGATATTAATTTTTCTGTTAATATTGTTATATTATCAGACAGCCTTTATTTCACACAAAGAATGTAAAATTAGAACTTCCTTTTGTATGAAGGATCATGGAAAAAGCAAGAGAGTTCCAGAAAAACATCTATTTCTGCTTTATTGACTATGCCAAAGCCTTTGACTATGTGGGTCACAGTAAACTGTGGAAAATTCTGAAAGAGATGGGAATACCAGACCACCTGACCTGCCTCTTGAGAAACCTATATGCAGATCAGGAAGCAACAGTTAGAACTGGACATGGAACAACAGACTGGTTCCAAATAGGGAAAGGAGAACATCAAGGCTGTATATTGTCACCCTGCTTATTTAACTTATATGCAGAGTACATCATGAGAAACGCTGGGCTGGAAGAAACACAAGCTGGAATCAAGATTGCCGGCAGAAATATCAATAACCTCAGATATGCAGATGACACCACTGTTATGGCAGAAAGTGAAGAGGAACTCAAAAGCCTCTTGATGAAAGTGAAAGTGGAGAGTGAAAAAGTTGGCTTAAAGCTCAACATTCAGAAAATGAAGATCATGGCATCTGGTCCCATCACTTCATGGGAAATAGATGGGGAAACAGTGGAAACAGTGTCAGACTTTATTTTTTTGGGCTCCAAAATCCCTGCAGATGGTGACTGCAGCCGTGAAATTAAAAGACATTTACTCCTTGGAAGGCAAGTTATGACTAACCTAGATAGCATATTCAAAAGCAGAGACATAACTTTGCCAACAGAGGTCCATCTAATCAAGGCTATGGTTTTTCCAGTGGTCATGTATGGATGTGAGAGTTGAACTGTGAAGAAAGCTGAGCACCGAAGAATTGATGCTTTGGAACTGTGGTGTTGGAGAAGACTCTTGAGAGTCCCTTGGACTGCAAGGAGATCCAACCAGTCCATCCTAAAGGAGACCAGTCCTGGGTGTTCATTGGAAGGACTGATGCTGAAGCTGAAACTCCAATACTTTGGCCACCTCATGTGAAGAGTTGACTCATTGGAAAAGACCCTGATGCCGGGAGGGATTGAGGGCAGGAGGAAAAGGGGACGACAGAGGATGAGATGGCTGGATGGCATCACTGACTTGATGGACATGAGTTTGGGTAAGCTCCGGGAGTTGGTGATGGACAGGGATGCCTGGCGTGCTGCGATTCATGGGGTCGCAAAGAGTCGGACACGACTGAGCGACTGAACTGAACTGAACTTTGTCTACAGAGTACATCCTTCCTCCTCTTTGCATTCTAAGATTAAACCTTGACTCTTTGAGTTTTTAATCTTGTGAGCACCTATATGTGGGTTGAAGCTGCAAGGGACTGAGTGAGTCCTTTTTGGTGACAAACACTCCAATGGGCAGGGGACACTTGGGCAGGCATCCAGAGAGGCAGAAAGCTCCCAGCAATGGTGACAAGGCATTCATAATTTCTTAAGACAAAGCCTGCTTGTATTAAACATCACCACAATGTGATATCAACCAAAATTAAAATAGGAGCCATTCATTTTACATCAGAGTCCCTAAATGATTTTTACATGAAACGAGCAAAGGGCTATTCTGAGGCATAGGATACAGTTCTCACTGTCTTGAAAGAAGAAATGCTCCTGAGTCATCTTGAGGCATTACCACAATCCAGATGCATAGTTTATGTCTTCCAGGAAACGTCTGAGGAGGTTATTCCCCCACAGAAGTATTAGATTGGATTTTTCCAAGTTGACTCTCCCTGGCTGCACTTTAAGCTTGTAATGATTCCTTACTTCTATTCCTTAGTATAGTAAGCAGTACTTTGTGATTACTAAAGCAAATAGTAAAACTACCAGAAACAGAGATTATCTAAGGAATAGAACGTATAGGTAAAATTCTCACCTAGTCTTTTAATCATAGGACTCAAACAGTGTCATCTTTAATGAGAAGACAATGTTTTATGTGTTTTATAGAAGCACATGTAATACATACGTTTATACCTATGTTTATATCCATAAAAATGTGCACACGTGACAAAGTTCTCCTAATAAAGCCAAGTTAGGAAGTTCAATTATGGCTGAGTCTACATGACCGCAAATGTGTTGATAAAAAAAGAGCAGAAGTGGTTAATCAATCAACTTCTGTTTATGCAAATTGGGCTTCCCCCATAGATCAGACAGTAAAGAATCCGCTTGCTATTCAGGAGACCTGGGTTTGATCCCTAGGTTGGGAAGATCCCCTGGAGAAGGAAATGGCAACAGGCTTCAGTATTCTTGCCTGGGAAACCCTGTGGACAGAAGAACCTGGCGGCTACAGTCCATAAGGTCTCAAAGAGTTGGACACGACTGAGGGACTCACACAAATTACCCGGTAGTGGATGTAATCAGGGAAATAAATATGAAATAATGAGGCTATCAAAAGAGAAGAGAAGGTAAAGATTCACCTTGGAGGTTGGTCTCTGAGGAAAGACTTGAGGTGGACAAGAATCTTTTTCGAAGAAAATAGTAAATATCATGACTGAAGAAGATAATTAAATAATTACAAGTGAAGAAGCAGTAGAAGAAAGACACAAAGGCAAGCTGGCTGGGATTTGTGTGGGCTGATAGGCACCATAGTTAGCTGTGTGGACAGTTCTTTGTTTTATGAAACTTGCAGGATATTAGTCATCCTTGGCTGCTGGGTAGTAAAAGCCAGTAGCTCTTCCCAGTCATTGTGACAACCAAAAATGTCCCACAAGTTTCCAAACATCCTTGATCAGAGATTTATTGTTCTGCCTTAAGGCAAGATAATGAGAGCTTCTGAATGCTAGGGTGAAAGGCCAGGATGCCATCAGATTTTCATACGTGGACTACTTCTGTTTATTTTTCTGCTTTCTTTAGGAAGACACACTGTAAAACTATACTTTTCTCCATAGTGTTTACAACACATCCCTATCCACTATTAACTGTGGTGAATTCAGTGTAGAGTTAATTCTGATTCTTATGGCATCCATTATATGCTGCCTTAATTTCAGTTATTGCTGTTTATAATTATGTTTATGGCAGGTTTGGGTGAAACTTAGGGGCACCAGTGGGTTCATCAAACATCTGGAATGATTTTTCAAAAATTCTGGATTAACTAAAACCCAAACATTCTGCCAAGCACCTCTTCTCACCCCCTTTATCCAAACTTAAAAAAAAACACACATATATTTTAGAGAACATTGATTCCATGTGTTATTAATTCATTTTAGTTTAACTCATCAAAATAAAAAAAAAAGTGATTTGGCAACCAAGAAGTCCATTGAGACTTTAAAAGAAATAAACTTTTAACAACTTAAAAAAATGTCACATAAATATCTTGAAAGAGCAAAAGGATAAAGTTTTGATGGAGAATGATTGGAAATGAAATTTGGCAAGATTATTTTTCCACACTAATTTATAGTTTTCCATCCAACTTCCAATCCATGATCTGGAGAGAATGAATTGGGTTAGTTAATCTAAAAAAAATGCTGTATCAAATTCTCTATGCAAGGACATGCAGCATCTTGGAGAAAAGATTAGGAAACCAACTTAAATCAAATGGTCTATTAATTCTTAATATTGAGGATTTTTACCACATAGTCAGCTATACTTATGTAAGAAACTCTTAGGGCAAATTGGCAAATATAAAAGATAATTAGAATAATAGTAATTTGACAGAGAAAATGAATTTAGTCATGCATTAGCTTATAATTGATATATATCAGTTATTCTAATGATTTCAGGGGTTGAAGATTAGTTTGTTGATGTTCATTGATGCTAAAGGTATACACACACACATATATAAATATACCTGCTCATATAAATATATCTATTAATTAAAAATCCATGACAGCACTTATATTGAGGCAAATAAATTGTGTAACATATGGAATGGTTAAAAGTCCTATTTAAAATCTGTCCATGTAAATAATTGAGAATATTCAGGAAGATTACAAGATGACTTTTGAGGATTTGAAAATAAGAACGGCTGGTGCACTGAGACGACCCAGAGGGATGGTACAGGGAGGGAGGAGGGAGGAGGATTCAGGATGGGGAACACGTGTATACTTGTGGTGGATTCATGTTGATATATGGCAAAACCAATACAATATTAATAAAGTATAAAAAAAAAACTAAAGGTACAGCTTCTGTAATAAACTTGGTGAAAAATGTTAAATATTATTAGTATGGGAATGCAAATATAAATGAGATACCATTTTCTACTTCATATCAGAAAAGATGTTTCAGCTAAGAATATCCTGTGGTTTTCTATCATTATTATTCAAGGTCTCCAATAGAAATGTTCAAGTAATGCTGATAGAAAAGAAAACTGAAAGATAAATAAGGTAATAATCTTTAAATCTAATAACTCTATTCTTAGGAATAAATCTATACACACACACTAATATGTTTGAGGCAAAAAAGTTAAAACAATCTAAGAGTCCAAAAACAACGAAGAGTTAAATATATAATATATATATGGAAAGTTGTGTGATGTTAAATATGATGTTGATGAAATGTTTATGAGAAGTTAAAGACGTGGTTGGTCTTCCCTAGTGGCTCCAATCCAGGTGGTGATAGTGGTAAAGACCCCGCCTGTCAATGCAGGAGACATGAGAGATGTGGGTTTGATACCTGGGAGGGGAAGATCCCTGGAGGAGGGCATGGCACTCCCAGTATTCTTGCCTGGAGAATCCAATGGATGGAGGAGCCTAGCAGGCTACTGTCCATAAGGTGGCAAAGAGTCAGATATGACTGAAGTGACTTAGCATGCATGCATGCCAGGCAGCTTCTCACTGCATCTCTGGGCTTCCCTGGTGGCTCAGACAGTAAAGATTCTGCATGCAGTGCAGGAGACCCAGGTTCAATCCCTGGGTCAGGAAGATCTCCTGGAGAAGGGAATGGTTACCCACTCCTGTATTCTTGCCTGGAGAATTCCAAGGATAGAGGAGCCTGGTGGGCTGTAGTCCATGGGGTTGTAAAGAGTTGGATTTGATTAACACATCCACACTTTCAGAGAAATGGTTACATGAAATGAAATACAAAATATTATACTATGGATTTTTTAAATTGCATAGAAAAAAATATGGTATGCAAAAGCACCTGATTTTGCTTTATCCATTTCACAGCTTTGGGTCAATATCAGTGGCAGAATTTAAGTACCCAATAATTCCTAACTATATTTGCACACACTAAGTACTCAGTAAGTGAAGACAATTTTTCATATTAAAGTGTTCAAATTAATTGCATGTAAATTTAATTTTTTTCTTTCACAAGAAAATTTTTTTTTCTTTTATTAGGGGAACAAGCAAGACTTCTTGTATTTGAGAATAAAAGTTATATTGTTAATTCATTTTAGAGAGTAATAAAGATTTTTGAGAAGAAGTCTTTATAGTTTAAATTACAATTTGAGTTAGGTTTAATCATTATGAAAACTAACTTTCCATTGAAAGTAAATTCTCGACATTAACATTTTTACTGTGTATAGCTGGGGTATTGAGGTTGAGGGTCAAATTGCATGTCATAATTAGGCCAGAGTGGTCCTTTACCATGGTTAATAGGAGCAAGAAGTCCAGTACACTCCCTTCCAAGATCTCATTGTTATTCTTTTATACATCTATGGGTCTCTATCTATTTTTCAGGGGTCTGAGAAACAGAAGAAAGTTCTCTGATTCAGTCCTATTTCAGTATGCTGACTCTCTTAGAGGCTGCATGCCTCCTGAGTAGAAACCACCTCAGTAGGCTGTTCTGGAAACACAAGATGGGGAAGGGTTCCCTGTGTTCTGGAATGCTGGCCTGCCTAGTCTGGAAAGGAAGGCTCCTTCCTCCACTTACTAAGGCACCTTGAGTTCCTCAAAAATTGACTGGTACCTTCAGAGTCAAAATTCTATCAATTCCTGAGCCAAGGGCTGCACCAGGGAGCAGAATCAGGAACAGAATTTGACATTCATCATCTTACACATGAGAAATGATGGCAAATTGGACTCTAAAGAAGACAGGCCAGTGGGTAAGGCTAATTAGGAGCAGCCACACTGTCTCCTGAGGGTGAGTGCTCTTCATGGGTGACCAGAAGCAGCAAAGTTGTTCATAGGCCTGGGATTGCACCAACGCCCCCAGCTCCAGCCCTCCCAAGAACAGTGTAGAACCCTGTTTCAAGCTCGAGGAAACGCTATGCCTCAGAAAACAGCCTCCAGTGTTTCAGTGCTGTCAACATTCTGCACTGTGGTTAGGTTGGACTAAGTCTGTCATTTCCTTAAGCAATACAAGGTTTAATCTAAGCCTTGGGACACAGTGGCTCCATGAAGTGTAGGTCCAGACAGGCTCAGGCTTGTACCTTGTTTGTTAGTGTGTGTCCCTCAAGAAGTAGATGAAACTGGAGCCTATTATACAGAGGGAAGTAAGCCAGAAAGAAAAACACCAATACAGTATCCTAACGCATATATATGGAATTTAGAAAGATGGTAACAATAACCCTGTATACGAGACAGCAAAAGAGACACTGATGTATAGAACAGTCTTTTGGACTCTGTGGGAGAGGGAGAGGGTGGGATGATTTGGGAGAATGGCATTGAAACATGTATAATATCATATATGAAACGAGTCGCCAGTCCAGGTTCGATGCACGATACTGGATGCTTGGGGCTGGTGCACTGGGACGACCCAGAGGGATGGTACGGGGAGGGAAGAGGGAGGAGGGTTCAGGATGGGGAACACGTGTATACCCATGGCGGATTCATGGTGATATATGGCAAAACCAATACAATATTGTAAAGTTAAAAAAAAAAAAGAAGTAGATGTCAAAATGGAATGAAATGTGCAAGAATTTTATTGGGAGGGGGAAGTGCCTGTATGAAAGGAGAGCGATGGAAAATGCTAGTCTGATTCACATGGAAGAGAGAGGGAGAGTAGGTTGGGTGCCAGGCTCCTAGACTTCTGCATGGTGTAAGGACGTTTTGGCAGTCTTAGGGGAGTTCTTAAGTCAAAGTCAGCCAAAAAAGGAGTCTCATGTCACCCATAAACAGGTCATTGGCAGAAAGGCCTCCATGGGAGGCGTGGCCTTGGCACAGATGCAGGAATGGTTTTCAGGGTGAGGCCCCAGGGACCTCAGTTGGTGATGCTCCTGTAGGTGGAGGTCCACCAGGCTCCTTTTCATAGCTGCCGCATCTTGAGACACGAAAGTAGAGATGACGCCTGATTCATCCCTGGCCTCCTTCCGTTGCCATCTCTTTGCTCTTTATTCTTGTTTTAACTCTAGTCCAGTCTTGTTCTTCAGTGCCTTGAGGTCACCCAAATCCATCTTGACTTTTATGGAAAGGAAGTTGGGGGCAGGGAAAAGTACTGCAGTCCTTTCTATTCCAGAAAATCACTAACTCCTTATGCAAATTGGCCCACAACTTCCAAGAGCTAATAGAGGAAGCTTTAATAACTATAACAGAAAATTCCTTATTTCTAAAGGTGAGGTTCTGTGTGACAAAAGTCTGCAAAAGAGAGGTCACAAGCACTGGATCACCTTTTGAAAGCCTGCATAGTGTAACTAACTGCTTTATTTCATCAATAAAGGTGAAAGATGGCTACGATAGGGCTCCCAGCTGCATATAACAGCCTGTAATAAGAAAACCCACATGGTAATAAAATTAACACATACCAAATGTGCAAGTATAACCTTATATTATAAAATAACTTTCATAAATCACATTTAATTTCTATTATTGAAATATAAAGCTTGAAAGTGAAATATGTAAACAGATAATGTATACATGTGCTGTGTATGTTAAGGCTAAGTTTTTGTTGGGAGAGTTATAATGGAAATTCAATAATTGCCTCAACTAAAAATAAAAGTTTATTTGACTCTGACTTAGCTTTTGGCTGAGGACAATTGGGAGAAGAGAGGTCAGTCAAGTTACCTGGGTAATTTCTCATTTCTGTTCCAAGTATAGACCAGATTTTTGAGGGGAAGCTTAACCATGATCTTAAAAGGCACATGTGAATTAAACTTGTATGAAAAAAGAAAACCCTCAAAATAAATGTTGAAAGGAAAGATGAAAACAGAACTAGAATTCTTTTTTTTTTTTCTCCTTGAAGGGGAGACTAAAACCATCCACACAAAGATCTGGTAAATGTGCCCTTGCACGTTCCTTATACAAGACGCAGCCTTACACAGTTCTTCCATTCACTCATGGGCTCACATCTGCTGGCCACCCATGCTCCCTGAAGACAGCTTATGGTGCTGGATTGCATCAGTGAGGCATGATGGATGATAGGGAGGACATCACCAGGGAGGGAGGACTCTCCCTTTGGCTTGGTTTCGAATCAGATGTGAAGGAAAGAGGAGCAGTAAAGTTGGAAGTGATGTTGGAAGAAACTGAAATTTATTTTTAATCTGTTTAAGTTCCAAAGAAGGAACAAAACCTGCAAATATGATGATGAGATGATTGGGCTAATTTGTAAGATAATTTATCAGAACACAGGAACTGGGAGTTCAGCTCTGCAGGCATGCGGAGTTGCCGAGAAAGGACTACATTTTAACTTCCTCATTTGGGAGTTCTTAAATAGACCTCAAACTCTGATTCTACAAGTGCAATTGGAAAGGCAGAGAAAGTACAGTCTTTGTACTCCGCTTTGTGATCCAGCTAGATTTGGATGTGATGTTGGAAAAAAATCTCTTTAAACAGGAGGTTAAACACAAATGAAAATGATTTAACATGCAGCACATAAATTTAATTAAGGATACTAGAACCTAACAACATCACAGAAAATCTAAATCAACAAGTTTTGGAGGAATCTGTCAAATTCTTTATGCCTATGCCACTAATTAATAAAGCTGTATCTAAAGCTGAGAGCTGTGAAGAAAGAAATTTTTGTGAAGATGATTGTGTGATTTTTTTTATTTTTATGCTATCTTGCAAATAAGTTTGTGCTGGCATCCACTGGCTTTGTTGACTGCATTTTTGTGACAATGTCTCTCTACTTATTTTTGAGGAATTTTCAACAGACTGCAAAGGCCACATAATGCTTCAGTGATGCTATGTTTTCATCTAGGTAAGTGAAAGTTACTCACTCATGTTTGATTCTTGCGACCCCACCATGGACTGTAACCCGCCAGGCTCCTCTGTCCATGAAGGTTTCCAGGAAAGAATATTGGAGTGGCTTGCCATTTCCTACTCCAATGTTTTCATCTAGGTAAATAAGATCCTAAACTGGCAATTAAATTTACACTTACAGAATCAAAGCCAAGAAAGGGGTTTCATAACTATTTTGACAATTTGATGATGTGACATATGTAAGACTCTGAGTATAATGGTGGGTACAAAACTGTCTCCTTTATAGATCCTGACCTTGTTCACTGGCAGTTCATATGGAAGACAGTTGACGTATCTAAATGATTAGATTAGAAAGTATAAAATAAAACATATTACAAAAGTATTATGGATGATCATTAGAGATAGAGGAAAGGACTCAAGGTAGGAGAAGGCATGAACAAAGAGTGGTGCTGTGATTTCAAGTGATTCAAGTGGGCTGGAGTAAAGGAGTCATTAAGAAGAGCAGGTGGGAAATAACATTGGAAACACAGCACAGAATATGGGCCACATGATAGGGACCTGAGAATGCCAGGGAAAAGGGGCTGTCTAGGTAATGGGAAACCACCAAGTTTTCTGAACAGGTAAGTGGCTTAATGAGAATGGTGACTAAGAAAATAATATTGTGAAATGAATTTGGATTGGGGAAGATTCTGGGCAGAAAAACTCATAGGAGATCTTTTCAATATCAGAGACCGTAAATGATAGGGACTAAATTAAGAAAGGGAGAGAGAGAACTGAGATGAGAGAACTATTTAAAAAGATATCGTAGGAGTAGAATGTATAGAATTTAGCTGAAACTTAAGTATTATGGAGGACAAGAAAATAAAAGAATGAGAGCTGATGGCAAAGTTGTAAATCTCGGTGCATGGAAAGATGACCACATTTCTAGCAGAAATAGAGCAATCAAGAGGAGGACCTAGTTGGGTGGAAATGTGACAGATATATTGAGTAGGAAGTAAAAACGGCACAGGTGGAGCCCTCCAGGAGGCGGCTAGAAACTTCGGAGAGAGAACATGACTTGGATTTCAGATTTGGAGACTGTCTCCACAGAAGTGTTGACTTAAATGAATGGGTTGAACATATTGCTCAGGGGGAAGATAGTTGGGAAAGAGAAGTGAAAATGCATGGAAACTTGGATGATAAAGATGAATGTTCCAGGAACTGAGGTAGGTAAGAAGAGAGAAATGATGAAGTGTGGAGGGAGATGCAAAGAATAGTCTCTCATTGGAAGGGAAGAGGAACCAAAATGAACGAGATGATCAACACATGAGAATGGGAGAGTAGGGAAATGACCATTGGATTGTGGTTTTAAGGCCTCTACCTCTTTCATTTGAAATACACATATATTTTTTTCTAGACTTGAATCATTCTTCATCTCTATTAGTTTTGCCCTAACCTGGGCAGCTTGCTTTGAATTTTGCCTTAAAAGACACAGTTGTTTTAATAATGTGTAAAGCCTCATTTCCCCTTCATGGATCACAACCTTGTTATTCTGAAGGGGCTTGCATGATTCAATGAAGCTATGAGCCATACTGTGCAGGGGCATGCAAGATGGATGTGAAGAGTTCTGGCAAAATGTGATCTACTGGAGAAGGAAATGGCAACCCACTCCACTATTTTTGCCTGGAGAACCCTATGAACAGTATGAAAAGGCAAAAAGATATGATGCTGAAAGATGAGTCCCCACCCCAGGTTGTAAGATGTCCAATATGCTACTGGTGCAGAGCAGAGGGCAGTTACTGATAGCTCCAGAAACAATGAAGGAGCTGGGCCAAAGTGGGGGTGATTCTCAGCTGCGGATATGTCTAGTGGTGAAAGTAAAGTCTGATGCCATAAAGAACAATATTGCACAGGGACCTGGAATATTGGGTCCATGAATCAACGTAAATAGGACGTGGTCAAGAAGGACATGGCAAGAGTAAACATTGACATCTTAGGAATCAGTGAACTAAAATGGATGGGCATGGGTAAATTTAATTTAGATGACTGCTATATCCACTACTGTGGGCAAGAATCCCTTAGAAGAAATGAAGTAGCCCCCATAATCAACAAAAGAATCTGAAATGCAGTACTTGGGTGCAGTCTCAAAAATGACAGAATGATCTTGGTTCATTTCCAAAGCAAACCATAAACATCACAGAAATCCAGGTCTGTGCCCCAAACACTTTTGCCACAGAAGCTGAATTTGACTTGTTCTATGAAGACCTATAACACCTTCTAGAACTAACACCAAAAGAGATGTCCTTTTCATCATAAGGGATTGTAGAAGTGGGAAGTCAAGAGATATCCAGAATAGCAGGCAAGTTTGGCCTTGGAGTACAAAATGAAGCAGGGAAAAGGCTGACAGAGTTTTGATAAGAGGACACGCCTAGTCAGAGCAAACACTCTTTTCCAACAACACAAGAGATGACTCTAACATGGACTTCACCAAATGGTAAATACTTGTTATTGATTATGTCCTTTGCAGCCAAAGATGGAGAAGTCAGCAAAAACAAGACCCAAAGCTGACTGTGGCTTACAGCATGATATCCTTATTGCAAAATCAGGCTTAAATTGAAGAAAGTAGAGAAAATCACTAGACCATTTAGGTATGACCTAAATCAAATCTCAGTAGAGATGATGAATAGATTCAAGGGATTATGCAGACAGAGTGCCTAAAGAACTATGGATGGAGGTTCATAACATTGTACAGGAGGCAGTGCCCGAAACCACTCCCCAAGACAATGAATTGCAGGAAGGCAAAGTGATTGTCTGAGGAGGCTTTACAAATAGCTGAGAAAAGAAGAGAAGTGAAAGGCAAGGGAGAAAGGGAAAGATATACCCAATTGAATGCAGAGTTCCAGAGAATACAAAGGAGTGATAAGAAGGTCTTCTTAAATGAACAATGCAAGAAATAGAGGAAAACAATAGAATGGGAAAGACTAGAGATCTCTTCAAGAAAATTGCAGATCAAGGGAACATTTCATGCAAAAATGGGCACAGTAAAGGACAAAAGCAATAAGGACCTAACAGAAGCAGAAGAGATTAAGAAGAGGTGGCAAGAATACACAGAACTATACAAGAAAGGTCTTAATGACCTGGATAACCATGATGGTGTGGTCACTCGCCTAGAACTGGACATCCTGGAGTGTGAAGTCAAGTGGGTCTTAGGAAGGATTACTATGAACAAAGCTAGTAGGGGTCACAGAACTTCAGTTGAGCTATTTCAAATCCTAAAAGATGATGTTGTTAAAGTGGTGCACTCAATATATCAGCAAATTTGGAAAACTCATCAGTGCCCACAGGATTGAACAAAGTCAGTTTTCATTCCAGTCCCCAAAATGGTCAATGCGAAAGAATGTTCAAACTACTGTACAATTGCACTCATTTCACATGCTAGCAAGGTTATAGTCAAAATCCTTTAAGCTAGACTTTAGCATTATGTGGACCTAGAACTTCTAGATGCACAAGCTGGGTTTTGAAGAGACAGAGGAAACAGAACAAATTGTTAGCATTCACTGGATCATGGAGAAAGCAAAGGAGTTCCAGAAAAACACCTATTTCTGCTTCATTGCCTATGCTAAAGTCTTGACTTTGTGGTTAACAACAAGCTGTGGAAATTTTTTTTAAAGAAATGGAAATACCAGACCACCCTACTGCCTCCTGAGAAATCTGTATGCAGATCAAGAAAAAACAGTCAGAACCAGACCCGAAACAACTGACTACTTCAAATTTGGGAAACGAATATGACAAGTCTGTATATTATCATTCTATTTATTTAACTTCTTATGCAGTGCATCATACAAAATGCCAGGCTTTGGCTCAGATGGTAAAAAAAATCCTCCTGCAATGTGAGAAACCTGGGTTCAATCCCTGGGTTGGGAAGATCCCAGGAGGAGGGCATGGCAACCCACTCCAGTATTCTGGGCTTCCCTGATAGCTCAGTTGGTAAAGAATCCACCTGCAATGCAGAAGACTCTGGTTCAATTTCTGGGTCAGGAAGATCTGCTGGAGAAGGGATAAGCTACCCACTCCAGTATTCTTGGGCTTCTCTTGTGGCTTAGCTGGTAAAGAGTCTGCCCACAACGTGGTAGACCTGGGTTCGATCCCTGGGTTGGGAAGATCCCCAGAGAAGGGAAAGGCTACCCACTCCAGTATTCTGGCCTAGAGAATTCTCCTAGAGAATTCCATCGATTGTATAGTCCATGGGGTCGCAAAGAGTCAGACACAACTGAGTGACTTTCACTTTCATGCATCCCAAGATGGAATCAAGATTGCCAGGAAAGATATCAATAACCTCGGATATGCAGATGATACCACTCTAATGGCAGAAAGTGTAAAGGAACTAAAGATCTTCTTGATGAGGGCGAAAAGGAGAGTGAAAAAGCTGACTTGAAGCTCAACATTAAAAAACTAACGTCATGGCATCTGGTCCTATCACTTCATGGCAAATAGGTGGGGAAAAAGTAGAAGCAGTGACAGATTTTAGTTTCTTGGGTTCCAAATTCACTGCAGAAAGTGACTGCAGCCATGAAGTTAAAAGACACTTGCTTATTGGAAGGAAAGCTATGACAAACCTAGACAGCATATTAAAAAGAAGAGACATCACTTTGCTAACAAAAATCCGTATAGTCAAAGCTATGGTTTTTCCCGTAGTTATGTACAGATGTGTGAGTTGGACTGTAAAGAAGGCTGAGAGCCAAAGAATTTATACTTTTGAATTATGGTGCTGGAGAATACTCATGTGAGTCTCTTGAACACAAGGAGAAAAACCAGTCAATCCTAAAGGAAATCAATATTCATTTCCCTGAATATTCATTGGAAGGACTGATGCTGAACCGAAGCTCAAATAATTTGCCACCTAATGAGAAGAGTTGACTCATTGGAAAAGACCAATAATGCTGGGAAAGATGGAAGGCAAATGGAGAAGGGGGTGGCAGAGGATGAAATAGATAGTATCACTGTCTCAACGGACATGAATTTGAGCAAACTCTGGGAGATAGCAGATGACAAAGGAGTCTGGCATGCTACAGTCCATGGGATCGCAGTGTTGGATTCTACTTAGCGAATGAACGACAAAAATGACTAAACCTCATTTCAAGTAATTCATTAAAAATAATAACCATATGCTAATTTTTATTATGGGTAGGCTTCATGCTAAGGCTGAGCACCATATGTATTGTTTTAATTTTAATAATGAAGTGTCTCTCTTTATTCTGCCATTTGACAGAACAGCCCAGAGAGATTAAGTGGCTTGTTTAAGATCATGATTGGTAATTGAACAATTTTCTCCATATCCTGGTCCTTATCCTTAATGACTAGTCTATATTGCTTCCCTAATTCATAGGTTTTCACACATATGAAAGTACCAATAACCTGAAAAGTTTGTATTTGTGGTGTTAGTAGGTAGAGCGCTTTTGTTAAGGTGCTTTAGCATAGAGGCTTAAATTGCTTCATTGATGATATTTTCTTATGAATGTATCTTATTTTCCAGACTTCCTTCACTTTCCTTTATTTATAGCATGTGAGCCAAATGTTCATTTTATAATGGAAAAGTCTTAGATACACAGTGTCTTTATAATATCAAGATCTAGAAATTGCCAAGAGAATTTGGATATAATATGATATATGAGACATTAAAGGGAAAAAGCAATTTGTTATCCTAATCTTTCAGAAAATGTGACATCAAGTACTCATTCACAATTTACAAAGCCCAGAAATCTGGCACTTTGGACTCACATGAAAGGATAGAAACATTCCTATTAAGTTTGAAATACCCAAGAAAAGAGCAAATGTGTACAGCTTTTAAAAAACTATAGAGTGAAGGAGGAGGCAAAATAATAGTGTAAACAATTTCCCATTTTTAAAAGCAAGAAAATAATTTTGGAAAAGATCACATTTTTATTGACTCTCTAGTCATAACTCACTTATGACCAGAGTGTTATTTGAATCTTATGATCACTTTTCATTAAAAAAAAAAACTCTGCTTCCCTAACATTGCAATAATGAAATTGGATATTCTTTTTTTTTAATTTTATTTTATTTTTAAACTTTACATAATTGTATTAGTTTTGCCAAATATCAAAATGAATCCATCACAGGTATACATGTGCTCCCCATCCTGAACCCTCCTCCCTCCTCCCTCCCCATACCATCCCTCTGGGTCGTCCCAGTGCACTAGCCCCAAGCATCCAGTATCGTGCATTGAACCTGGACTGGCATCTCGTTTCATACATGATATTTTACATGTTTCAATGCCACTCTCCCAAATCTTCCCACCCTCTCCCTCTCCCACAGAGTCCATAAGACTGTTCCATACATCAGTGTCTCTTTTGCTGTCTCGTACACAGGGTTATTGTTATCATCTTTCTAAATTCCATATATATGCGTTAGTATACTGTATTGGTGTTTTTCCTTCTGGCTTACTTCACTCTGTATAATAGGCTCCAGTTTCATCCACCTCATTAGAACTGATTCAAATGAATTCTTTTTAATGGCTGAGTAATACTCCATTGTGTATTCTGCCTATTGAATAACAGTTATTTGGGCAAATAATGCTTCTCAAGTGGATCAGTAGTAAAGAATCCACCTGCCTAGCAGGAGATGTGGGTTTGATCCCTGGTTCGGGAAGATTCCTTGAAGAAAGAAATGGCATCCCAGTCCAGTATTCTTGCCTGGGAAATCCATGGAGCCTGGCGGGCTATAGTCCACGGGGTTGCAAAAGGGTCGGACATGAACAATGTTTGAATAAAATTTCATATTTGTCTAGAAGTAGATTATACAGAATTTGCACCATCACGCTCTCTCATAACTTCACCCACCCTTACTTTCTACCCTGCACATTCTCCTCTGCTTACTTCAGTGCTCTGAGTATTTCCTTTAGAGGACAAAACCAACAGGAAAATCTTGGAAGAGTAGAGAGCAATCTTGTTTTGATCATCATCCATCAAGAACGGGGATTAAAAGATATGCAATCTCTTCCCTCCTTTTTATAACTGAATCAAGAATTGGCCGCTCCAGCGCTTTGACAGTGTGCATCTGAACCAAGCAGCGCACTGAACTGACAGCACCTGCAATTCAGATTTATACAATGTAATTTTTCACTTGATAAAAATCATATCTCTCTGTTGCTCTTAGGGTAGGATTACACACTTATCCTCTTGCTATGTTCAGGAAAGAAGGGGATGGGTGATATAATTTTATACCAGTCTTTCACTGGCAGAACACTGATTGAATGGCTGCCATTTTCCCTTCATTGTGAATTCAAAGTTATGGCTTCTGTCCCAAGCAATTTTGACCTCAAGAGTCCTGATCTTAAGTATAAACACACACTGATTTTCTTTTCCTGTTAATATCTTACATTAACCAAACTTCTCTTTATTTTGTCTTCTGTGCATTTGGCTTCAGTGTGGGATTTAGAGAGGGCACCTCTATTATGTGGGGATGTGGGAAAAGGAGCTTGTGTGCATATTTGCGAGGAAACTGCTTTTTAAAAGAGGCATTTTTTATCATTCTCCCAACCTTGTTTTAAAAATCGGACCTAGATAGAAATAACTTCTCAGCTAAAACCACACTGTCTTACTAGGCATTAGGCATATATTGTTCCTTTTGTTGAGTGACTGAAGAAGGTCTATTTGTACTTTGAAGTTTGGTGAAAGATGGTTCCAAACATTTAAAAAATAAATACATTTATCTTTATATTCTCAACCCTTAGCAAAGTCCTTATACATTGAATGAGTGGAGCTATGAGGTTCTCTTACATTGTAAGTAGGACAAAGGATAATGACCTGATATGGTTTTCTCACTCCTTAGGAGAAAAAAATTAACATACTGTTGAAAATCTGTTGTCTTTTTCAAAATACCCTTCTATATATTCAAACAATTTTTGTGTTTTTGACTTTATTAAAACTTGTATCACATTAATCATTCCTTGAAACACTTTTCAAGCTTAATTGAAATTATAGAATAAATATAGCAAATTTTGTCTTATACATTTCAAAGTCCAATCATATTTTCTTACATTAATCCCATTAACTTGAATTATTAAAAAGTTGTTATATTTGTTTATATGGGTAATTTTCTCCTATAAATGTGCAATCTGTGTAGTTGATCTAATAAAAATCGAGAACAGTTTTTAACATATTTTTTAAGTTTCAATGCTTATCAGTAGTGAAACTAGTAAATGCCATAGAAAATAAAGGGAATCTAAAATGACCTAAATTAATTTATATAAAATAATTTAATAACAATAGTTTAAAATAAATAACAGGTAAAGTTTCTAGTAACAAGTTATATTGGAAAGGGAAATAATTTCCTAGGATAGTGAGAACACAGTTCTCAGATAATTGAACAAGCATTGATGAAGTACTAAAATGCACAGCAGGAAAAAAGGCTAGACTGAAACACTCTTGGGTGAACAATCTTTTCTCTCTTTTCCATCTGCTTTATGCTATTCACAGTTTGTATTTTTCTATGTAAAGTCATTCAGCCACTGGAGGTCTCTGTTTCTCTGCACAATTTTAGCAAAATGAGTGTATGTCATTGTTTATTTAAAAAAACATTGATGCTGAATAAGGACGTTAACAGGCTACATTTCTAATGAAATTTTTAAAATTTAATTAAATTATTTTAAATTGAGGTATAATTGATTTACATTGTATGAGTTCCAGGGGTACAGCCTAGTGATTCGATATTTTTATACATTGCAAAATGATTACCACAGTAAGTCTAGTTACCATCTGTCACCATACAAAGTTACTACAATATTATTGACTTTATTCTATATACTGTACATTACATCCCTGTGATTTATTTTATAGCTGGAAAGTTGTGCCTCTTAATCTCCCTCATCTATTTAATCCATTTCTCCTTTCCCTTTCTCTCTGGCAACCACATTTGTTGTCTGTATTTATGAGACTCTTCCTGTTTTTTTTATTCACTTACTCCACATGTAAGTGAAATCATGCAGTATTTGTTTCTCTGCCTGTCTTATTTCACTTTGCATAATACCCTCAAGATCTATCTATGTTGTCACAAATGGCAAGATTTCATTTTTTCATAGATGAATAATATTCCACTGTATATGCATGCCATATCTTTTTTATGGGTATATGACCTTTATAGGCTGTATTCCCTATATTGTACAACATACTCTTGTAGCTTATTTATTTTATATGTAATAGTTTGTACCTTTTATTCTCCTTCCCCTGTCTTGCCCCACCCCCTTTCACCTCCCCACCAATAAACACTAGTTTGTTCTCTATATCTGTGACTCTGCTTGTTTTGTTATATTCACTACTTTATTGTCTATTTTAGATCCCAATATAAGTGATATCATATAGTATTTGTCTTTCTGTATCTGGCTTATTTCACTAAGAATAATGCCTTCCAAGTTCATCCATCTTGTTGCAAATGTCAAAATTTTATTCACTTTTATGGCTGAAGAGTATTTCATTGTATTATATGGTGTATGTATATATATCATCTTCTACATCCATTCGTCTGCTGATGGACACTTAAGATTGCTTCCATATCTTGGCTGTTATAAATAGTGATGCTATGGACATTGGAAGGCATGTACCTTTTCAAATTTGTAATTTCTGTTTTCTTTAGTGTATATATGTAGGCGTGGGACTGCTGGATCATCTGGTAGTTCTATTTTTAGATTTGTGAGAAACTTCCATTCAGTTTTCCATAGTGGCTACATTCCCACTAACCGTGTATGATGGAGAAGGAAATGGCAACCCACTCCAGTATTCTTGCCTGGAGAAGTCCATGGACAGAGGAACCTGGTGGGCTGCAGTCCATGGGGTCGCCAAGAGTCGGCCACGACTGAGCACATCAGCAGCAACAGTGTATGAAGGTTCCCTTTTCTCTACATCCTCACCAACATTTGTTATTTGTGTTCTTTTCTTTTTATGCATTCTGACAGGTGTGAGGAAATATCTCATTGTGATTTTGTTTTGCATTTTCTTCATGATTAATGATGTTGAGCATCTTTTCATGTGTCTGTTGGCCATCTATTTGTCCTGGGAAAACGTCTGTTCAGGTGTTCTGCCCATTTCAAATTGTTTTTTTGATGTTTATTTGATGAGTTCTTTAGATATTAACCCCTTACCAGATGCATCAATTGCAGATACACTTTCCCACTTAGAGGCCGCATTTTTCATTTATAGTTTTTTTTTGAAAAAATCTGTATAGTTTGATGTAGTCTCATTTTTTTTTTTTTAATTTTCACTTTTGTTTTCCTTGCCTGAGGAGACATATCCAAACAATATTGCTCAGACTGATCGCAAAGAGTGTACTGTCTATGTTTTCCTCTAGTTTTGTGGTATCAGGTCTTACATCTAAGTCTTTAATTCATATTGAGTTTATTTTTGTATATTGGTTGAGAAAGTAGTCCAGTTTAATTTTTTTACACGGATTGTCTAGTTTTCTTAATATTATTTATTGAAAAGACTGTCTTTCCCCCATTACATATTCTTTGCCTTTGTTATAGAGTAGTGGACTGCGTAAGTGTGGGCTCATTTCTGAGCTCTCTATTCTGTTACATCAATCTATGTGTCTGTTTGTATGCATGTACCATACTGTTCTGATTACTGTAACTATGTAACACAGTTTGAAAACAGGGATTGTGATACCTCCGGCTTTGTTATTCTTTCTCATAACTGTTTTGGCTCTTAAGAGACTTTTGTGTTTCTATATAAATTTTAGAATTGTTTGTTCTAGTTTGGTGAAAAATGGCATTGGTATTTTATTACTTTTAATAGTTTATTTTGGTGGCATATTTAGGATTTTCTATATATAGCATTATGTCGTCTGCAAATAGTGACAGTTTTACTTCTTCCTTTCCAGCTTGGAAATTCGTTTTCTTGCCTGATTGCTGTGGAAAAAGTACTGCCAATACCGTCTTGGATAAAGGTGGTGAGAGTGGGTGTTTTTGTCATGTTCCTGACCTTAGAGGAAATGTTTTCAGCTTTTCACCACTGAGGATGATGTTGGATGTAGGTTTGTTATATATGGACTTTATTACGTTGATGAATTTCCCCTTTATACCCACTTTACTTGGATTTTTCACTATAAATAGCATTGACGTATATACACTACTATGTGTAAAATAGCTAGTGGGAAGCTTCTATATATCACAGGAAGCTCAGCTTGGAGCTCGTGATGACCTTGGGTGGAATAGGAGGGGTTGGAGGGAGATTCAGGAGGGAGGGGACATATGTGTACATATAGTCAATTCAAGTTGTTGTACAGCAGGTACTAAAACAGCATTGTAAAGCAATTATACTCCAACTGACAAAGTAAATGGATGTTTGATTTTGTCAAAAGCTTTTTCTGCATCCATTGAGATGATCACATGATTTTTATTCTTCAATTTATTGATATAGTGTATCACATTGATTTGCAGATACCAAACCATGCTCAAATCTTTGGCATGAATCCCACTTGGTTATGTTTTATGATGTTTCAAAGTATTGTTAAACTTGATTTGTTTAGATTTTGTTAAGGAATTTTGCTTCAAAACTCCTCAGTGATTTCGTCTACAATTTTCTTTTTTTGTGGGATCTTTGTCTGGTTTTAGTATCAGGGTGATGCTGGTCTCATAGAAGGAGTTCAGAGGGTTTCCTTATTCTTCAGTATTTTGGAATACTTTGACAATAATAGGTGTAAACTAGTCTCTAAAGGTTTGGTAGAATTCACCTGTGAACCTGTCTGCTCTTAGATTCTTGTTATTGGGAGTTTCTTAAATTGGTAATTTGATTTCATTATTGACAATTGTTCTGCTCATATTTTCTGCTCCCTTTGATTTAGTCTTAAGAGATTCTACATTTCTAAGAATTTATCCATTTCTTATAGGTTGTCTATTTTATTAGCATACATTTATAGTAATCTCTTATGATCCTTTGTATTTCTGTGGTGTTGTAACTCCTTTTTCATTTCTGATTTTGCTTATATTCTCTTTTTAACTGAGTTTGGGTAAAGTTTTACCAATTTTGTTTATCTTTTCAAAGAACTAATTCTTATTTTCATTGTTTTTTCTATTGCTTATTAGTTTCTATTTCATTTATTTATGTCCTGATCTTTATTCTTTTTCTCCTTCTACTAATATTGAATTTTGTTTTTTCTTTTTCTAGCTCCTTTGTATGCAAATTTAGGCTTTTTATTTGATATCTTTCTTCTTTGCTTAGGTAGTGTACCACTATAAACTTCCCTTTAGAACTGTTTTTCCTGCATTTTATAGATTTTGGATGGCTGTGTTTGAATTTTTGTTTCCAGGTTTTTAAAATTTCCTTTTTGATGTCTTCAGTGACACATTGGTTGTTTAGTAACATATGGATTAGCCAACACATGTTTGTATTTTTTTTTTTTTTTTGCAGTTTTTTTCTTGTAGTTGATTCTAGTCTTACATCTTTGTGGTTAGAAAAAATGTTTGACCAATACAATATTGTAAAGTAATTAGCCCCAATTAAAATAAATAAATTTAAATTAAAAAAAAAGAAAAAGATGTTTGATAGTATACCAATCTTAAATTTACTGAGACTTATTTTGTAGCCTAGTATGTGCTCTATCTTGGAGAATGTTCCATGTGCACTTGAAAAGATGTTCTGTGTGCACTGTTCTTTTTAGTTGAAAAGTTCTATATATATATTATATCTGTCTGCTCTAATTTGTCATTTAAGGCTAGTGTTTCCTTGTGTATATTCTGTTCAGATGATCTGTCTCTTGATGTAAGTGAGATGTTATACTCCCTTAATATTATTGTGTTACTGTCAGTTTCTCCCTTTATTTTTGTTAATATTTGCTTTACATATTCAGGTGGTGCTATGTTGGCTGTATAGATGTTTACAGTTGTTGAGTCTTTTGGGATTTGTCCCTTGATCATTGTGGAAAGTCCTGTTGATATATTGTTGCAGTTTTTGTTTTACAGTCTGTTCTGTCTAGGTGTTACTCCCTTGGCTTTCCTTTTGTTTCCATTAGCAATATAATACTTTACCATTCCCTCACTTTCAGTCTGTTTGTGTCTTTAGATCTGCAGTAAATTTCTTATAGGGAGCATATATATGAGTCTTTTTTTTTTTTAATTCCTTCAGACATTCTATGTCTTTTGATTGGAATGTTTAGTCTTTTAGATTTAAAATAATTATTGATAAGTATGTACTTATTGCCATTTTGTTAATTATTTTCTGGTCATTTTCATAGCTCTTTTTTGTTCCTATCTTCTTTTCCTTTCTTTCCTTGTGATTTGATAATTATCTTTAGTGTTATGTTTGAATTCTTTTCTCTTTTACTGTGTATATCTATTATAGATATTTGGTTTGTGGTTACCATGAGGTTTATATTTGCAATGTACATATATATGAGATTATTTTAAATTGTTAATGCTTTAAGTTCAAATGAAGTTTACTGCATTTTTTTTCCCCCAAATTTAGTGCTTTTGCCATCATATTTTACATCTTTTTGTTTTGTGTATTCCTTAACTACTAATTGTGGATATAGATGACTTTTACTAGCTTTGTCTTTTAATTTCCTACTGGCTTCATAACTGATTGATCTACCAACTTTACTGTATGTTCGCCTTTACTGATGGTATTTTTTTCTATAATTTTCATACTTCTAATTGTGTTTTTGTGTGTGTGTGCTTAGAAAACTCCCTTTAATATTTCTTGCCAAACTAATTTTCTGGTGATGAACTTATTAGTCTCAGGTTGTTGGTAAAACTCTTGGGCTTTCCTTCAAATCTGAGTGGTAGCCTTATCAGAGAGAGTATTCTTTGTTGTAACTTTTTTTTCCCTTTCAGAACTTTAAATATACCACATCACTCCCTCCTGGTCTGCAGAGTTTCTGCTGAAAAGTCAGCATACAGTCTTAAGGGAGTTCCTTTGTACGTTACTAGTTTCTTTTCCCTTGCCACTTTTAATATTTTCCTTTCATCTTTAATTTTTTTCCAGATTCATTATAATGTGTCTTGGTGTATTTCTCTTTGGGTTAAACTTGTTTGGGACTTTGTGTTTCTGGACCTGTGTGCTTATTTCCTTTCTCAGGTTATAGAATTTTTAAGCTATGATGTTTTCTAATATATTCTATGACCCCTTTTCTCTCTCTTATTTTCTGGGACTCATATAATGCAAATGTTAGTATGTTTGATATTGTCTCAGATGTCTCTTAAACTGTCTTCATTTTTAAAAATTATTTTTTTCTGTCCTCATTTTTTAAAATTATTTTTTCTTTTTCTGTTCAGTTTGAGTGATTTCCACTGCTCTGCCTTCCAGTTCACTGATCTGGTCCTCAACGTCAGCTAAACTACTACTGATTCCTGCTGGTGTGTCTTTACATTTCAGTTATTGTACTGTTCATACGTTTGGTTTTTCATGTATTTTCTAAGTCTTTGTTAGGAATTTCTAACTTCCCACTTTGCTCACCCAATCTTTATAAGCATTATTTATTACTTTTAACTCTTTATCAGATAGATTGCTTATCTTCACTTAGTTCTTCTTAGGCATTTTATCGTGTTCCTTATTTTGGAACACATTCCTTTTTGCCTCATTTTATTTAACGTGCTATTTGTATTTATGTGTATCTAGTAGATTGGCAATGTTTCCCCATCTTGGTAAAGTGGTCATGTATTGGAGACATCATAAAGGGTCCTATAGTCCTATAGCTCTGGTCCCCAGAGCTGTGGGGTGCTCCCTACTTTGGCTGCTTGAGCCCGTCTAGTGGTAGGCTGACTACTGTGGGGATGCTGGTAGGTGTGGTTGGCACTTAGTCTGCTTGGTTGCCATATCCTACCTTGCGTGGAGACTGCTGGCTGCGGGTGGTTAGGTCTGGGTCCTGGCTTCGTGGACTAGGGTGTCATTACTGGACTAGGGTGGTGTTGCTGGCCCACTGATGGGTGGAACCATATCACAGGATGGCTTGTTGTGGGGTTGGGGTCCTGGTGGTAGGCTGGGTTGTGGCCTTGTGGTTATGGGATTGTGACAGACTGCTGATGGGCAGGGTCGGTTTCTGACTTGGCTAGCTGCAGTGTCCAGCATATTTCAGAGCTGGTATTGATCTGATGGTGAGTGAGGCTGGATTCTGGGTGGCCAGGTGAGGAGCCCAGGATGTCAGTCTTCTTGTGGTGGGCCAAGTTCTGACACAGCTGGCTGAGGGACTATGTCAGTCCTTGTGTTGGTATTCACACACTGGTGGTTGATTCCATGTCCTGGGGCTACTGTTGCCCCATTGGTGGCCAGAGCCAGGTCCCGCTATCTCTAGCTGTTGGGAAGGCCCTGGGAGTTCTGGACTATAGGGTGGACAGAACTGGGCCCCAGAGTCTGGCTATGGGTCTCTGGGGATCCTGGGCTGTTGCCAGCCAGCCCCACTGGTGGGTTGGTCTGAGCCTTGGCACTAATAGGGTAGAGGAAGATTTGAAAATGGTGCTTACCAGCACCAGTGTCCCTGTGGTAGA